>NW_008239110.1:19591240-19616037 GCF_000691975.1 Corvus brachyrhynchos
ACTTTGCAAATGCTGTTGCCACCATGGCTCAAAAGAGACACTTTTCAGCATTCATTGTGATAAATGAACACAAAATAGACAAAATGTATAGTTCCCCCACGTCCTTCCCTGACCTGAAACTGAATGAGAAAACCTTTTATCTAAGTGCTTTGACCACAAAGCTACTGCCTAAACTTGTGCCCCTGTGAGTGAACACATGTGGTAAAAGTGGGTCCAACACAAGGGAAGAAATTTGCTGAAAACAACACAATTCCACAAAAAACTTCAGCTATGATGAAAGTTGGCATTTTCCAATGAAAAACCATTTAACACCCAAACTCTTCTTCATATGCTCTAATCTCAGCTCCTACCTTATCAAAGGGACCAAAATCTTCAAGGCGGATTCGTTCCCATTCTACATCCATGTAACTGTGCCGTACAAATAGCACAGCCATGGAAATTCAAATAGCACAAAAGGGAATTACCTTCTGCATTGCACTCTGGCAGGCCATCAAACCCCAGGAGCAAGTTGCCTTCATCATCATACTCTCCATAGGTGCCTGGAGGACAGGTTGGTGTGGGTTTCTCGGTGGGTGGGTCAGTGGTGGTTGGCTCAGGAGTGGTGGTGGTGGTGGTTGTAGCAACAGTTGTTGTAGTGGTTGTGGTAGTTGTTGTGGTTGTTGTTGTAGGTACTGTTGTACTAGTAGTTGAGGGAGTGGTTGTTTTCTTAATCATTTCGAGACCAATCAGAGGCTTTCCTCCAAGGCTTATTATGGGTTTATCTTGTGCACTCGCTACAGGTTTACTAAATCTGCTATGTCCAAACAAAGGTAATCCATCAGGACTCACCACTGGAGCACCCTTTTCATCTAGGAGAGAAGAACAAAACCAAAAAATCTCACCATTAATCCACTTCAGGCTTATAGCATTAAGCATTACTGTGTTTTTTATCACAGTAGATGCCACAAAAGTCTTGACAGTGTGAATACAGCCTCCTGTAACTAAACTGACAGAAGACAGAGGGTGTTACTTAGGAAAGAACCGTGGCTAAGGAAGCTGGAAAATGGTTCAGAAGAACCTCAGATAAACCACAGTGGTGTTCACATTTTTCAGTTGTTTGATAAACACTCCAGGGAGGTTTCACTTCAGAATCACAATGTGCAGACAATGACTGCATTTCATCTAAGTCACTCTCATAACTGTTGATGAAATGCATGATGAATCCATATTCTGCTCCTTAATGTCAAACATGTGCAAGGAAAAACTGCGATGAGCTGGCAAGATGCTGTCACTGCAGATAAAGTTTTGTGTGCCAAATTCTGGATACTGTAAATATTCATGGTAGCCAGTTTAACAAGAGGCACTGAATTTGTATTTGAGAGATCTGTACAGATGGACTGACATGCAAACAGCAGTGTCATCAGAGAACACACACAGGGTTTCTTACTATTTGTGGTTGGTTTTAGAAGGAAAAATGAAATAAACACACACACATGGCTGGTACAGTGCTAGCAATGGGGAGTAATTATTTCTGTGTATATAAAGATATAAACAATCATCAGTCTTTATTCTAATCATCAATCCTTATTCTGGCTCAGTTCTGCAGTCCTTTCTAATGCTGATACAAGTGAGATGGACTTGAGTGACTCTTGCTGCCTCATACTCAGGAGTCCCACAGGATGTTTCAAAGCCTCCCCAGGTCCTGCAATGTGCTGACTGTCTGGTGGAGACTTGAGGTACAAGCCACTCCAAATGGCTCGCATGGGACCTGGGGATGCCTGAAGCATTCAACAGCTCAAAGACTTGTACTATGTGTACAAAAACTGTAGAGCGTCTTCTGTAAGAAGGAAGTTGTAACTTACCAACAACTGTACGTCCATCCCCTCCTAATTTCACTCGGAGAGGGTTGCCTTGGGAATCTTGGAGATATTTTCCTTCAGCATTTAACACTAGCCCTCGGTCAAGATCTACAATCTAAAAGCAACAGATGGACTCAAGTTTAGCTAGCATGAGAGGGGGTGAAATGAAATTTCACAGCAACAGAAATCCTGGGGAAATTCAGACACTAAATGTGATGTTCAGGAATAGCTACAACACACCTGAACTTTTAAAACTAACCAAGTATATAGTAATCATTGAGATATCACTGCTGAAGAAAGCAGATTTCCAGAAACTGGGCCCCAGAGATGCACAGCCATATTCCTATCACCTACTGTAGCTCTCATGTGCCAAGGAGCAAAACCCTTTATTTTCTTGGGCTGCACAACTCCTAAGGTGAATTCCTGTAATACTGATTTCATTATGACCCTGAGGAATTTTGAAGATGGGATTTAGAATTATGTCTAACCAAACAAAACTTAAAAATTAGACTAGTTACTTTATACTGAAACGGCAGTGAAAACAAAGTAGCTAAGATTTTAATTGGGATAGGAGACTGAAGAAAAGCCTCTGTCTCATAAAACAAATATGTCTGAGAGCTTGGACTGAATTCCAGAGCTAACTGCAGTTAAAATCCAGTCCTCGTTGCTATTTCAACCCAAAACAGCTGAACCATATGCTGTTTTAACCTAAGGTAACAGACACTGAGCCACAGAACACAAAAATGCAAAAGGTGTTAAGTGCTGGGAGGAAACTGGGAAGGGGACAGAAGCAGCAATTCCAGGTCGGCAAGACAGACTTACATCTGATGCTGAGGAAAAGACTGCAGCAGGAAGGACAGCAGATGATGAGATCAGTCTCTGAAGCCCTCCAGGCCCCAGATTTGGCATAGATCCTCTTGCTGTACAAGGTGTTCATCCTGCTTGCAGCAAAGCCTTCCCCTTGTGAGGCAGAGAAATGCCCCATGGCCTTCCAAGGACCTTTCTAGCCCCCTTTCTGGAGTCTATTTGAAGTACTTTGGGCATGCTTTTCAAAATGCCTCCCTTGAATGTGACACACCTGATGCACTTTTTTATGTTCCTCTAATGAAAATGGTAAGATTGAAGTGGCCATAAAATAAATGTCGTTATGTGTCATGCCATGTGCGAGCAGCTCTGCTGACGCCAGGGAAGCCGATCACAGACTCCTACTGCTCAGCACTTGGGCAAACATGCAGGAAGCACCAGTTCCTTCCCTGCTTTCCTTGGTTAAAAACTCATTGTAAAGGATTTTAAAAGACAAGGTGTGGGCATGTAGGCAGCTTGTGTGGCTTTCCTATCAATGGCATCTGAGCTCTTCTGCAAATACCTCTGGAAACACGTCTGTAAGAATGGCAAAACCTACATAAGTGCATTTAAAGCATCATGACAGTTATGGAGTCACTTTTTACTTCAAAACTCTTGCTCAGGAGCTTCTACCTGGAGTGCGAGTCTGGGAGAAGCATTGCTGAACATGTCTTTCACAGCAGCTATCCCAGGCAGTATCCACTCACAGTGCACAGCAGACAAGAGCTTGTCGTGTCAAGCCTGTCGTGTCAAGTCCCCAGTGACTCAGGGAGTCACTGGGGAGCACAAATCTCACTGACTCTGGAGAACAAATGTTTCTTTAAATTTTATAGGAGTAATGTTATAGTTTAAAATTCAACCCATCAGGCCTTAAATTTAAAATGTTACAATAACAAAACCCAGAATTTGTCATTAGATTTCAGCGGAACAGTAGAAACCAAACCACTAAGTATAGCTTCACTTTACAACAGCTGCATTGACTGAGGCCACTGCTTGCCTGTCTTGTTTTAATGAAAATACAAGTACAATAAAAGGCCAAAACATCTTGAATTTGGAGAGAAGGTCACCCTACCCACTTTGTTCCTTGAGGGCCATTGATTACTTTCTGTCCACTTGGTTTTCCATTATTACCAGGGATTACTTTTCCATTTCCATTTCCATTTTTCGTTGTAAGATTTGGTCTGCCATTATAACCTGAACAGGGAAGAAAACACACTATTCTGAAGAAAGCTGTGCAACCTAAAAGCCATATTTTCAATTGCAAGTAAATGTATATTCTGGCTGATCTGAATATAAACGAGAGCAGAAAGAGCCCTCACTGCACTTCACAAACCAGGCACTCCATTTCTTCTTGAAGCTGTCATATTTCTGTAGCTGACACAAGAATCTGAAATTGTTTTTCTGAAGAGGTTAAACACTCATGGTCTGTTTCCATCATGTTTATTTGGTCTCTTTATTCCCTCTTTTTTTTTTTTTTTTAAGCAAGCAGGGCAACATTTCTTGATGACACTACAATCATTAAAATGTTTGTGATCTTTGTAAGCATTTCAGAAATAGGATGAGGGAAGAAACAATTATTAAACACAACCACCTTATACAAAGCTTTAGTGACAAACTGAAAGGAGAGGGGATGGGAATTATCTCTACACCTATGTTTTTTAACCTGGAAAAGGAAGGAGTCTTCTTCTCTAGCTGAAAAAACACTGCTAAACAGAAGCACACTCAGATCACAAGGGGAGAAGCAGTAGCACTGAGCTGCAGGCCCCCCAGCTCCAAAAGGGCAGCAATTTTCACACCTTATCTCAGAGACTTGCCTCCAGAAAAATATAAGGAGAAAAAATATATAGACTGGAAAAAAAATTAACTGAACACTTGTTGGCTATAACTTCACAATTGCATTGCTAGTAGTAAGATTATATAATCTCCATATAGAAATCGTTTTTTTTTCATGCCATACATCTCATCCTCCATGGTATTATTCAAGGTCTACTCCCATCTTAAAGCTCTACCTAGCAAAGTCACTGAGACTGTCAGGGATTTTCCATCAATACCTTGATGTGTAGTGGACCTTCTATTCTACTACCCAGGTCAGCAGATACTCTGTCAGAAAGCAAGTCTCTAACTCTTGGGGTAAATCACAGCCATAAACATATTAGATGGCCTGGCTGTGATGGGCACAGTCCTCAACAGGTATGGACAACCCTGAGCTGTCACTTAGGAAAAAGAGGAAATTTGCTTAAAAACTCATTAAAGAAAACATGAATGCCAGGGCATCATGAAGAAACACCTCACTGCCTAGGCATTGGCAAGGTAGTACTATGGAACCTACAAAGGCCTTTTAGCAATCCACGATGAAGAGCTACGTACCTGAAAGGTTGTCATATTCTGAGTACAAATGGGCTTTCAATAAGCATTTGGTGAAGTCATTGCTCAATAAGGAACATAGCCCTTTTCCAACTTAGCACCTAACTCTGTCACTCTCTCTGTGGATCACAGGGTCCTGTGCAGATCAGACGACAAGAGAAAAGGTCTGGGGCACCATATTACACCAAATAGGCAATGTCCTCAAGAACTGGGCTTCCCAGGAACCACCAAAATAAAGAGCAACACATTATACTTAATAACTGAACCTGCATTCTGCTGGAGGACTTTTCATCTAACTGCTGATCTTAGGAAAAACACAGTTAGTGAGATTGGTACAACAAAGGCAGGATACCTGGTCTATAAGGAGGTCGAACAAATTGCCGCTGAGAAGGGCTCCCTAGCCTGGAGTTCAATAGTCGCTGACGAGGAGATGAAGTGGAAGAAACTGCTGGAGAAACGGTGTGTGTGGTGGTAGATGCAGAAGAACGTGGCCAGACAAAGCTTGGTTTAGATGGGGTATGCTTGTTAGAGGACTGAGTAATCCGTGATGCTATGGCAGAGCTTCTTGATGATTCAGGAGAAGACACTTTTAATATTGAAGGTTTTTCCATCTCTTCCTCTTCAGAACTTACTTTGTGAGGTAGAAGAGTGTCCGCAGATTTTCTTTTATTGCTAGTAGTGTCTTCATATACGTTTTTGTTACCTCTAGAAACAGAAGGGGACCGTTTTGCTGCCAAAGATGTGGGTTTCTCTTCCACTTCTTTCTGATCATATTCACTGTAATAATTGTCCTCTTCATTAGAAACTGACTGATGAGATTTAGATGTTTGAGGAAGTTCAGTGTTAGACATTTTTGAGGGCAACAGGCCATATTTCTTCTCTATTTGGGATGCTGTTCTTGTAGCAACTCCTGAGCGAGTAGGTAATGAAGGATGAGCTTGTCTCGAAGTGGATGACAGCCTTTGATTATACTGGCTGTCTTTTGCTGTATCACTGGCAGAACTGGAGTCTGGCTGAGTATGTTTTGGTTTGTAGGAAGGTACCTGAGAACCTGGCTGCTGTTGCTTTGATCGAGACGAACTTGAGCTTCCCTGAGAGAAAGATGCAGGTAATCCCCTAGAAGAGGACACCTCTTTAAGAAACACAGAGTGCCTGCTTGCTCTGTCACTGCCCTCTGTTCCATCCTCATCATCATCTTCCTGCAACTCTTCATTACTTTGGGATGAGATGTGAGATGGGAGGCGTCGGCCCCTTGAATGCAGTATGGAAGGACTGGTTTGTGCCTTCTGTGGAGCCTCCGAGTGGGAGGTCTTCTCCACTGAAAGACGAGAAGAGAATGACTTTCTAGGCAAGGACTTGCTTGGTTTTGATTGAGCAAGTGTTTCTTTTACCTCTCGACTGCCCTGCTCTTCAGGTTTGTGTTTGGAAAGAGAAGACTGCAAAACAGAATGCTTTTCTGGAGCAGCTGTTTGACTTTGTTGTTCTTCTGAGTCAGAGCGGGCTGATTTTTCACCATGTGTCTCTCTGGGGTGAGAATCAGAATCAACCTGAGGATTTCTTCTCTTGGAATAGATTGCTGAAGAAGGCTGCCTGGAAGAGGGCAAAGAAGGAAATAAGGGATTTTCATCTTGTGAGTCCTCCCTATAATTCTTATCAACATTCTTTCCCTTGGATTTGGTGCTGGTGGAGGAGCGAGAGTGAGGTGAAGTGTAACCAGAAACAGCAGACCTTGATGAGACTGCCACTGCAGCTAATTTCGAATCCTTCCATGTGCGGGAACTGGAGCCTGAGGATAGCCTTGTGTGCTGTGACTTAGTGCTGGGCTCTCCTGCTCTGTCCTCTGCTTCTTCATTGTCAAACTCATTATGGCTATCACGAGCATGGGAATCTGCTGATTTGGAAGCAGGTTGATGTGAATGACCTAGAGAGCCAGACCTACTGCGATGGCCTAAGACACCCTCATGAGAGACAGCAGACTGCCGATTTGATGGCAAGGCCTGGTGACCAGGCTCTGAAGTCTTAGATGACACTTTGCTCAGCATGGGGTCTGGCTTCCCTTCCACATTACTCACAAGACCATTACTTTTGGCAGGCAGAGGATGGGAATAGGTCTTAGAAGGCACATTATTGTTGCTTTGCCTCAATTGCTTTGTTTCATTATCTGTGTATCTGGGAATGGACGAAGCAGAAAAATGTTGTGCTGATGACGGTAAGAGTTCTGGTGGCTCATGCTTCTCTGTGCTCATCTGGCTTGACACCTCAGATGTGTGGGTTCGAACAGAGGTCCTCCCTGAGGCAAGGACAGGGTGGACTGGCCCACTAGGGGACAAGGGTTTAACATTCCTCCTCTGGTCCTGGGCTTTTGGTGGTGATGTTGTAGCTTCCTGGGAGGAATCGCCATCATCTGTCACCTCAGTGGACTGCAGGTCAGGTTCCAGCTCTCCTGTCTTTCTAGAAGGTAACTGAGATTTACTTAGGACCCCTCGAGTCAAGATTTTATTCTTATATTCAGAAAGAAGACTCTTTTTATCACTAACACTAGGTGAATGAACAGACAGTTGCTTAGAAGAAGGTGACGGCTGGGCTTTTGAAGAAACAGAAGAACTTTGAGAAAGAGATGAGCCAGCATTCCCAGTCTTTTTAGCCTCTGAATTATCTTGAATATTTGTCTTTTGCTGAGCAACTGAATCCTCATGAGCAGCTAGGGGCAAAAAAAAAAAGTGTTTATTCACAGCAATAGAAGATGCACAGAAACTGACCAAGAGAAGAAACCACCCAGGTAGCAAGAACAAAACAACTTATGAGACTATGAGACAGTAATTATTTCTGTATTAATCAGGCTGTGGAGTCCAGCCAAGCTAAGTTTTGGGTTGTATGAAGGTACCTATGTGGAATTACTGTAGCGTGGGTAAAACTTACACCAACTAAAATCAAATACCTAAAATCAGGGACTGCAACACCCTTTCAGTGGAACCAAATCTTCAGCAGAAAACAGGATTTTGTCATGTTGATGGCATGGTGCTGCATTATCCCATGTAAGGCTGTGGCCCATCTTTTTAGCTAACCCAGCAAATGTTCTGCCCCTACAACAGCAACTTTTTGGCAAGAGTCAAACACAAGGAGTAGTATCCAAGTAAGACACTAAGTGACTTTCAAGAGTGGGAGCTCTCAGGAAGAGAGCAGCCTAAGACCCAGAGCATTGCTTTCTTTGCCCTTTGGATAACAAGAGCACATAATACTGTCACGGAGCATGACATGCATTTATGTAAGAGGCTAAAATGTCCATAAATATGTCCTTTTACATGCTGCAGAGTGACAAACATTTATTTGGACAATACACTCATGAAAAGAGCAAGCAGAAACAATATTAAGGAAGTAAAATCCCGCAGGTTAGATAGAGTGCAGAGAAGTTAAGTCAGCAAGAATTAACGCAATTGGGACCAAGGCAAAAGTGGGTGAACTACACCATTGGTTCATGGCTTGATGCTCACCTGCTGGGATGGCGACACTGAAGGCTTTTGACTGAGGACCCGGTCCCCTCCTGTTTGCTGCACGAATTTTGAAAATATAGCGCTCTCCAGCCTGCAGACCATCTATAATGGCTGATGTTGTAGCTCCAGAGTAGGTGATGGACTTTGCTCCAAATGGCTTGAGAGCCGGGGCGTATGAAAGAATGTATTCTGAAATGATTTGGCAGACGGTTGGAAGGAGGAAACTGAAAACAGTCCTGTTTCCAGCGGACAGACTGTATGGGTAGGATGAATTAGAACGTGCATTACTAAAATTAATACACTAGCAATGCACGCCGAGTCAACAGCTGGAGTATAAAGACATGAGAGAGAGATATACGTATGTATGTAGGTTAAGTTGAATATTTGTTCCTATTCAGAAGAGATTCTTCTACCAGAAAATATCAGCACTGCAGATTTGCCAAATGGTAGCAACACCATGTCTGTCCAACAAAATCAAAATCTGACACACTGTGCTTAACCAGAGCCAGGGCCAAACACCACAGCAGAGAGCAAAGCAAGGTCTGGTTGCCACTTTGAAACTCACCCTGCTCTCACCTTTGAGTTTTGAATTACTGTGATGCCTGTGCTCTGTCTTAGTTTTCTGCATTGAGAGAAATTTTACCCCTATAGGAACAATTCTGGGCATGAAGAGGAATCCTCCCATTATACTCCCAAGGAGTGCAGGTGAGATCTCAGACATGTGCAAGCTCTGTTTTCTTTTCAAATCTTCTGTAAGAGGCACAGGTATCAGACAAAACCAGGGGTTTGATAATGAATTTCATGGGCTGCCAGCTTTCTCTCTCTACACGAAAACCCACAATAATACCTGAGGAGTCACAGTGCCACAACAGGAGAACTCTAGAACATAATGTCATCTTTAAAAATAGGAAATGTAATTTTTTTCTTCTGATGGTGAGCCCATATTCATTGTGTTAAGAAATAAGCCACACACAGTTCATCAAAATCAAGGAAAAAGACATCATCAATATTTTATATACACATACATTTAATGCTCCACTGAAAACTAAATCAATGTATCAGAAGGCATGGTAACCTTTGAATCTTTTTTCTTTTCCTATTTTTACACAGGAGTTGCTTTCATTGCAGAGACATTGCTGTAGCTTCTGATAACTCTGAAATGGCTACTGGAGAACATTTTTTCCCATTAGTTTAATATGTGGTATAAATATATAAAAGGACAGGGTTGAAAAACAAAAGGATCAAAAGACAAAAGTTCCTGATTACCACATGCTATCAAAATGACCATGAAATGCTAATTCAGTGATTTTATTTTGCCAGTAAAAATATCTTGTCATTTATTTAGTTTAAAAATAAGACCTCTCATGTAACACTTCATACTCAAACAATGATAAATTAGATGAGTATAAGCATTCAGCCCTCGAATATTAGGTATCGTTAAAATGATTGCCTTGGATGAATCATCTAATAACAATGCAGACAAAACTGAAAAAAGGGCTACAGATTGGTCAAAATCAGGAGCAGACTCGAAGATCAGATAATGTCCCTGCATGACCCTACTTACAGAAATAATGATTCTTGGATACAATTGCAGCTCCATTGAAGCAATTGGCAAGACTTCTACTGACTTCAAAAAAGGAAGGAATTCCACTACTGCCCTGAAGAACACATAAAGTAGGTCTTGCAGACACGGTGTACCTCTCTCCAGGTCAATGGGTTTTTAAATCCTGAAATGCTGCAGTGCTGATAAGGGACCTCCAAAAACTTGTGTAATTTGAGAACACAATTCTGTCAACCACTGGAGAACAGGAGGCTAAAAAATCAGCCTCATTTTCAGAGGGAAACAGAAACAAAAATCCCAGAAAGACCTCTTTCTTTAATTCCATGCAAAAACATAGCCAACTGGCAAACTATCTTTATGACTACGTACAATAACACTATAGTACACAAGATTTATGCATGATATCTGCTGAAATCAGATTTGTGCTTGCTTCTTAAGGTGAGGATTTCCTTGCACAACAAACTAGAAATAAAACACAACATAAACCCACTTACTTTCTTGGCAACTACCCAACATTTTCTTATTCAACTAATTCTTAAAAATCTTTCTGGAAACTTCTTTCTTGAGCCTCATTTTGACCTGCTTATTAACGGGAGAAGAGGTAAAATGTGCATGCATGATACCCCAGGAAGCTCTGTGACATCCCAGGCAGACAGTGACGGTGGCTTCTCAGCGGTGCTGTGGAGACACTGGGCTGGAAACATGAAAATCTTGCTTGGGTTTAATCAAGTGAAAAAGTCCTGGCACAGCCAAGGTTCCAGCTTACTGCAGGGCAGCAGTCTGACTTTGAGAAGACCACCTCCTTGAGGGAGTTAGAAACCAACAGCGAAGACTCACCTTTGACTTTTCCTTCGCTCTCTGGAAGAGCATCCCAGGATGCTGCTACAGAGGTTGGTTTCCCCTTTAGTGGCCAAACATCCAAATTTTCAGGTGCACTGGCAGGAGCTGGGAAACAGCCATACGCAGAAGAGGCAAGTAAGGATCAACACAGTATACACCTTTTGCTCCATCTTCTCATAGCAGAGATTCCTATACAGCTATTTCAAAGATAAACGTGAAGAGTACACATGGCTCAGGTCCATGCTTGCCTCTGTCACATCTATCTCTCAGATGACCATAGTGAAATTTTATTCCATATTTTTAGGAACATGAGGTCTGCACAAGACTGCTATTGTGGCTTAGCTGGAATGACACGGTGATTTGGTTTTTATGGACCACTTCCCTGTACCAAAGGGGCCTGACAGCTTCTCCATGGTGGAGGGAGGATTTAAATTTGCTGGGAGAGTAATGGAAGCCAGGTTGCTCTTCTCAAAGGAAGGGGCACATCTAGCTGCAGGGGTTAAAGGTGCTGACCTGTCCCACAGAAATACCCAAGTCATCTCCCCCTGTTCTCCTTGCACCACAAGAGCAGCTTGGTGTGCTCTCCTGGTGTGCTTCACTACTGCAGGGATGCAGGCAGCAGCACTGAGGCCTTTCCCATATTCTCAACCCTCTGCTGCCCCAAGCAGTCACTTGGCTCGTTCTGGCTTTCCCTCAAGTCAGCCCTATTCCACAGCTCAAACCCTAAGACCTGTGTTACCCCAAGGACTCTTTGAATACATACCTGCCTCCGGGGTCCGCTGGTAAACAGACACGCTCCATTTGCCTTCCTTTTCTCCCTCTGAGATTTGGATGGCAAACTCGTACATAGTGTCTGGCACCAGGTTCTCCACCAGTGCCCGCCGGTTGGACACCTGCTTGTAATCCCACCTTGCCGATTCCCCCTTTTCCCGATAGCGAACATTATATTGCCTAGCATCAGAAACACAGGAAAATAAAAAGTTTGCATGTGGAAGCCTAGCACTAGCAGAACCAGAGAGGGACAAGGATGCTTTGCCCTCAGGTAGCCTGCTGGGGCTTAGGGAGGAACCTACCGAAGTGCAAACAACAAAGTACCAACAACAACAAAACTCAGCATATTTTAAACAAACATTTTTGCCTTCCTCTAATGGAGTATGATTGCTTTCATCCCCAAGGATGGACCGCTCCTTCCAGACTCTTACTCAAAACACACTCTTCCCTGGGGAAAGCTGCAAGATCTTCTGAGCTGAGCCAGGCATCCTGGGGGGCTCCACACCACCATCTCAGTGCCCCATGGCCATGAGCACGGCCAGGTTGCTGGCAGGCCCTTGCTCCCAGAATAGCACCAGTGGCTCAGTTCCCACGTATCTGCCTAGATAACTGCTTCCACAAAGAAACAGAGAACATCTACAGTTACTAGTTTTCCTGCTGTGACTCTCAGGGTATTTCAGCACCAGTTTGCACAGCTCTTCAGTGTTCCCAGGCTGAGCAACACAGTCCAGTGCTTTCAGAGCTTTAGCAGTTTCCAGCCCATTTCCTTGTTTGTTTTGGTCTCCAACTGCTGCAGCATGCTGCTACAAGCCAAGCTCTCACTCAAAGGAGCCCCAGCCTGCTCAGCCTCAGCTACACGGGGCTTCTGCAGGATCAGAGGATGCAGGGTGTGATGATGGGTGTCTTTCCCACTGCAGTGATGCTTCCTTCACCCACAGCATGGTCATCTCGAAGCTGTAGTCTGTTTTGACAATCCACCTCAACACCTCACCTATGTGGGCTGTACCCTGTCCCCCACTCCCTCTCTCCCCATGCACACTCAGGGATTTGCTGACTGTGGTGATATACCACCACTGGAATAGCCAAATACCCCAGCTGGTGCCAGCAGCATTTCATAAGAGATGTAAACCCCTGTAGAACAACACTTACACAGATCTCTAAATGCTAATGAGCAGGGTCCTGGGAGGCAAGCTAAATTATTCTCATAACCAACAGCAATTAAATAAGTGCAAAAGCATTCAGTAGATATCTGGCAGCAGTTCCCCTTCAGTACCCGTTTAAAAAACCCAGGGCTAAGTACCTATTTGCTGCAACCTTCCGCTTTTCATACAGTGGGTCTGTCCAAGTAACAAGCACAGACTGAGAGGACATAACTCGAACAGTTATGTCTTGTGCCACCTCCACCTCTTCCTCCTCTGAAATGGCAAAACAAAACAGCATATCAATAACAACACTGGCGTTCTCGTAAAAAACAGCAAATGTCTTCAACTGACACTGTAACATTCACACAGTACAGCTGAATTAGAAATACAGGTGGAAGTGGAAAATCAAGTACATTGATTAATGATGGTATTCCACAGAAAGATCATTTCTTTTGTTAGCTGTGTGCCTGCAAGACCAGAGTTCTAATACATTCTACAGTCCTTCAATATTCTATTGGTCCCCAAACTGTTACCCACAGCAAATGTTTTATTAGCATACTGATATTCACCATCTCTGGCAAATGCACTGCTAGAGGTACCAGGAGAGCAGAAATTTTGTCTTAGAGAAAATCTTGAGATTTTAAAATTTGGGTTAATTTTGAAGGGCAATAAAACCATTCTTCACAAGGGAGAATTACTGCATATTTTATGGTTTTAAGTGCTTCAAACACATTGTTTAAATTCAGCTTTTAAATTTTTTATGGTATACAAGGAAAGAAATGGAAAAAATCATTGAAGCAGGCTGTTTTGACATATCAGAACACCTTTTGCAAATATTTTACAGAATTTTACTATTAAGTGAAACTAATTTGATATTTTGAGGTTTTGAATTTTGATGAGGTTCCCTTTTCAGTCTGTCCATCAGAGTTGTTTTAGTCTAGTCTATCTACTGGCCAATGAAAGATTTATTACTTTTCCTTACAACTGTAACAGCAACTATTTCCAAGTGTCCCAAAGGCACAGAATGTACAAGGAACAAGCTTTCAGCCAGAGTTTTATAGACAAGTAACACTGGAAAAAATATCAATGTCTCAGGAAAGGAAAGGAGCCAGTAAATGCTGGAGGATGACCTCATTCTCTAGGGATCTTATGTATGACTGAAATTCAGGGAGAGATTGCCCTTCTCTTCAGCAAGTGGCACATTAGCCTGAAATCCAGCACTGCCTGCAGAGATGGCAGGCAGCAGGGAGGCACATTTCCCCTCTTCCAATCAGGTTTTTAGTGGGGAGGGTTCTCAGCCAGTTCCAGGTTTTCCAAGCCAAAGAGCAACTAAACAAAAATGGCCAAGAGGACCCATCTCCTACTCACAAGTGGCTTAGGGGGCCTATTTACAAAGTTTTGCAATGGGAGCACCTGAAGAAAGAAACTGAGCATGAGAAATGGGTGGGCATCACCTCTCCAGAAAAGGTGTGAGATGGGATTTCAGTACAGTTCAACCACAACTCTCACCTCTGGCATAGGTGTTCATCACCATCAAAATATCCTAAATACTTTGCCATTCCTATGCTATTCACATCACAGTGTGAGGGGGTGAAAAAGCACACTGGCATGGAGATGACTCAGAATCTCACTCATCCTTTTTAACCATGGCAGCAGCACGTAATGCCTTCTTTCCAAAAGAAAGTGAAAACTTTTGCTGACCAGGTTGACACTTCTGGTAATCAACCCTTCAGAAAAGGGGTTATGGATCTGAGAAGAAAGAAGGCATATGATTTTGGGAGTCCTAGCGTTGATTTAATCAAGTCTTGTCATGCAGTTACTGCAATGCACAACATTTGTCACTAGATAGAGAGGAGGAGATTAAAAAAAAAACAAACCAAACAATACCTCAGAAACTCAACCAACTATGTTACAGAGTTGTATTATTTCATTAATCCTGCTTGGATTAGAGAATTGGAGACATCAGTCAAGCTCTTTAACACACAGACAAAAACCTAGTAGCTCCAGCACCAAAAGAGTAAATATCACAAAGCTATCTCTGCATCCAATTGTCTCCACTCATTGACAGTAGATGTGAAAGAAACATACCTGTGACTTTTCTTTTAGTTAAAGATGACCTATAGACAGGTTGGCTCCGTCCCTGTGAGCTCCTTGATGGAAACGAAACCACATGAACTGACTCAGAGGCTGTGCATGCAGGGAAAAAACAGAAGGTTTCCTGTAACCTTTTTCATTTAAAAGAAAGAATGGATTTCAGAGCAGTCCCACCACATGCAAACAGAATTAGAGCTATGGCTCTTCTCTCCACCCTTTCCCTCTGCTGTTAATATGACAAACTTGTAAATGGTGTCTCATTTAACATAGCATCAAGTTCTCCTGCAATTTCTACCCTATTCTCTAGGCAATACCCTACCTCTGCTAAGATACAGAAGACAATTGTAACAAGTATTTTTATTTATAGGAAGAAGGGTTTTCAATGGCTAGGACAACACGCGATCTGTGCTCACCTAGCAGCCACAGGGGATTAGAGAAGTGTGCTAGCTAAGCCAGGTGCTCTCAGGGAAACCTGACTCACCTAGTTTTCTCGCTTCCTGGTTTTGTCGCTCTTGTGGCATCGGAGCATAGCTCATCCTTCGGCTGCTCTCTCCATACCCACGGGGGTAACCTTGGGATCTGCTGCGTGGACCTCTGAAGCCTGCTCCATAAGGTGGTTTCCACCGAAAAGGTAGCGTGCCATCTGGAGACTGGGCTCGCACTCTCAGAGGTCTGCTTGGCATGTCTTTCTCTTCAAAAAGTAAGCAAACAGTCACAAAAACCCCCTGACAGTCATTATGAAGCGCATTATTATGGACACATACAGCAGTCCACATATATCTGTTACAAGCACATCTATTAACATCAGAATAAAGGGCATAATTTTATAGCTTTTTAATTTTTTCTATAACACCAAACTGCAGTAACAATAAGCTTTCCAAGCGGGAAGTACAATACTCAACAGTGTCTCTTCCCAGGCCCTTCAGACAGACTGGTGCAAGATTCTGAAAGTGAATACATATCGTGATACAAGGACTCCTGCCAGAAACTGGGGATGTCTTGTATCTTTCCTGTTTAAATCTATTCCTTTTCCTTTTTTAAAATCCCCTTTCCCTAGTTCAGGGACACCAGTACATTATTTTTTGGCAAGTGCTGAAGTTCAATATAAAATGAAGCACAGAACAGTTTTACTATTAAAAGCAGGTTCTTTTCTCCTAAACCCATCTCTTATGGTTCTGCTCCCCAACAGACTCATATCTAAAATGTCTGTTCCACACACGACTCAACTCCTGACTCCCCGAACTCCCATTACATGATCCCTTGAGCATACAGCACTATAAAATGTACCTCATGCAAGTTGGGTATTTTTTAACATTTGCTGACACATTGACACCGTTCTTTTAAGAAGTGGCAGTGATGCAAGGATTCCTCAAGCAACCAGCCTGGTTCTCTGAACAGCATCTCCAGTTACCGTGCAGGCTGCAAGCAGGAAAAAGGGGCTGGTATCACCAGCCAGCACTGAGATCTCATACTTGTACAGATTTTCCCCTCTTATCTTTTACAGTTCACACTCACAACAGGTTTTTCTGTCTTTTCTAGTAATGCCATTCCACCAAGTACAGTATTCAATCTTAAACAAATGTGGTTTTAGGAAACGAGAATTGTATTGACCCTAAGGCTGAATGCAGGGAATCAGATCAGATTTTAAAACCAGAGCTTTCCAAGGCTTCAATTACTTTCCTCATGGTAGCACCACACTCCATGGTAGTAGAGTTCCCATTTCACTAGTTAGTTCCAGTTTCTGTTTATCGTTCCTCATCACAGTTTGACCGGCTGGAGTCTGAAGGCACCCAAGATGGAGTTATCAGCAATGGTTAAAATGGCATTGCTAATAACTGCTGATCCATCAAAAACAGCTTTTTTGTGTGAAGTCTGTGCCAGGCTTTACTAGAAAGGGATTTTTCATAAAAAATGAAGAGCACCAGCAGGAGCTCACCACAGCCCGGGAGCCATCAGTCTGGTCTGGGATAAGAAGATGAATCTGGGTTCACACCTCCTCATACAAGTACCTACCAAGTTGCTGTCCCACCAGGTTTAGACATGCCAAAGGGTCAGCACTTCCCAGTCAAAAGGACATTTCACACTCCTTAAGTCCCCAACAGAGCCACTGTCTCCTGCAGTCACAGCCCCTGCACCTCACCATTCTCTTGTCCTGGTCTCCTGCTCTCATCTTGGCTCTGGGAAAAAAATGTGGATTTCCATGAGGACGGTAACCCTAGGACTGCAGAGACTGAGCCACAAAAAAACTCATTGTGTCCTAAAGACCAGAGTTTTGTCCTCCTGGCAAGGCTCATTCATGTTCAAAAAAATTCCTCAAAACCACCACTGCCACCACCACCACCAAAAATCTCAACAAAAAATAAAACTGAACTAAACAAGCTACACTCACCAGAGAAGGGATAGGAGAAGGAAGAAATAAATCCCATGCATCATTGAAGTCATTCAACTCCTAATGTAGTCCCTTCCTGTGGGGATACTGAACTTCCCAGGAACAATAGTCTTAAACAGTCCTAATAGAATTAGCTACCAAGTACTTGACTGAACTTAATGTTGAATCTTCCTAATCTGCCCATTATTTACCCCTGTAAACATCCCTTAAGTATTTTTTCTCTTTTGTTCCAAAACTGATTTAACAGCTTTCTGGACCTCCACTCTAGTCAAACTAAATCAACTGGTAATCATCTTCAGAACTCATCTAAAGAGCTACCTGCAAGTACATTAAAATAAAATGCTTTTCTATATTCTGGAAAATGAGAGTCACTCCCTTGTACTCTCTTCAGTACAGAAATCCAATATTACTTAGAACTGCAGGAATCTGTGTATAGTACCTTGACCCCAAAAAATTCAGGGCTGATTAAAGCCTTGGTATTGACTTTTCACAGATTAACTGTCTACAAGTATTGCCAAAATTTCTCTGTGTGTCAGTACTGTAGGAAAGCATTTTCTAAATTATGTAAGCCCAAAGCACAAGGTCTAAGCTGAGGGTAAAACATCCTCTGAACAACCACACAAGGAGGCAGCTTGCACTTGCCAAATCATACAGATTCTTCAGAGGGTCTCATCAATTATCTAGCAAAGGAAAACACAAAATAGCTCCAGAAGAAAAAGGAAGTACTGACCCCTAGCAATCAATCTATAACTGCAGGGGAAAACATACCAAGTGACTCAAACCTATTAAGATACAAGAACAAAATGTAGTTGAAATTTGAGGTCACAAAAAATCAGGCACTTCAATTTACCAGCACAAGTCTAGATACAAATTTTTCCTTTTGTCTTCCATAGTCAACAAAAACTTTTCTACACTTTGCTTCTATGTGCCGTAACTTCATGAGTGGAAAACTGGACCTATAAAATGTGTTCTGCTGCAGAGATAAGACATAACTTGGCACAGTCAGTAGACAATATCCATATAGTTTATAAAAAACTATCAATCTCTCTTTTCCCTTCAGACAGAAGTCTGGGAGACTGAGTGACCCAGCCAGGGGCAAAGTAACAGCTGGCAGGCAGAAATTGTAGCTGCTGAGAGATAACAAAGTCATCAGAAAAGGCCAAAAATGGTAGCTGGCAAATGAAATCCTGCAACGGGCAACTTGACCAAAAATCATCATAGGCTGCACTGCCGCAGCAAACTGGTGGAACTTGGGAGTTTTTTTAGGGGCAAGGTGGTGTTTTGTGTTATTTTAAATTAAGTTCTAAGCATCAAATGAGACTTACTGATTCTGAACCCTGTGCTTGAGACTACTGCTGCTTTACCAGACATAACAGTATGAAAGAGTAAAGAAAAAGTGCCGAACTGCTCAGTTCATTCATCCTCCTCAAAGAGTAGATCCCTGTCTTAAGAAGTCCTTAATTATTCCCTAAGCTCAACCAATTGTCCTCTGAGGTAAGAACCTTGCACGACTGACCATCTGCAATCCTATTTCACAGCTGAGCAACTCAGTTTATGGACACCCTGCAGTTTTCCTCTCAAAACCCACCACCAGGACTAGAAATGTACCTCAGCCAGATTCCTCAGCCAGTGGTTCCTAGATTTCTGAGCTATTTCTTTGGAAAACAACACTCTATATGCTATGCATTCCATAAGCGTCCAAGCCCTACCACCATGAAGGTGTCACCTGTACTTGCAGCAAAAAATGATAGGTAATTCATGAACAGAAAAAAAAGAGGCATTATATTTCGACTCTTCAGCTGGTAACTCTAAATTTAACTCCATTTGTGAGGTGAGACTCTTCGTAAAACATTCACACTCATATTGGCCACTCCTAGATGTAACCGCTTGAGCGGTGACACTCAAGTTCAGGACACACACGCCAAACACATCCTAAGGCAACTCTACAGGTGCCCTGTTTTTGGCAACTTGTGAAACCAAGCCAGGATTCTGCCCAGGGGTGCTGAAAGACTGAGGGATGCCACCCCCACAGAAAGGACCAGGGCAGCCTGCGAGTAAAGCCCCACACTTACGTGGCAGTGTTCATGTATTGGGTGTATCATGGCCAGACCTTACCAGAAAAAAGTTTATTGTTTTCAAAAATACTTTGCAACATGATCACTTCTTTCTTCTTCACGACCCCGACAGGTGCTATTTTCCACATGGTGCTCTACCATCTTCCAGTAGGTAAATCACTTTGTAGATTGGCTTTAAGGGTTGGGGCAATTCTGATACACCATCTTATTTTCTCACCCTATTTGAAATAGGTTATGAAACAGTGTATTTGAAAAGGTGAAAGCAGAGCTTTACTAGCAAAGCCAGACATCTAAGCTCTTCAGTCCTTGGTGCAACTTAAGGTTTTCAAACTTTGTTGATTAGTCATGAACAGGAAAACAAAAATGTCATTTTACTGTAACTGAAGAGCACAGGGGAAAGAAAACATCACACGTTTCTCATCCAGCAAGCCACACAGGGGTGGCTGCTCTCCTCCTCATCTTCACATACTCTGACTGTTACCTGTCACCATACAGCTAACCCCAAGCCACATGAGCAGAAAAGGAAAGAAGAAAGAGGACAGACACAATATCACAGGAAGATACTAATTTTCCACCCAAAAATTAATGCCCCATGTCACTTTGGCAAAGTGTTACTGGAATTTTTTTAAGTTGATGGTTTGATGCAAATTTGGTTGAGAAAATGTGAGCAATTCCACCAACTTCAATGAGGGCTGGACTGGGGCCATCCCAAGAAGAGTTCACTCTGCAAAGATATTTCCTGCAGTGGGTGAGCCAGCTCAAACAGTGCTGATGTGGCCCTCCGAACTGCGATGTGCTGACTGCTCTAAATGCACAAGACTCTAAGCTCAATGATTTCCTTCAGACCTGCCCTGGCACAGAGCAGAACACGAGCTCCAGTAGGGATCTTCAGAGCACTGCAGCAGTTAACACGTGTAAAAGCCTAAGTATGTGACCAGATGAAGTAGGACTGAAATGGGAGAACAAATCTACCCTGAGGCTTACTGGGTCGGTAGGTCCCCTAACGTTTTAAAATGCACTGTTAACCTTTTCCCTGTGTGGGCTAAACAACTCTTGCTGCTAATTTATACACTCAACATCAGATCTCCTCCTGGAAATAAGCTAATCAGTTAAAGCAGTAGAGTCAAGTGACATAAAAATCCTTTGTTTCTTGCAGAAAAAATAAAAAATCGTTTAGCACATTTCCACACGCTTCTGCTTGGCACAGAAAGCAGGGACTGGAACGCTTTCGTTCCTGCAAAGCACAATGAAATCTGTGCCATAATTCACTGGGCTCCAGTCAGGAGTTTTGGGCAGAGGACCAGTATCCAACGGTAATGTCTGATTTAAGGAAAGCGATTCATTATACATCTGTAGAGGAGTTACCTGGCATCCGGAGGACATTCTTTAAATTGACAGCATCAACAGAAGTTTCCAGTGCTCCCTTTGAAGAGCCCTCTGAATGCTAAGCACAGTGGACCAGGGCGTTTTCCAAATTCAAGAATGTAATTCTACACGATTAACACGTGTATTACGACTTAGGAAAAACCAACAGTGAGTTATTGAAGGCTTCACGTTCTCCCACTGACATCAATGCACAGGCTTCCTTCTGCATCAGTGACCTTTGAAGGGAGCCCACTGAGGCCGGGCTGTGTGTCTCTCACACCCACTGACTTTGGATGCCTCACATCTCGGCTTCTCCAATGATCAAACCACTGTGGTGGCAAAGGCCCCCAGGAACCCCACAAAGGCTGTCAGAGCACACTGCAGCCATGGACCTGGTCTGCAAGTGCCTGTCCAGGGTGTTGTCCAACACCTGCCTGTTCAGCGAGTTGGAGAAAAGACGGTATTGGAGTGACAACAGCTTTGGGGACTCCTTGCAGGGACAGAGCAGGTGAAACCAGCTGGCAAAGGTACAGGGCTGCCCTCACCATTGCTGACTTCACCCAGAGGCTGAGCTGGGGGACTCCTTTTCATTAATTTATTGGGCTATAATTGTCTGTCTGTTCTCCCTGAAGACTGTGCCCTTGGTATCTTGCCCTAATCATCATCTTGCTCATCTACATCTGCTAGTGCATGTATACAGCCAAAACCTTTAAACTGCAAAAAATCATTGGTGACCATGTTGCTCATCAGGTAGGTATGGGCACAACAAAGAACTCCAGTATCAAAGCAAATGAAGCACACAGTCACTGCAACCACCTGTGAGGTACAGACAACAGGTATATGGTTGTGCACATTCCTTGCACGACATCTTCCTCTTGTCAGTCACCCTGAGGACAGAGCTGCCTTCTAACCCTGCTGCCTTGTAGGTGTGACTGGTTGGCTTGAACAGGCATGGTTTTAAAACTTGCATTTTCCATCTTTCCACATTCTTCTCAAGAGATGCTATGGACAGTTACACCTTAAAAACAGCCCCTTTGCTTTATTCTACATAGTCGTGTCACTACAGCATACATTTTTCACTTATAATCATCACTTGAAGACTGACATTAGTCTCACAAGCACTTAAAAATATCCCTCACCACATGCATTTGAGTTCTTTGATTCAAGAATTCATTCAAAAGTCTTCAGTGCTCTCCCAGCTTAAACATTGGTAGTTCCCAGCTGAAGCCTTGGTAGCACACTTTGTCTCCAACTCATTTTGAAACCTATTCCTGCTCTGGAGGGATCAAGTCATTGCTCCTTTAGGTCCAATTGGAGGACAAAAACCCCTGAGAGCCCAGAAGAATTGAGCAGGTGTTTTGCACGCTCTCCTGGATGCACAGCTCTGGCCCTGAGGCTCCTTGTTGCCACTTTCACTAATGTGCATGGCCTGGTCTCCAAAACACATGGTTTACATCAGGCCACTGTTTCAGTTCCTGGAGAAATACAGCCCACTGCTCAACTCAGCAGCCACTTCTGGGAGAGTAAAACATGAAACCTATTCCAGCAGCAGGCCTCCTGAAAGCTTCCAAACATAAGGCAGTGAGATGGATATGGATGGATATAGCATACTCTGTAAATTCAGGCACAGTATGTAGGGGTGTCACCCTTCTAAAATAAAATCCTCAATCACTAAGAGAAAAGGGAGCAGCATTTATGAAGAATGTACTTTGTATGTCATAAAAACTTTAATTATTCCCAATTCCCTAATAAGTACAAAACAGAAAAAGCTGATCATTTGGCAGACCCATTTCGGAAGTGTTTTTAAAACCAGCTACTCCAAAACCAGCACTGGAAGGTGGCTTTTAAACCTGCCACTCAAACTATCCCTGTGTCTAGATACATTTCCTCCACCTGGCTGTCTAATACTGACTTGCATTGATATTAGTCCATTTTTCTTTGGGCTCCTCATCAATGCATCTTTCAAGGTCCTGATAATATTATCTTGCATACATTTGAAGTATTTGAAGTTCTTCATCTGGTGAAAATAATTTTTTTTCTAGTGGATTGCTCTCTCTTACATGGCTTAACCATATCAACCAGAAATACTGCCAAAATGACTGACAACATAAGGATTTTTCTTCCTGTGCAGGACAGAGCCATAATTCCAACTCCAGCTGTTCCCTGAGAGTCCAGAAAACAGATGATTAGATGGTATCTTCAGCAGAATTAGGCTTACAGCCTTTAAGTTTCTGATAAAAAATAAAAATCAGATCTATAATATCTGAGTTTCAAATGTTAATGCAGGTATCCTTTCAATTTTCGTTTACTGACTTCAAGTCTAACCTTTTCTAAACTTAAAAATGGAAGACTGTAAGGAGGGACTGAATGCCTGTGGTACTCCACTTTGACCTGAAGCTCCCTGGCTTCACTGGAAACCTGTACTTTATCATGCCTGTCACTGAAAATTTAATTTGCAAGAAGGGGGACTCACTGATTTTACGGAAAAACAAGTTTATAGCAAAGCTCACCTATTTCTTTTACATCAACAAAGAGGAACAGCTTGAGGTGTCAATGGATCTGATAAAGCCATTGATCCCAAATGATTCCATACACACCCCTTCGACGCCTCACCTGCAGGATAAAGCAAGTATTAGTGCTTCTCTGCTGAAATGCACCTGAGGTTTCCCAGTGCTGACACAGCACTGCCTCACAGGACTCCTGGCTGTCTCAACTGGCAGCTCCTGTGACACTCAGATTCTTCCTAGTGGGCAAGAAACTCACATTCCTTGGCTTCATTGGATATTCAATTGTAGAAATAGCACAAATATCAACTTACAACATCTTAAGCCCTGTTTCTGAGATAAATCAGAGCCTGAGGCTCCTTTAAATGGTGCAGTGTGAATTTAATCTGACTGCAATCACAAACATGACAAAAGCAGAGGATGAAGTTAAAACTGAGCTTGTTTTCTTCCAGATAATCCTTGTACCAGCTGTTCTTTATCCCTAGTCCAAAGTTCAGTGACAGGAAGGAAACCTGCCTGAGAAAATTAGAACATGAACCCACACCAAGCAACTCATGACATGGCAAGACACTGTCAGGAATAAAACACCCCTCTTCAAAGTCTGTGTCTTTCCACGCTGTGTTCGTGACTGTAGACACCACATTGTTTTACTTCCAATTTGTTCTTGTTTTCATATTCATGTTCTTTATTTACTATAAATTGTGGTAACTTCTGTGTGTAACAGTCTAAGATGAAGCACACACTACATCAAAACCATCTCAGGAAAGCTAAGAGCAAACATAACATCACCACAAAGCTAACATACCTACAATTTTGGTTAGTTTCCTCTCGAAAATTAGGGACACCTGACTCATACTACTTTTTAATGCATATTCTTATTGTTAAAGAAGGTCTTGAAAATACACTGTCTATTGAAGAGAAGTGGACAGCACAGAAGATAAACCCACACACAACACATTCCTGAATACTTGGAAGCCACACCTTCCCTTGGCATCCCTGACTTCCAGCTGCGTGCATGCACCATCCTCACACTCTCCTCACAGCCACCTCTACAAAGGCTGGGCCCTTTAACAGCATTGGCCCTGGAAACACAGCTTAAACCATGTCAAAGAAGCCCGTTGGTACCACAAGTGGTAACACTCTCCATAGTGGAGAGAACTGGGCTTTAAATACAGCTCACATTGCTCTCTCTGACTGCAGGAGAAGGTGGGAGAAGAAATCCCTGAGAGATTCCAAAGACAGCAGGATCCCCCTGAGCAACTCCATGGCTCCTGAGGGCAGACCCAAGGGCACTCACACATCCATCTATCACTGGTGCCTGGGGCAAACTCATGGGTTTCAACAGGCTCTTCCATGCAAGCTCCTGGAGAGGAGAGGGCTTCCCTTTGCTCTCCACTACCCCAGTCTACTGCTTGTCCCTCAAACATTTCAAAGGCTGTTGGAGGAATGGGGATACTCTAAGTGCCACTTGGAAGTCAGGCAGGATTTTGGCTGCACAATCCGTGATGAGCAGCAACACT
>NW_008239110.1:19616595-19630119 GCF_000691975.1 Corvus brachyrhynchos
TCCTCTAACAACCTGGCAATTTCCATGACAACAGCAGAAGAAGGCATGAAGACAACACAAAGCTTGCACCAGGATGGATAATATCCCTCTTGTAAAGTACACTGACTCCCACACTGAGAGCTGTCACCTCTAAGACACAATCTCTACATGTGTTTCTATGAGAAAGAACTGACTGCTGGTACAAATGCACATGGTAAAATCCACCATGGCAGTAAGAAGAAACATCAGCTGCTAGCACTGCTCCATTTAACTGAAGTTTCTGGTACTTTCATGAAAACCTGGAATAAAACAGAATATTTGCTCAGACTGACTTAGTCTCGGTGGCTTTCTCACATTCTGTGAAGCTGCCACTGAGGAAGTGTTTTCTTTAGAGATTTCCACATGAAAGAATATATGCAGAGCTTTCTTTAAGTTGAAGGTGAAACTGATGCTTCTCCACCCACAGCTGATGCCCACACAGGTATGGCTGGATGGGAAGGATGACAGGATTAGAAGCCCACAAATGCTCTTCTCTCCAGCACTGACACCAGCATGGAGCTTGTATGGTGCTGCCCTGCCCAGACTGGATGTGGGTCCTGGATGTGTGAGTTACGTTACTGCACTGCACTGCACTGCAGCTTGCCCACAT
Organism: Corvus brachyrhynchos; assembly: GCF_000691975.1. NCBI lineage: Eukaryota > Metazoa > Chordata > Aves > Passeriformes > Corvidae > Corvus > Corvus brachyrhynchos. The sequence goes on from NW_008239110.1 coordinate 19,617,224, forward strand.
TTATTCTCACCCCCACGCATGAGACAACTTATTTCCCTTTAGCTGGACCTCAATGGATACCCACAGGCGAGGTAGTAACAAAATGAGAGATTACTGTTTCTAGGCTGTCAGGCATCCCCTCCACCACTGCTCCCTCCCACCATGCCCGCAGCCTGAGGTAGCTTTGATGTGGCTTGGCAGGGGACACAAGTCAGAGCCAGAGCATGTGCTTCTGTGAGCCAACCTCTGTCCTGCTCCCCACAGCTATGGCCATAGATCTCCAGTAAGGAAAACACACCTATTAAAACTGCACTACTCATTAGGAGGCTAACTAAACCGTGGCATCTTTATGCTGTGCACCTGGATCATTTCTTATGAACCTAAATCTTCACTCCATTGCTCTCCTTTCATATCAGTGCAATCTCATTAAAATCAGTGACGTGCTACGGAAGCAGTCAAGTGAAGAATAAGGCCCTGCTTGTTCAAAGGCTGAAGAAAACATTGTACGTAATTATCCTGATGGAAGATGTGGGCTAGGCTTATGAGAAGTCACAGCAGGCAGCACAGTTCTCTTTCTGCACCGGCTTTCACTCCAACCTCATCAAGCAGTGGTCACCAACATCAATAGAGCGCAAAGCTTTGCATGTTTCGTTCATATTATTCACTTTATATGAGAATTTTATTTTTCATTAAATACTTCTATCCAAACACCCAACTTCCTTCCAAATTTCTCTCAGCTGTTGGTTGCTGGGATGTTTCATGGCCCTTCCTCAAACCAGGAGACAAACGGTAGCCTACAGCCTACTCTGTATTGGTTTGTGACACGCTCTGGGAGGAAAGTGACAACTCTCAGTCACCTTCACCTTCACATCCCCTGAAAAACCTGTTCATCTTGGGCACTTGAAGACCAGAAAGATATTTCTGAAATGAAGATTGGATTTGAATCCAAAGTGTTGGCAACCTGGATGCTGTGGCTCTGCTTTTAGTTCATTCCTTTATGCATACCACAGACTTCACCAAATCATGGTCAAGCATCCTACTTGCGGTTGGGGGGGTGGTTTACACCTCTCTCTGAAACCACCTCAATATAGATAGATACATTTGCTCCCATACCCTATGAAATAGCACAGATTTTTTAATCTACTGGAGATTCATATGTTTATGTAAAGTCTTTCCATTCCATCTCTAGCTGAAGTGCATGTTCAACTTTCCATTCAAACTGCCAAAAATGCTTCAGACTCACAAGGTCAGAGAGTAGGAATTCAGGCTTCATCATTCATTGAAGGAAAAAAAAAAATTTAGAACACTCCATTTTTATTTCATATTTCAAAGCCTTTCATAAATCAGAAAAGTTGCTTTCCCAAGGTGCAGGTTTGCTAAGACCAAAACGCAGGCTCAATGTTAGTCTCTGCTCTTTCATTAGCAGCTCTCAGAGATTAAGTTTCTTCACAGAGACTGGAAAACATACATCTTAAAATAACATAGCCTTTGCTGCTTCCTCTTAATGGAAAATGCAAATAAAAACCACTAAAATATTATTTATCTGCCTCTAATATAAAACTGTTCACAATTCATGTCTTGAAATAACACCCGCTCTGATTCTTCTAAGTAACTTTTTTCCACATTATTTATTGCAAAAGCTCTTTCAGAAAGTACACACGTAGCTTTGTACCCTAAAAGGGAAGCTGGTGGCACACACTCCAAGGCTCCCAAAGTGCAAAACTCATAGATCCTAGATAAAGTGCATGCCAGGGAAATGGACACAATACTATTATTGCTATTCTTAGGAGCTCATATTAGGTTGGGCTCGTATAGACACAGATCTTCATTACTGATAAATTACTTTCTTATTTCATTTCATTTCCAAAGAGCAACTTTCTGCAGTCATGTTCAAAGCAATGTCTCCATGCAAAGCCCTGGGCTGTTTCACACATTATAAGCAGTTCTATCATAGCTGAGCAGACACAACTGTGACACACAGCAGCAGCCACCCGGATTCACCTCATCACGGTTTGTCACGCACTAGCTGGGACAGTTGGCAGAGATTTTACCCAACTAATACCCTTGAAAAGCATCTGAACATATCAAAAAGATGCAGTCACAGCTCTGCAGGTTTGCAAAAGAGAATCTATGCCATCTTCCTTGGGTTAGCCCAGGGATATCTAAAACTGAAAATACATGTATCTACATTGGTTTGGTCTCCAATGCTGAGGTGCAAGACTTGCAGCTTCTCCCCACAGAGCACAGAATATCCCTGACCAGTGGGATATACAGCAAGAGGAGCCGCTGGGAAAGAAAGTCAATCCTTCATGTTAACAAAGCCTCTGCAAAAATCAGGAGAGCAAGTCTCAGGAAGGGCTTCCAGAGTCTTTAACATGCCATAGCTAGCAGCCTGCTAGACCTGTACATTACTGATGTCCATGGACTCCTATTTTATGCTATTTATGTTTGGTGTTTGAACACCCAAAGTAGGAGATTTGGAAGGATGGATGCAGTGGAAGGGTGTATTGATGCAGCCCACTCTCTGACTGCTGCTGGGTGACCTGTGACACCGAGCTGACACTGGTGCAGTTCAGAGGAATGAAGCTTTCTAATACCAAAACACCCACCCAGCATTGCCTGCTCTGCTTGTGAGCTCTGAACCACCCATCACCAATGCTGGTGACCTATAATGAGGTAGTGAGGAACAATAATTCCCCTTCTCTTCAAACCTGAGCTTCTGAGGAAAACCAACCCTTACTTCTGTGGCAGTGGTATCCTCTCCTGTCGCAGGGCTTTGCCTACATCTATATGGCATGCAAGGACATGTTACTCAGTTATGGCAGCCTGAATCTGGGTATTCTGTGTGGCCAGTGGGAAGCAGGCCTGCAACAACAGCAGAGACAAAGTCCTACCCTGGATCCCTCAAAACAAGGCTGGCTGCTAAGGGCAAGGCAAAGAAATTTGCACTATTTTACAAGTAGCTTAAGCAACTTGCTACCGTTTTGTGGGTTGGCCATCTGCTACCATTCAGTAGCACAAACATTTTGCTAAAGCTGCAAAGCTTCCTGAAACACAGTGATTTCGTTCCATACAAAGGGGCCCCAAATTACTCAAAAGCTCCTACAGACATTTTTAAGTTTCAGTATTTGCCTTCTCAGTTTTTATAGGGACTGCTTGCAACCATAACAAAAGTTTGGAGGCTTTAAAAATGTATTTATATAGCACAAGTAGAGAAAAAATATATTTGCAGAAGGTCTAACTGCTGAAAAAGCCAAATGGCTCATTTCACATTGCCAAAAATCTTGCAAACTCTGTGTCTAATTTTATGAGGTTCTTATGTTTGGATTCATAGGGTCTGTTTCTGCCACCCTTACTGAAATTACTAGCAGCTTGTTCTGTAAGGGTCTTTTTACATTTTTAGAAAAATCTTGCTTCTCCCAAAGGAAAGCAACAAGTAGAAAGGTAGGCATGTGCTAAAAATAATTCCCCCTGTCTTCAGGCACACCACCTTCCTTCAGAAACATCCATACTAACTCCTCAGATATTCTGATGCTTACTCCCACCAGACCAGGAGGTCCATCAGTTACCTGAGCTCTCACTTCAGCACTTCAGCTTTCTCAACTGAGCTGAATCCTTCCTCTCTCTCTGCTGGTGGTCCAAAAACATAAATTAAAAAAAAAAAAAAAAAAAAAAAAAAAAAAAAATCTTGCTTTCTCTTGTATTTCCTTCTCCCTTCCCTCTGTTGACACGTGCATGGACATTTCCTTCCTTCCCTCCACTCCCAAAGGCAGTATGGACACCATCCTCTCCCAGACACACTCCCCCTGTGCTGCTGTGCAGGCAGAGCTGTGAGAGCTGTGCCCACACCACGCTGCCTGTGACTGCTCTGTGCTAGCATAACACAGGACAGCTGGCTTGTCACCACCACAAGGAAAGACTTAAGCCAATGCAAGGCCACTTCTCTTTTAACTTCACTTAAGTTGTGGTTTGAAATCTGTTTCCATCCCTCCAAGGTTTCACACTTATTCCCATTCCCACATCACACCATCAGCTGCAGGTTTCCAGCCCGACCTGCACAATGAGATACCAAACACAACCAGAATCCCACAATGTCTCATAGCACTCACCATCCCTCCCTGAGTAATTTAAACAGTTGTTTTGCAGAGGAAAGTAAGTGTGTGTGCAGAGGTGTCTGGCCCTCAGCAATCAGCAGTTCCAAGGGCCATGGCACATCCTGCACTGGGGGCTGACATGCTGGGAGGGCAGATGAGGTGCACATATGTTCTGAGACATCTTGTGGCAACAAACTTGCACTCAGCAACTGAACTCCAGCAGCTCTGACCTGACTGGGAAGGGCTTTCATGAAGACATGTACACTGCCCACTGAGCATTCAGTCCCCTGACTCCCATTTAAGCATGTACTCAGGCTCTTGGAGGACTGGCTTGATCTACAGTAGCCATTAAGAGTGAAGAAAAGGAACTCAGTGCCCTGGCACAGCAATCATCACATGGCAAACACAATAATACATTACTGCACACATGTAACATGAAAATTCATCTTGCTAATATTGCTGTTTAAGGTTTAGACTTTCTAGGTTTTCAATACTGCTGCTGCTCCATCACAGAAGATCTTTTCTGTTTAATTTCATTTTCTCTTGACTTTGTTTCTTTGTAAAGACAGCAATTTTGCTTTGGCATACATTCAGCTTTGGGCAATTGGGCAACTCACAAGATATCAGTCATTACTTCTTGTTTGGAAAATTTGAAGTAGAAGAGAGTAGGGTATTAGGTTGGGCAGTTCTTCAGCACTGCAGCATGGGAAAAAGCATTCAACTCATTTTTAAAACACAGCCAGTGGAGCTCGGGAAAGATGAGATGTCACTTTGAAAGTTTGTCTTAGACCTTTGAATGAAACCAGGCCTTGTGATCCCCAACCCACATCCCCAGTAACACCACCTTAGACACGTGTCAAATACACATATTAAAAATACATGTGATCTGAAATCATCCTGAAGTCTCAGACCAGCAAAGCCAAATGGACCAGTTCCACGGCTGCCATTTGGTTTTAAATTTTTTATAGCACCTCTTCTTTGGGAGACCAGAAACATCAAACCAACGGCACAGCTGGTGTCATACATGAAATCCCTATTTGTGCTTGGTCTTTGCATATTAAGTGCTTTAATTAATTAATTTTGAGTTAAATATTTTTAGATTAAATCTTCAAATTAACCCATCAGCCCAGGTACAAAAATCCACTTCCATTATCAGTGTTTTCAATTGTTCAAAATAGTTTATTAAGAGAGTTGCACCCTTCCCAGTTAAAAATTCCCCAGTTAAAAATCACCAACTTGCCCCTTTCAAACTTCAAACCACCGGTACACCATAAGAGTTACCTTTCCTGTGTTTACTGTATATTTTTACAAGTGTTTTAAGATGTGTTGGATGTATTTTAATACCTTTTTTAGGTGTTTTCACTTGCATTCTGATTCCAAGGCAAAAACCCCCATTTCAAACAGCCAGCAGCTATTTTTAGCCATAGAGCCATTACTCTGCAGGCAAGCTCCAAGGCAACCTGAATACCTGAATTTTAATGAAGGCATTGTAGCTCCCTTATCTCAACTAATATCACCCCTCTGACAACGATGAGCCATTGGTGGATAGAGATATCTATCAAAGGGAAAGAACCAATCACTTACAACCGAAGGGGCGGGTTGTGGGCAGACTGGGGAGGAGCAAAGACACTATAAAAAGAACGAGGCAGAGAGGCGGGGTCTCTTTCCCCTCTCGCTCTCTGCAGGCTAGCTGTGGGGGACGCCAGTGCTGGGTGTTAAAAGCCTACTCCTATTAAGGAGCCGTTAGTAATTTTTTCCTGACTTTGGACCAGCTAAAAGTCAGCCCAGCACTGCAAGTTCTTTTTCTCTACCTGAGGTCTAATGCTGTCTCAGCCAGAAGATCTCAAATCCCTGCGCTCCTGGGGCATACCATCTACCGAGCCGTAGGATCCCAAATTTTTGTATTTTTCTAATTTCTGTAATTTTTCTATTTTTCTGTTTTCAATAAATTAATCTTTTTAAGAGTTGTCTCATTTCTCACAGCTGGGACAAAGGCTGACACGAAGCTCAGCTGATGCAGACAGCAAGGCTGCAAACACGTAACCCAGAGCATCCACTCCTGCAAAGTGCAGCGAGCCCTTGGCCGAGGCACCAGATCGCTGTCGGCTTCACACTGCTGCAGCCTCTTGGCTCCTGAGCTGAGGGCCATCTGCAATGCATCCCATGCTAAAGACCACACAAGTACGTCACCAAACTCGGCATGGCTTCAAAAGGTGATGAAAAGGAAAGACATGCAGACTATGTGAAAGTGCAGCTTAATTGCTCACGCAGAGTCAGATTCTGATGCCATTAGGTACTTCCATGGGGCTGCCACATGAAGCAAGACACTACCCAGCAGGAGTTACAGCATCTAAATCCAGCTCTCCATCTATCTGGCTACAGCCTGTGTCCTGCAGTGCTCTCAGAGCTGCCCAAAGATCTCAGCAGCAAAGGCAAAATTAAACACTTGTCTTCCTGAGGCTGAAAACATGAAGCCTGGCTACTTCTCAGGCTGCAGGGTGGGTGCTAGGGGTGGGCACTGGGTGCTGCTCCCACACTCCCCTCCCTCAGCAGCAGGAGCATCCAGGGGCTCTGAGAGGGCTGGCCAGGCAGATGGCAGGGCTTGGGGCTGGACTCTGGGTATCACAAGCTTCCAGCCATGGCAGCATGTTTTGCCAGTTACATCTGCTTCTTTCCATTGTGGGAATTTTAAGGTAAACTCAGTAGTTTTTCCTTGATACCTAAACCCTTCTGTACAGCCTTTCAAGGATGCCACTCTGAAAGAAGGGATTAAGGTCTTCATAACAGAATACTAAAACAAATTATATTGACTATTCAATTTCTCTTATTTCTGTCTTCTTTTTAGAGACAAGGAAACACTAACATTCCAGCTCCAGCCATCCTGCACTTTTTCCCAAAAAGAAGTTTCAGTCAAAATATTGCATCCAACTATACAGTAAACATGACTAATAACCATTTGAAGAGTGGCCTCTTATTTTACAGCAAATGTACAACCAACTCCTGCAATGGAAAAATAATCAGTTTAGCGCAGGAAGAATACAACAGTTGGAAAGATCTGCTGGAACCAGGACCACTGCGAGATGCCCAAAAGGACTTAAAAACTATGTAATAGTGAAATAGCTGCACTGGAACTGTGAAACATGAACACACTCCACAGTCCTCAAAGAGTACTTTACTCTGTTTAATGAAGAGCTGATTTGATGACTGAGTTACTCACTGAAGAGGGCTGATTTAAAATGCACACTTCTCCAGACCACTTTTTAATACGTACATAGTTAAATTTGGATGTACGTTTTATGTGTTCTTCCAGGATGAGGAGAAGCTTGGACTGCCTTCCTTACCACAGGATTTCAGCATTACATTTGATGTAACTAACAATTTCTCTTTGTTTAGGAAAAGCTCTCTGTTTAGAGCACACAATTTCTCTATGTCTTGGGTCTTTCTTCCACTTTTCCTTGCTTCACCACTCCTTGAAACTATTTGCGTTAAATACAGGCCTGCCAAATGCAAGCACCTATACTTGGTGGAGTACACCATGGAGACACATGCAGGCTGATTTCAGAGGCACTGACAAGTGCTCAGCTCTCAGCACAGCACAGCAATGTGACACAGCCAGGGCACACAACCCAGCCTGGCACGTGGGACAAGCTGCTGTCTCCCACTGCACAGACGTCATTTATGAAAAGCTAATTAATGGTGGGCCACAGCTTACAAGTTCAATGAGAGTGAGGTACAGGGACTGCTGCTTGAGAAAGGTACAATTTAACCCAGAGAGATTTTAACTATCCTGAAAGTGCTGTGAACAGAACAAAACATGCTGAAGTTTAAACACACATTTGCAGAAAACCTGAGTAGGAGAGAAGACCTTACACGACATCCCAGACAGCAGTTCCAGGGAACTGGGGAGGAGGAATTGCCATTTCCAGAGCTACGTGACCCAGAAGCCACATGCCTTAGGAGGGCAGGACACAGGACAAGAGGTGTGGAGAGAGGTGGGTACCAGGTCCCATCCAGCAGAGAGGAGGCAGAGGGAGCTCAGCAGCCTGCACAGGTCTTGCTGGGGACCAGAAGCACATGAGCTGTCAGCACAACCTCTCATCTCCCCACGCAAATCAAGACCACGCAATGAAGGAGACACTGTGCAAACACTGTTTGATGTCGCTCTTGTTAACTCTGCTACTGGTACAGTAGTTAAGCACTCAACCATGTGGTACACTGTGGAAAAAGTTATTTTTCATTACAAGCTTGTCTAAAGAGGAACCAGGGAAAGCAGACACTTTCCAGGTGCTTGTACATCCCCCATAGGAAATTACTCCAACTACAGAGGTGCTGCAGGCAAAAGCTCAAGTAAGAGTAAATGTGAGAGCTGGGATCAGAGTGTGCATTATCAATCTAGCCAGGTACAACGGCAGCACAGAATCCCACTGGTCTAAATGCCTCTTTGGTAAGAGCAAGCAGTGGAGATGCAGGACTAAACCACACCACCCCTCTAAATCCCTAGGCATCCACGGCATGGAGGAAAGTTAAGGAACGTGTGTCCTGAGACTCAGAGAACAGACAGCAAAGCAGAAGATCTCAGCAGTTCTTGTTGGTTTTTTTTTTAAATCTTGTGCTATTTAAGCCACTGTCTTGATCTTGGCAGTGCTTATTTTGGCACTTCAGTTTGTGAACATTCAACACAGACTGTAGGTTTTGCAGCCAACAGTGCAACAGAATAAACAGCAGTATAGCAAACACATATAAGAAAACGTAAACATGATTTCAAAGGCTTTCTATTGGGTCATGCACAGCAAAGGATTTTTCAGACAACCTCACATTTCTTCTAGACACCCATCACTCCTCTACTGACCTGAAAATGTAAGCCGTACCACTCCTCAGGGGCTATGGTGTTAGTTCAAACATAGCCAAAACGCAAGTTCTCAACCCACGTGGAAGCAAAATACTTGGGCTTCTCATGAGACAGAGGGAAAGGATCTGCTCAGGTTCAGTATCTGCTGCTCCCCTCTGGATTTCACTGCCTCACAGCCCAGCAGTTCATTGCTCTCTCTCGTGCTGGGCAGGGGCACTGGCTGGAGAAGTGAAGCCATCTTTCTCATCTTGGGGAATAATGAAAACACTCATAGATCCAAGTGAATTAAATTTCAACTGCATTCAAAGGAATAAAAACAATCCCGCAGTGCAGCACACCAGTGAAACTGTTGCTGCTTTAGGGAGCTGTAAAAGAGAAATGACACGTGGCAGAAAAAGAAAGGTAGGGGTAGAAAAAGACAACAGGGAGTGCTTGCACCTCCCTGAGGGATCAGTGCAGAGTCTGCAGGGCTGGGAGAACCCTCTCAGGGCTGCACAAAAGTGTGGTACACCTGCAGCTTGGGGGAGAAAATAGCAGCATGGAGCTTCCCACAAGGAAGGCACATCAATGTCCACACCATTCACTCTGGAGAAGTGACCACTTCTCCAGCTTAGTGCATTAGCAGTCTGCAGGAGACATACCTAGCATCTGTGCTCCCTTCCTCTTTCCTCGCAGAAAGCACAACCAAAGGTAAACGTTCCCATGATACATGCATGCCCCTAGCTATGGTTCACTTGGGCAGGCAAAGAGGGAAGTAAAGGAACACTAATTTATGAAGACAGGTAACTCAAGTTAAGCAAGATAAGCAGATCCTGACACTTCAAAACTAAGGGGGAAAAAAAAGTGTTGATTTGGCTGCATTTTTTTGCATATTTGGGATCACACCGAGGCTACTGAACACGGGTTCACTCTAGAGGTCTTTGGTTACGAAAAGGTTCCAGTCCTGATTATACCTGAGCTGCAACAGCATAAATTTAAGAGACCTAATGCCTGGTGCCAGCACATCCCAATGCCAACTTAGCCACACTCCTGAGCACTTCCTCAGTGACAGAGGGAGATATGTGACATAACTCCTAGCTAGAGAAACCATGGATCCTAGACATGCACCAGAAACTGAGCCTGAAGGAAATACTGCTGTTCTTCGTTGATGTGAAGACAACAGCCCACATGCAGACAGCTGCATAAAATTTGAAGCAGATCTAAAGTCCAACCCAAGTTATCTTGAGAACTTTAGAAGTCACATTTAAGTGTCCTACATGGGAAATATGAGCACTGAATGTGTTTGAGGTATATTTTGGGGCAATTGAATGCTCACTCAACACAGGGGATCATAGAGACAAGATCCTATTCCCCCTGCTGGCATGTCTTTGTCTTGCTGCATTATCTACTCAGCCCCCCTCTAACTTCTTTCTGTATAGATCAGCTTCTGAAAGCATCTTCTTAACCATATGTCCAGCCAAAATCAGTCTGCGTGCTGTCTGAAGAGCTGGAATCACAGACTTGGACAGCACAGGAGCTTTCATACATCTGACACACCCAGAGGCTGGTACAGAGCTATACAGTTAAGACCATTACAGCACTGTCCTAAATAACTGAGAAGATACATTCCTTAGAGCTAAATGAAGTGGAAAGTTTCCTTGGAGACCCTTCTGCTTTCTCTGTTTATGTCAGACAGTCTAGACACGGAAGGAAAATGAGAGTTAGTATTGCTGTCAGAAAGGCTCGTGCTCTGAGCATAGCCTCTTCTTAATGTTTCTCCCAAGTTTCTCTCACTGGCCACAGGTGGGGCTTGTTTGTCTAAGCTAATAAGGTGGGTTTATATAGCAGGACTGTTTTCCATAGTCAGTATCCATTCTTCCCCACATGGGATCTGGCAGCAAGGAGCAAATCTCTCTTGGCAGTACACAAAGCGGATCTGCCCCCCAAGCTGGCTCCAGCACAACACCCTTCTCTTACGCTTTCTTGGCTTGAGGATTGCCACAACAATCCTGGGCACAGGCCCCACACTGACTTTCCATTTTGATAAACAGAGCACAGTCAATGACAGCACCAGCCCAATGCCAGACCCTTACTGGGGAAAACTCTTTCCTTTCTTTCCACAGACGAAACTTGAAGGGCTCTTTCACTTCGCTGGAGCCCATCCACTGAGCCAAGGCAGCCTCCCTGTCTCCCAGACACGGCACTTGGACAAAGGCTCCAAAGTGCAGAGTGAGTTTGGGACAGGTCCCCTAGACAGAGCACATGCAGTGAAGGTGGTTGGCAGGGACCATTTCAAACACAGCTAGAAGGTGAGAAAGCAGGACCAAGGGCAGCAAAAATGCTCAGCAATGGCTTTTACCCCAAGAAAGAGCTCCAGGATCCACCAGCCCTCCTACCTGAGGCTGCACTTGTTCAGGACACAGTCTGTGTATAGTAGCTTATAAACCACTCTCTAGACTGGAGAAGGAAAGTGGTGCCCATTCAATGTGGCCAGCACACCCCCAAGGACAGGGAGCACACATGCAGCCCACATCCAGTCCTGTACAGCCACTCTGGGGTTAACAACAGTATTCCCACTCCAGCAGGTTTTGGTGTGCTTCAGAGTTCCATAGCTGGGAACCACACAGAGCTCTGTGCAACACTATGCCAACACATTTGGGTTTGTTCAGAAATTGGCCTAATTTTTACAGCACATTGGTGTGGGACTGCAAACAAGGAAAGACTATATGGATATTACATGCAAAATTTTTAGTGAAGGATCAGAATCTCCAAGAATCACTTTACACAGTCAGGGAAGCAATAGCCTGCAAGCCCTCAACAGTTAAAACTTTTCCTCAGAAACTATGACACTTCCCATGGATATTTCCCTCAACAGCAGAACACAAACTCCTCTGCTCCCTTCCCTCCTCCTCTCACTTGCCAGTAGGCAGCCCAGAGATCCAATTCCCCCTCCATTTACCACTGCCACAAGGGAGCAGTATTATAAATCCGCTTCCGGGGGTGTGATCCCAAGCTTAACCTGGATGGGCATAGCAAATTACAGAAAGAAAGATTGCGGTTCCAGGTTAAACAGATCATTCCTTTCCGGTTGTTTAGCTGCACACTAAAACTCACCAGGAGCCACGGGTGACATGAAGTCCCGGGCTCTGCTGCACAGCCCAGAGCTGCAGGGAGGGTTGGGGAGGATGCTGTCGTCCTTGGCTGGCTCCTCTGCAACTACAGCACGGGGCTGGAGATGGGACAGCCGCCACATCCGGAGCCTGGGGACAAGTGTCCCTGTGCCGCTATGGCCACTGTAGCCCCAACAGATAGAACCTGGCGCTGAAATGCCTCCGTATGTGTGTCTGTACCTGTCTTCAGCCGTGCTCTAGTGCAGACCTCGCGGGTACAAGCTGAGGAGATTCGGTTCGGCATTGCCTGCGGTGCAAAAAGTGCCGAGGGGGCTGCAGTGAACGTACACTGCTTCCACAAGGGAAAGGACGGGGCAGATCTGCCACTGCCTCCCACAACCCCACCTCCAGAGCAGCTTAAACCGGAGGCTGAGAGCCCGGAGAACTCTGACAGCAGCGCCAGCCTCGCCCAGGCTGATACAGGGTTCGATCCACAGGACTCCGGCGGCGGGAACGAAGAGAAGAGGGATCTCTCCTGCCTTCCCGGGGAGATGGAGCGCTGGGCTGCCCGGTGTCAGTGCCGCTAACCGCGCGAGCGCCGCTCCTCAGCAGAGCCCAGACGGGACGATGGAACCAGCACGCGGTTCCAGCGGTAAAAAGGCATCCACGGGCTGAAGGCAAGCGGGAGGCTGTCACCCTCCGGTGCCCTCTGCTCACGTCTGGCCGCGAGCGTCCTTGTGGGCTGCAGCCCTGCGCTCCGGAGCAGCGGGCTAACCCCCGGAAGGCCCTGGCCGCCCGCCGAGAGCCGGGTGACCCTCGGTGCCGAGGCGAACCCGGCTTTGCAGCTCCCCTGCCCGCTCGGGTCTCCCTCCGCGCCCGCGGGGG
>NW_008239110.1:19631274-19639282 GCF_000691975.1 Corvus brachyrhynchos
CCCGGCCCCGGCCCGCCCGGCGCCCCGGCCCGCCCCGGCGGCCGGTCCCCGCAGCATCCCCTGCCTTGGCGTGCGCGCACCTGGCTCCTTCGGGAAACATCTCCCCAAGGAGACGACGACCTCCGAGCCTGCCCCGAGCCTGCCCCTCGGCACCCAGGGGAATTCCACCTGTCCCCCGCGTGTTACACGCACCCTCCGTGCTGCCTTCTGTCTTGGCCCCTGTGGCACTGCACTTTCCCAGCTGGGGTGGATATTCAGTCCTGCGTGGATACAGGGTCCACTGTACAGAACTTTCTATACCGGGTTGTCTTTCCTTCTTCACATCATCTTTGGTTCTTTCTGAACCCTGGCCAGGGTTTTTACTTCAGTAGCCTTGCACTGGAGAGATGCACTGTTAGATCTATAAGGCACTTTGCAGTCCAACTTGTCTGGCTCTTCCCACAACACTCCAACCCATATCCCCCATCTACTTTTTGCTGCATTGCTGAAGGATATTTCTGCAACAATTATGGGTCCTCTGCTGCAGAAACTAAGCAAAAACCAAACCAAACCAAAACTAAATGGGGCATAAAAATTCTTGCCTGCTATGAAAGGAGAGGAAAGATATGGGGAAAAATAAACACCATATTTTCTGGGAAAAACAAACAAACAGACCAAACAAACAAAAGAACAAATAAAAGGAAGGCAAATAGCAGGGGCAGGCTTTGCACAGGAATCTGGCTCCACACCTGCTTCTGCCCAGACACAGGCTTTGGCCTGCTGCCACACAGCTCCATGGCTGAGCGCATGGAGGACTGGCACAGAGTGGCTCCAAAGTCTCGGGCTACATCTCTGCTGAGGGATGTACCTGCTTCTGGGGCTCTGGCCCTACTCCCCACTCTGGGCCTCCTGGCCAAGCTGCTCAGACTCCCCTGCCCAGAGGAGCACACTGGCTGTGTCCCCACTTGTATCAGTGGACACACAGTATTCTTCGTGCCCTGCGTGTTACATATGTGCATTTTCATTGTGTTCAGCATCCAAACTGAGGTGCAGACAGTGTTAACTGATGAGCTGAATGTGTGTTCATAGCAGAACACTGTAGGCTGCATACCCTGGTGATGTTACAGTGGGATGGTGTTGGAGAGCTCTGTGGGATGTAGGGAGCCAAACCTGGCAGCTGCTCATCCATACTGGGTATGGGGCAGCCTCCTGCAAAACTACGCCTGGGTTTTGTTTCACTGCAAGGTGATCACTGCACTCTGTGAGGAAGCCTGGGAACAAGCTGAGACTGGAGCAGCCATTCACAAGGTAGGGACTGTAGTCCAGAACTAAAGCAGGAAGCCACACTGGGACTACCAAAGGCAGTCCTGAGTTGTGGGCATCTCCAGAAGGCTGTCTTTCACCACCCCTGGAATATTTCCTTCTAGAACTTGACTGCTACAGCCTGGGAGAGGCTTTTAAAAACAAAGCAGCATACCAAACAGAAGGAGTCTCTAGATGACGGGGTTTCAGAGAGCTCGAGTTAAGGCACATCTGTAGTACCACGTGTTCAGTATATCGCTGTCTGTTGCAGCCTCCTGGCTTTGCATCACACTGAGCAACACTGGTCACTGCACCCCTCATTGCTCTGAATGGTGCCCCTGCTGAATGGTGCCCCTGCTGCTTGAGCATCACTATGCTTCATTATCCTCTTTCAGCTTTGGTTCTCCCCTTCCTAAGTGACATTCTCAAGGATGTGGTTTGCAGTGCAGTAGCATCAGTCATATAGTGAGGAATGGAATGCCGAAGTGCAACTTTGAAAGGCCTTTTCTGGATTATGAATCAAGGACTGAATTGAACACTGACTGGTTAAACACATGCAATTCTCACATGGGACACCAGCTGTTTCTGACAGAAGACAGCTACAGAAAAAAACCCAGAAACAACCACACTGATCTGGGTATTTGGGTCAAAAGTTTTAGCCAATAAACCTGGGTAAAGAGCATCTGTTAGAGTCAGGGATCTTAGCATCACAGAAATACAAATCCTGCCTGTTATCTGCAGCAAGAGCTGTTCTGTGTAAGGAAGGTATTGTTGTACATGGTGGGCATTTGGGAATGACAGTGGATGTAGTTAGTGGCACAATGTGACTGTGCCATTACTCCCTGGCAGGGATGTGTGAACTTGCCCTAAGAGAAAATGGTAACTGGCAAGGCAGGAGGAACAGCCTCACCATGCCCCTCTAGCACTCATACAGCCCCCCACACCCACCAGCTGGTCATGGGTGGCAGAGGCGACACAGGGGACCCCCCATGGGAGCTGACATTGCTCAGCAGGCTCAAGCGCACTTGCTGCTTTTTAAAGCACAGCTCTGAAAAGGGAAAACCACGGCACTTACCAACTGGAGCCAAAATGCTCTATAGGTGTATTGGAAAAGGTGAATCTTTGCAGAGTACACAAATCTGGAAGGGGTTTTATTTTCCTCAGTTGTTTCTTCATTGCTTGCTCTATGCAAATGCATCCAGGGAAGACAGAAGGTTGAACATGTAGGAGTGCAGCCATCTCTCTGGATGAAACTATCCACCACGCTCGCCTGCATGGGTTGTGCAGTCTTGGATGTTTTTCATTTAAAAGACAGAATTCCATTGAGAATGTGGATAACTCAGGAAACAACCAAGATGCCATGCTGCAATGAGTATGGACTTGTTCCCATGGCACTGTGAAATTTGTTTCTTTGCAGGAAAGGAATTTTCTGTAATTAGCCCAGTTGATATTAGTGTAATATATAAGATTAAATTACAGCTTAAATCAAGACAAAGGGTATTTGGGATTGCTGATTCTTTCTCTCTTGTTTATGCAAATGCTTCTCTTGAAGCCATATGAGGCCAGACAAATAATCACTATATGCCGGAGAATCCTGAGCAGATGCAAAGCACCAGCAGTTTGTTTTCAGGATTTCTAGAAAACTCATTGAAGCAGGTCATCAGCTGGCACAATCTAGCAGAGCTTCTTGCCTCATGTTTTTTCATCCTCTTTGGAGCTTTTTTATTTATACCAGCTAATGGAGCAGCTTTCTGCATTTGGCAAACAAACTTACCAACTTTTGACTTCTAGAATGTTTGTCATCGATGCAAAGGAAAGATAGGTGCAGGCTGGGAGATAGAAATGGTACTCCCAACAGTTTGTAGGGGGAGGTTTACAAATGGAAGAGACAGGCAGACAGAAACATAAAGGAAGAATTTTAGTGAGCCAAATTGTCCAGATACTTACAAGCAATTTCAAGGGCTCTGTACAGAGAGTTTCTCTCCTCTGTAATTCTCTACAGCAGTGGCTGCAGCTCACTTGGATACAAGCAAGCAGGATTCAGCCCCAGCATCAGCCCAGGTATGGATGTGGCAGCATGGGCTATGATACAGGCATGGTTCAGCACCCAACAGCTAAACCCACATCTGCTGTGGAGTGTCTTCTACACAAGCTGCAATCACCGCTTCAGATCCAAGTGAAAACACTGCAGCCTTTCACTAAATTCCAGTGACATTTGCTTTATTTATGCACAAGAAAGGAGGAGGCACATTAAACACTGCCAAGAATGTTTCTGACCACTTACTCTAATGGCACGCATCGTTCCACACAATTTTGTTTAAACTACCTAAGACCCTTGTCTTGTAAATGTTTTGCATCTGTTTAACACTAAACCTGCAAAAACTGCAAGGAATATTTATCTGCATAAGCCTAAGTGCCTATTTTACTCCAAAATGAACAGAAATGGTTTTAAGCATGTTAACCATGTAATTCTTTTGAGTTGAAGTGTACAATTCTGTCGAAGGCCACTAACAGAGAGAAAAGAGGCTGAAAGAGAGCCAGGAAATATCTTCCAGTGATGTAAAACTACATGCACCTTGTAACCACTCTTTTTCCTTGCAGGTTGCCCTATTTCAGTGTGAGCTACAGGTTGGTAGAAGCACAAATAGCTCCATCATGTAAAATAAATGCTCATTTTTAAAAAAGAAGACAGCACAGAAGATATACTTGTTATGGGCAAATCACAAGTAGCCAATAATTTATCTGCTGAATTATGCCTTTTCTTCTGGTTTACTTGCCTGGAAAAAATTTTTTAAATGTATTTGTTAATTATTTACATTTATATGCTTTGGTAATCCTCCCACTTAAACTAAAAGAAAGATTTCTGTTGTTTAATAACAAAATGATTCAGGCATGTGTTCTTGAAGATATCTGGGGTATTTACCCAATTCAGCTTCTAGGTAGAGATTAAAAAAAAAAAACCTGCCAGGGAAAAATGAAAACCTGCTTAAGTTAAATGAAATTCCCAGATGAATGTCAGTGGAATCTGAATTCTTGTATGCCGATCTGGTAGACTCATTTAAACAAAAACTAAAGAAGAGAAGATTATGTCATTAAAGAATGACTGCAAACAAACAAGGAGTAACTGAAGTTTTTTAGGCAGCTGTAGAGCTGGCATGCCTTGTTTCTTGTGTCATGTCTGAAGACATGTATTTTTTATGCCATTCTTCTATAGCAATGTCAGTGTTTTGGCTTTGGTTGAACTCAATGATCTTAAGGGTCTTTTCTAAACTAAATGATTCTATGATTCTATGACTTTTATGGACAAAGTGCCCAGCATTATTTCTGTTCCATTTTAGCGGCTCCTCCTGGATGCCAGGTGCCCACCAGAGCCACTCTATCACTCCCCTCCTCAGCTGGACAGGGGAGAGAAAATATTGCAAAAGGTTCATGGGTTGAAATGAGAGTAGGAAGAGATCACTCAACAATTACAGTCACAGGCAGACAGGCTTGACTTGGGAAAATTAGTTTATTTTATTACAAATCAAATCAGAGTAGGGTAATGAGAAATAAAACTGAAACACCTTCCCCCTACCCCTCTCTTCTTCACCAGCTTATTTTACTCAGATTTTCTCTACCTTCTCCCCCACTGCAGCACAGGGGCACGGAAATGGGGCTGTGGTCAGTTCAGCACGTTATCTCTGCTGCTCCTTCCTCTTTGAGAGGACTCCTCACACTCTTCCTCTGCTCCAGTGTGGAGTCTCTTCCCCCAGAGACAGTCTTCCATGAACTTCTCCAGTGTGAGTTCTTCCCACAGGCTGCATGAACTGCTCCAGCGTGGGTCCCTTCCACAGGATACAGTCCTGCAGGAACAGACTGCTCCAGTGTTCTGGCACTGCATCACAAGTCCTGCCAGCAGACCTGTTTCAGTGTGAGCTTCTCTCTCTCCCCATGGGTCCACAGTTTCTTCCAGGAGCCTGCTCCAGTGTGGGCCTCCCAAGGGGTCACAGCCTCCTTCAGAGCATTCTGCTCTGGCATGGGGTCCTTCATGGTCTGCAACTGGATCTCTGCTCCACCATGGACCTCCATGGACTGCAGGGGGACAGCAGCCTCACCATGGTCTTCACCAGGGGCTTCAGGAGAATCTCTGCTTGGGTACCTGGAGCATCTTCTCCTTCTGCTCCTTCATTGACCCGGGTGTCTGCAGAGCCGTTTCTCTCATATATTCTCATTTCTGCAGCTGAAGTTGCTGTTGTGCAATTTTTTCCCTGTTCTTAAACACGCTATCCCAGAGGTGCTGCCACTGTCACTCGTAGGTTCAACCTTGGCCACTGGCAGATCTGTTCTGGAGCTGGCTGGCACTGGCTCTATCAGACATGGGGAAGCTTCTGGCAGCTTCTCACAGGAGCCATACCTGTAATTCTCCCACTCCTTGTCATGTACCACAATACAGAGTGGAGGTAATGCTGCTCCTCTCCATTAAACTGCTTCAGCTTCTGGAGAAAATTAGTATTTTCCTTTGAGTGTTTATGCATACGGAGATAGCTGTGTAATTCTACCATGCAGTTTTGTCAGAACAGTGAATGTAATAATGCCATATCATGATCCCCTGTTCCTCATCTCTTGGTGACACTGAGTTGATACAACTCAGCCATTGCTGCCTTGCCAAACACCTTTCAACACTGCAACCAGTCAGCATTAAAATAGCAGAATGTAAGTGCTACTTATGAAAGTCTTTGCTAAATTTATATTTAAAGCCTCAAGAACAAGTTCCCTGTGTTCCCGCCTGGTGTCACAAACCCCAAATCTAGCTTTGGAAATGACAACCTAATAAGAAGCAAGGTGGGTAAATCAAGAAAGCCCTGAAGCATGTCAAACCTGGGTGCTGTTGGGTGCCTGCAGCACACAATCCCCAGCGGTATGGGATCTCTGCCAGTGTGATGCCTGGACATCAATGTTCACGCCCTCAGAATTGTCAGGAGAGAGACTGATTGGCACAAGCTTTGATGATAGGCACCATCAGAGATGCAACACTGTCTGTCCAGGTTCAAGACCATTTCAGCTGCTAAAGCTCAGTCAGCACAATAAAGTGTCAAGTCCTGAAAGCTTCATCATGGCAAGCAGCAGTCTAATAAAAGGTGTGTCAGCTTGGCCACTCTTACCATGGGTTCTTCCAAGTTAAACATGATTGTGGCTGCTTCTAAAACAGGAAAAAATGCCTCATTCTTCTGTACTGAGCCCTCCACAGGAAGAGCAGTGAACTGGAAAGGCACATGGAGTGATTCTAAGCTGCCGTTCCTGCATGGTGCTTGTGCCTCCACATTGCAGATGGTGGTAACTTTGAGACACGGGGTGGGGGGGAAAGCTTCCAGTAGAGACTTGGTGAGTTTGAGGTTCTACACAAACCCCTGCCCTTTGCCATTTTGCTAAAATAAACAGATTTTCATGACAACTCAAGAGGGTAGAGGCCATCTGAGTTGCATGGACAGGCCTGGCAGCACAGCCTGTCTTCGTGATGAAGAGCTTAGGACTTCATTTTCACCCTCCTCTCCTTAATTCCTACAGCAGTCAGCTACTCTGACAAAAACTAGGAGCATTAAGGACATAGCCCAGGACGGGCTACCCTTCCTCACTGCTTCTCTTTGCCTGATGAGACCATGGCCAGTAGCTCATAGCAGTGATTGCAGGGACACACGAGCTGCTGGCCCAGGGAGAGTGACTGGGATGGGGATGGGGATGGGGATGGGGATGGGGAGCTCTGGTCCTGTGAGGAAAGAGCTCTCACCAAGCTCAGCAGTCACAGAATTGTGAGAGGATGTGCTCTGTAAATTTGAGAGCCTCAAAAGATTCATCTCCCAACTAATAAATGTCTGCTGGACACATATAAACTCCACTGATTTACAAAGTTGTCCAAGCTTGTTTGCCCCAGCGCTCCCCCTGCCCTACTAGGCGCAAGTGACAGCCATTCCCAATAGGCACCTCCATGAAACTCATGTTCCTGGCATCTTAGGAGTGAGAAGACAACTCTAATTTTACAGCAGTAGAGGGTATTTGTTCTCTGAGATCCTTCTGTTAAAAGAGAAGGTTATGTTATGGCTCTATTTGGCAAGAGGAGAACTAGGACTGATCAATGGCTTGGGCTTACTGTTTCCTTAATGACTAGAACGGCTTTGCTCTCACAGTGTTTTTTTCGGGATATTGTTTACTCCAGCCTCAGCCCTACTCAGGATCCTTGGAATTCAAATAAACTGCATTGCACTGCATTTTCTGGCAGGGACCCAGTGCAATGAATTTCAAACTAGTGTTTGATTTTGACAGCTACAAGGCGGAGAGGCATCTCACTAGTCAAGACTAATTTTTCCAGTTGCGACACAGCATGACCCTATGAATTTACTGTCAGTCACATCACTGAGGTCACATTATTCCTCAGTAACAGTACCCTGAAAACATGGTGAAGTACAGATGGTGATCTGCAGAGTTAGGTGACTTTGAATCTGTGGTATTTAAGACCTGAAATTAACTGTGGGTGTATCTACTGATACTTGGAAGAAAGATAAAGGATTTTCAACCTTTAGGGTGACTCATATAGATTTAAAATATTTGGAGTTATCTGTCATTGAAGACCTTAAACAGATAATTGAAAAAAGTGTGGGACAGACATGACTTTTCATTAATTAAATAGAAAAGAAGAATAAATGAACTTTGCTTGAGGTCAAGAAATCTTCCCCAAAATATTATCCACCATTCC
>NW_008239110.1:19639466-19653068 GCF_000691975.1 Corvus brachyrhynchos
GATGTTATATATATTTTCAAGTCAGGGTTTCTCAAAGAGCTTTACAAAATGCTGCTTGATGAGCATAAAGTATCACTTAGACTTATTAAATACTCTGGCCCACACTATTTTTAAAGGGGAATCCTGGCCAAGGCATCCTCCCTCCCGCTCGTTTTGCATATAGGAATTAGCCAGAGCCCCACAGGTTACTCACATGCTCCAAGCAAGTCTCCAGCAGCACTGAGATGTTTGTGCTTCCTCTTCTTCTTCAGAAAGGGCCCTCATGCTGAGCAGCTTCATTGCCTAAATCTTCATGTCAGCCTGGTGACTGGAAACAATGCTGCCATTGCACAAGCCAATCCTCAAAACATTGAAGCATTGTCCCTAATTTCTTCATGAATGGTCTTCCTGTCACCAGGGCCATGAGGAAGGCCAGATCCATGTGCAGCCCTGGCTGCCACCCTACAAGAGCTGGCTGCTCCTGCTCCTGAGCTCAGCAGCAGGCACTGTTGATATCTGGCTCTTAGGACTTGTCGCCTGAAGGTTTCCCTGAGATGGATGCCCCCAGAGTGGCCCGGTGTTGCCTGGCTGACCTCACGGGGACAGCTTGGCGGGCAGCATTGGCCCTGGGCACAGCTGGGGCTGCCCAATGGGGCTGGAAGACGCTACCGACACAGGCCAGCTGTGCCCGTGACCCAGGCACAAGGAGGATGCTGCACTGAACATGACACTGCCATGCTGTGAGGGGCACAGCTCTCTTCCTGTTGCCTCAAAAGAAAGTTTTTTCAATGCATGGTGGCTCTGCATACTTGAAGCACTGGTTTGGAAACACAGCACAGGGTAAAGCTCTTCTGTGGTATTTGTGCCATTCAGGGTGTTCTATCATTAAGCTTTGCATTGATGAAGTTCTTTCTCTGCTTCAGGGACAAGGTACTTTTATTTGAGACACCTGGCATGGGACTGTGGATTATGGGCTGCTGGGATTCAGGTGCCACAAAGGGAGAGGGAACTCAGCCTGTCAGAGAAGAACCAGTAGTGGTTTGAGCACACTGCAACTACCGGAGTCACCTCTGAGTCACAGGGATGTGCATTTTCCTCCCCTTCTGTTCAGAATTGCAAGAACCCTAGAGGTCTTTTCCACCTGCACCTGCCTCCCTATCCTCTCCAGCACTATTGTTTTGTCTTCCCTCGTTTTTTTTTGCCTAATCATATTTCCTCCCTTCTTATTAACTTTTCACTCCCCATCCTCAAATAAATAGCATCTCACCATTTCTTCATTCTTGTGGTCATCTTACTCCTTCCTTTTCTTTCCCACATATTTCTTAGCAATTAATTATTCCAGAAATAAAAAGTGGAGAGAGGTTGCTGGGCTTTTCTTCTCATTATTAATAATTCCAGCACCTCCCCTGCTCTTTCTCCCCCTCTTCCCAACATCACCACTTCATCCAACTTCTCTACATGTCCCATCTTGACACTGCTGTGCCATGATAACTCTTGGATGACCTCCCTTGGAGTTCACCTTCCCCTCACATCATTACCTTTCAACAACACCCTCACTAACTCTCACCTCCACTCTGGTGCCCATCTCATTACCTGGCATCCTTCCTTTCTTCCATTGATTTGCCTCTCAGCTGTAGACTATATTTCTATATTTCATTTCCACTGAAATGGATCTCGCCTTTGCTATGGACTACTCCCTCGCTGGTCTGCTTGGCTGTGATGTTGATATCTGCTTTAGCACTGCCCTCTGTGTTTGGTCAATACCAGATTCCTCTAAGCCCCTTCCGCCCTTTTCCTGGATATCATCTTTCACTTATTCCCTCCTCTGGATATGACTGTTTCTATGTCTCAGCTTGCTTATCTTCCTCAGTCTCTCTAAAATCTGTCATTTCTTCTCACATCATTTCACAGCCCTTCTTTCCAGTTTTGTCCTCTCTTGCACCCACTCCCTTCAGAGCATTACTCCCAATCATTTTCTTAACTCTCTATTTTTGTCCTCTTGTTTCCTAGCACTCACTGGCTCCACCCCATCAAAGGCTTCTCTTTACCTTTCAGACCTTCCTTAGATTACTGTCCTCAGCCTCTGTCGTCCTTCAGCCTTTGATGTTGCCTTGCTTTCTCCCGTGTAGATTTTCTGCAACTGACAAATTGCTCTGAAGGGCTGATCTCTGCTCAAGCCTTATCTCTTTAACAAGGTACTCAATTCTCTCATTTCTGACCCTAAGAAGAATGGTTCCTCTTCCTTCTGTCCTTCCTTCCTCCAGCCCCAGCTTGGAAAAGAGAATGATGATCTCTTTGGATTCTCTTGGAAAAGAGAATGATGATCAAGAGAGATGATCTGTCTACCATGGAAAAACAAAAAAAAAAAAATCCACTGGAACCAATAAAACTTGTGAAGTGAAACTGGTTTAATAGCATCAACCAGGTCATCTTTACTTTGAATGAGAACACCCATGCAGACAGATAGAGATGAAACTTAACTAATTCCCTTTGCATTTATACTTCCAGGTACTCTAGATTACCTCCACAGGCACTCACCTTTGAAAAACCCTCACCACATCGTGGTCATTTCTCAGCAGTCTCTGGTGCCTTGCTCTTGTATGTCTTTCCTTTTTCTGCCTGTAGGCACTTCTTGGCAGGGTTAATCTCTTTTCTTCTGCTGTATGAAACTCAGAAGAACCAGACCCCCTGTTGGACTCTGGCAGCACCAGAATGAACAAGGTCTGTGGCTGGTGTGCCTCAGAGTCAGGGCTAACATGGGTGGCAGCACCCCATCCAAACCACACTGCAAGGGGAACAGCCATCCATTTTCTGGGAGATGAGGCTGTCTGGAGCAAATCTGCTGCTGCAGGTCAGATGCAGAATTCAGTATTTCCTCATACTTGGAATACTTGGCACAGTGATTATGAAAATAAATGACAATCAACTCTTTTTCTAAAGAAGTGGGTATGAAGATAATTTTGATGCAAATTCTTTTCAGAAACCAATCTTCCCCATGAGAATGCTGGCATTTAAATGCATTTTAAGAGCTAAGAAAAACACTTAATTTATTCTTTGCTGCCAGAGAGGAACACTGTGTTTCAGATTTGTCTCAAAAACTTCCTGAGCAAGTGGGTTTGCCTTGTTAACCTCACTCTTAGTTGTGGTTAGCTTCTGCTAGGTGCCAACAGTGCTTTGAACCTATTGATGGTTTTTCAAGATATAAAGAGATGAATGTTTTGAATACATATCAGAACTTACCTACACTGTTCAAAAAGGACACGTAATTGAAATAGAGATAAGGCTATTGTTTTGACATAAAATAGGCAGAAAATTATTTTTCATTTCTTTTTCATGAGGACACAGAACCACTCATTCTGATTCAATAGGTCAAAATTTTTGCTACCCCTCTTGGGTTTTGCTATCTTGAGCAAATGATTTTGCACCATTCATTGGAATGGTGTAAAACTGAAAGAACTGGATCTTCACTGATCAGTGCTGTCAGCACCTAGATGGTTAATCTAGGGAATCTGTTACATTCAACACTGAAGTGATTTCCAATGGGTCCATTACAGCTTCTCCGTTGAGGTGGTAGGAATTTAGCCTTAGGACAAACAGGGCCTGGGAAAACTGCCCATTAGAATTGTTCCAAATCTCTAAAAGGGCAGTTGAACATAAAGGCATCATCTCTAGTTCAGTGAATCCCTCTGCTGGAAATCACTGCTGATCAGAGGAGTACTGTGGGGAACAATTGCTATACATTTGCTCTATTCTTATCCTCTTCCCTAGGCATCAGCCTTTGGCCATTCCCAAAGACAGGACACTGACAAAGATGGGATCTAGGTGAAACTTTGGTTTCACTCAAAAAAAGATGTTCCTGGCACTGTGACCTGAGTTGCCACTACAGAGAGCAGCTACTCTGGTCAAACAGTTTCAGTAGAAAGCTCACATAAGGGCAAGGGGTCAAAATCTCATCCCATCCACATCCTCCAGGAAAAGGATCTACACAGACTTCCACCAAAGATAACTGGACCCCAACTGCATCTTTCTGACCCATAAAAGAGCATGAACCAGGGCTGCTCTGAGTCAAACACTCCCTGCATCATGCAGAGAAGGCAGCTATTCTTCATCCCAAACTAGAGCTGAGGAAAACTGAGGGAGATGCTGTGTTTTTAGTCAAGTACTGTTCAGTATGAAGTCTTAATCCTGAGTACATCCATAAAGCAGATAGACAAATCTATACAGCTTCTAGTTATCTACTTAAACATGACCTAGCATGATCCAGACTGGACTTAAGCAACTTGTGTATATAAGCGGAAAGCCATGAGAATGCTCCTTTCCATGCAGCCCATTAGTGTCCCGCATCCCAGAAACACAGGTCACTGCAGACACCCTTATGCACCCCTGCTGCTCTGTCACAGCCTCACAGAGAATTGATTCAGGTTCAACATCTGAGACACTCATCCCCGAGTCACTGTGGGGTTTGGGTCCCTGCTATCCAAAAGGCTTCCTGCTACTGCAGTGTAATGATTGCAGCTGACAACTTAACTCCATGTCAGGGCAGCAGTGATTTGGGTGCCAGAGTCTGCCTTGAGAATTCTCATGAGCCTAAGATTGCCAAGAGGTGCGGGGAGCCTAGCACTGCAACCCTCCCCCCACAGCAATCAAGCTGACCAGTTTCTGGCCCATGGGGACACAAGTCAAGGCCAGGTTGGATGGGGCTTTGAGCAGCCTGGTCTAGTGGAAGGTGCCCCTGCCTATGGCATGGGGACTGGAACTGGGTGATCTTTAAGGACCCTTCCAACCCAAACTGTTCTATCATTCTGTGACAGTGGTGCTTGTTGGGACTGGGCCAGAAACATGAGGCAAACGCTCCTCTCTCTCCCATTCATTAGTTTCCCAGTAATTTCGAAGAACATCACTAGCATCTCCAGGGGCACAATAATTCTCACTTTTGGTACAATGATTCTGTTCTTTGATGTGTCTTAGGTGATGATATTTTGGCTTAGTTAGATTCTGCTGGTACCAGACAGTCTGGGACCACTAAGATTCTCGAGTGTGAGGTGCTATGGCCTGGGGAGCTGTCATGCTGATCCAGGATTTCCTCTGCAAAACAGGGAGGAGAGAATACACTTTTCAAACTCTCCAATCCAAAGGACTTTGTGAAATTCCTTCAGTTCTAGTTCACTGACAATGCCTTAAGCCCCACCTTCTGGTGAATGGCTAAAGTGCAGGGAGAGACAATACTCCGAGTAAAGTTAAAACAAGAGTTTTCAAGACAATACTATTCAAGACAATACTTTCAAGACAATACTATTAAAATAGAAAAATGCCTGATTCTTCAGGAGAATGCACTGATCTTCAACAAAGCATCGACAAAATAGCTTTTAAAAGCATCATAGTGTTTTTTAAAAGGCATCAAGTAGTTTTATCACGCTGGATTCCATTTTCTTCACTTGATATAAACTGTCATGCTATAAAATAAACTTTATGTTTTAAGCAGTTTTCTCTCTCTTCTCAGCAGTGGCAGTGAGCACACAAAAATCAAAACTAGTCCCATCGTAACCACAGGCTGTCATTGGATGACTCTAGGAAGATGTGAAAGAGCATGAACAATCAGGGAGAGGGCCCAAGAGGGTGCTTGAAAAGCACCCTCTGCAAAGAGATTTCTCACTAACTCATGCTAACCAAGAGGACAAAGCATCCATTTCTGAAATCTCTTAAAGTAACTGAGGAACCTCAGGCACAGATTTTAAAACCTGATCTACAGATACCACATCAAGCCAAAATCACATCAATATCTTCTTTCCCATCTAAACTACAGCAACTACTGTTACCACAGGGAAAAGTCTCTCTGAAGTAAGGCAAGCTACAGAAACACAATCTGTAATTTATGTATGGCCATTAATAAAGATGGAAGAGAGTTCCAGCTCCTTTTGGCACAATTTTTCGAAGTCTTTAATACCAAGCAGCTCAAACTTTACAAGATACTGTTCTAGTCCTGATAGAACTAGAGATGAGGCATGTTCCCAAATAACCCCAGTAAAGAGGTTGCACAGGAAGAGCCAGCTGGAAAGACAGCAAGATCCTGTTCTCTTATTGTAAAGCCATCTAACAATGTTGTTTCAGAAATTTTAAAGTCACTCACCACTATCAATAAGGATTATAAGAATATGGTAACGCTTTCATCTATTAGTCCTACTGGAGAGCAACTGAAAATTCCTCTCTTTAAGGGAAATGCTCTAATGATCTACAATGATCAAGTCTACCTTCCATGTGGAATGAGGCATAGCTGGCCACCATATCTTGCTTAGGAAGACCATGGTTTGGATCATTACATGTTACTTCTATCTCTAGTCTGACTTTCAAAGTTCCGCATCCACTGCTGTCAAGAGAGGATGCTGTGAAACAAAACATAAAATGTCTTACAACCTGTGCTACCCTCACACCCCAAAAGAACACATCAAATGAAACAGATTTCTCTTCACACAGGATGACTACCATCTCTCAGCCCAAGAACTGCTCCCCTTTTACTGGGAGAAGGCAGCAGGTAGTGATGAGCAGGTGAGTGTCTGTGTATAGACAGTAAATTACTTTTCTCGTCGACAGAGCTGAACACAAAGTGCACTATTTAGAATATTTGTAACAGGGCAAGGGCTGTGAAAGATGAGTGACCTGGTTTTGTTTACACTTTTGTGGGGAAGCTAAACACAAATTCAGTGGATACAATCACTGCAGAGGAAATCAAATTAAGGCTTGCAGGTCTGTAAGACTTTACTCTTTAAAAAGAAAATGTAATTAAATAATGACACATCCTCCTTCACTCACGCTTCCCCAGTCTGTCACCTCACCTCTACTCAAAAGAACTTAAGCTAGACCCAGCTACACAAGCAAACACCTGGGCTTATCTGCCCTGATGCAGAGGTCTACTCATGAGGATGAGCTGTATCCAAATCATTCCCGGATAGGCTCAAGTACTTTCTCAAAGTTCACAGCTCTTGCTCATGATCCCTCAAAGCAAAGTGTGTTCTCTGCACAATAAAATTTGTGGTGCCACAGGGGGGAGCTTGTGCTGTGGCTAAAGCTCATCACTTTCAGATCAAGAGAAAAGGGCAGCTCAGCAGCATTAACGACTGCAGCCACTGGAAACTGATCTGGAAAGGCTGGTTGAAAATCGTGACACATTACATACTGTGCATACATAGTGCACAATCATTTTAATAAAGATGTTCCTTTTCAACACGATCTTAGGTGATTGACTTTGCCCTGAAAAAGCAGCTAACCCCATAACTTATAGCAGAACAGAAGTCTTATACAGTCTTTATTCACTACAGTTTGGGAGAAGATTATGAACGCAAAAAAGGACCACATTTTTCCCCAAATGCACCCGTGAAAGTATCTGTTGATTTTCTTTGAACACCTGCAAGAGAGGGAAGCCATTACATTACTAACACCTTTATCCTCCTCCCCAGCAAAGGAAGCAAGATGTCCCAGCACAGCGCTAGGAAATACCTACCATTTTTTACAAATTATTTTCTAAATGGTGCTAAGTTTTACTGTTTATTCATTTTTCGTGTTGGTACAAAGTGTGAAGGAAGGAAGACACACGATTTTAATAACTTGCACAGCAGCTACTCAAATCCACTCTAAAAATATATTCTTATGTAAAGACTTTTAATTAGGCAAGAAATGTGCTTCCTTTGGACAATGGGCTTGGTTCACAGCAATACCTGTGTAATTAATGTTTATTTATTTAAAAAGCATCCCTGAATCAGTAAATGGGGCTATTGACTCTGCTGCAAACCACTCTGTCAATCTGCTTTGGTACCTTTGAAAATGTAAATCATCTGCATTTACTAGGAAAACAGATGACCTGTCCTGATTCAAGCTGAAAAACAGAGCTGTAATTGAAAAAGCCCAATCCTGAGCAGCCGTTGTGTTTGGTGCTGCAGGACGACAGTGTAGCAATCTTTTTTTTTCTTTAAACAATACTTTCTCATGACAATATAATGAGTTCATGCTACTTGATTGTGAACTGGCCTGCTGTCTACAGTATTACTATACATAGCCAAAAGTCAGTGTAATTAACAAAATGGATCAAATTCATTCTTTTGGGGGGGAAAAAAAAAAAAGAGACTGATTGATTTTGCTGAGGTTTTGGAGAGCTGGCTTGGTACAGAGCATTACTTCTGTACCAATGCATTTTAAACATAAAGAAATCACTGGCTAAAAGACCGATGGCTAAGACAGCATTTTCAGTGGTAGTATCTATACTGCTGGAAACTAAGTTACCAGTGATATAACATAAATCAAGCTAGCAGTGCATTAATTTAAAGATATGTAAATATTTATTTGAATGCTGCAGCATAATAGCAATTATATTTCACTACTTTGATATCCAAGGATTCCTAGTACTACACAAATGTATTTTATCTGCTTCATTTTTTAGTTTCAGTACTTACATTCAGAGCAAAGTAACTCCCATTTCTTTGTACTGCACTGAAATAAAGAAACTTGTTTCAGCACATAATGCTTTGCTTATTCTTTCTGGTCTGTCTCTGTCAGTGTTTGTTTCTATGAGCACCAAATACCAGATACTAGCCCCTAGTGTCCAGCTCCCAGTACCCTGGCTCCCAGTCCTCTGGACATACACACCACAAGAGCACACCAGGCAACACTGTCAGACCACCTGGTGCCTCCTCCCAGGGCTCTGCAGAACCTGAGCAGCACTGGCACTGGTGCCAGACCACTGGGACTTCTGCAACATGATCCTCTTTTCTAGTACTCTCACATTAAGATTCTAGTTGGAATCTGGGAAAGCAGGCCCTACACTGCATTTCCCATTTCTTAGGAGACTGCCAGAGTCATTGTGATTTTCTGTTGCTGGAACTGCTGTCACATTCTGCTAAGACTACAGGAGTCTAAACAAAACACAAATCCCGCCCGATTTCCATCTAAAAAGCTTCTAACCAGGTCTATTGCAAAGTATTTTGCTCTGTGGAGACTCATGTTCCCAGCAGTTTGGAAACGAGAACACTCAGGAGCAGATGATATTCATACAAAAAGGTAAAGACTGACAGGAGGTGGGAGAAAGCAGAATTTCCCAACATAAGCACTGGCCTCAGTAGCATGTGCTTCTGTACGAGCTGTTTTCTATTGCACCAGCCAGGCAGCTTCTGACTGCACAGGTCACAGTGAGGTGAGCCAGAACTGGCTGCACTGTGACCCTGAACAGATTTCAGGTGCAGCAGGAGTGATGAGGTCAGAACAAGGAGGAACAATCAATTCCCACGCAGAGAAGCTTTACCTTAATTCCCAAACTACTGATGTCCCCCATTTTTTTCTAACAGCATCAGAGCACCTCATTTTCACATTTCATATGCTTTTTGCAAGACAATTATTCTACTTGTTTATTTAGTGCTGATATTCACAGAAAATTAAGTATACACAATGAAAATCTGCATTTAGGAACTCAATATTCTTTTCACATATGCAGCTTCACAACAATCATATGAAGTTGGAAATAAAATATTAGTCCTGTTTACACACAATGAGCTTTAATTGCTTACTGTACTCTGTATCACAACAGTTTGTTTGCAAAATACAAAAAAATTAAATTTAGCTGCTGACATCTATTTTCATGTTAAATTTCCTTTCCAAATATGCATTTTCTCTAGATAGATATGCATGGAAATGTTCAGGTGCATTCCATGAGAATATAAAAAAAATTTCAATCCCACTAGCTGAAAAGAAATCAGCTGCAGTGTCACAGCTGCAGTGCAGGCCATTGCCACCGGACTGATTCACAGAGAAGGAAAGGATTTTACCCCATTCCCTGCCTTTGATCACATCCAAGAGGATTTGCACTCCTGTGGAATGAGATTATGGTGATGGTGATATGGATGCGTCCCCTCTCCATTCAGAATCATATGCACTAGAATACAATGAATAACTTCTTTTTATGAGACTGCCTAGTCCTAAACTGGCCACCTTTCAAAGAAAACAGACAATGCTTCCTTACAATACTATAATGTTTTTAATAGGATACACCCTTTTTGGCGTTGATCTCCACCTCCAAGGCAGGACATAACCTTTTATCAATTGAAGTAGGGCACCTCTTTTGAGTATGTAATTATTGACTCGCTGCACATCAGGTAATGAATCTGATTTTGTGGACAATGCTGTGAGTAGGCTTCCAGGGAGCCCGTCCTGGAGGGGGTGTGGAAAGCAAAAGACACACACCCACACTGCCCCAGAAGCAACCCCCTATGGCAGAGTACTCGTTTTGATGTGGAGCACTCAGCTTTTGAGTGTGGTGAGAACTGAAGGGCTGTGTGCTTATTTTACCCAGTCTACCTCACAGATATTAATTAGAGGGTTTCAAAACTATTAACAGTGCCAATATTTACTGTGAGTACATGGTTACAACATGACCTGCAGTACAGTGGACACCCCTGAAAGGACAGACAAGCAAACAGAATTTATTCCCTTCCTGTAGTGCAGATGCTGTAGTATGTTCTTGGGCTTATGTGTTACAGCTGAACTCATCTAAATAGGCTTGTTGCCTTCAAAACAAGGGATCCACAGCTCCCCAGTGCTTCAGGACACTGTCTTCACCTCTTTCCGGATCATGCTCTGGTACTCATCACATAATGAGTTGATCCAAGTCGCTAATCTGCTGTAAAACTATTTCTTTTTTTTTTATTGCTGAATTTGTTTTCTGCCAGATTAGTGACCTGAATTGACTCACTGTACAGTAAAATGGAACCAGCGAAGGGGAAAGGGGGTAGCAGGAGCTGGGAGTGCAGAGGTATGTGTAGGCTGGTAAGAGCAGGATCTCCTCTTGCAATAGCAGAAAAAGTAATAGCAGCACCTTTATAAACAGCCAAGCAGAGAGTTCACTTTTCAACACTATACCGCTGCATGATGCTCCTGGAGACAGTGGGCTGGTCCTGGGACCAAGATCTGCACTGCAGGACACTGTATTCTGCCTCCATATTGTGCTAGTTCTCAAAGCTGTTTGTGCTGTCATCGAGTGGTTGGCAGTGTTGTATTGTTTTTGTGAGCTTATTCCCAGCCTGTATGTCAATCCAGAATTGATTCAAGGTTGCTTTTAAGCCATCCATATGGCAGTTATCGACAGAAGAAAGCACTATAGCATACATTACATTTATTATTCTGAAACTTTAGGAGGGATGTAAATGGTACCTCAGTTTCATGCAAACCTGTGCTGCTTAAAATTTAACTATTTACTTACTATTTTAAGTACTCTTACTTTGCACTTCAGTCAGAAAGCATACTAACTGAGGGCACTCTTTTTAGTCATAAACGAAACTAAATCCTAATTTTTATCCTTTTTCTTTACACTAGCTTCTGCCTCCTAATAACCTGAGCCTGTAATGAAGGTTCAAAGAGAAAATGGCTTTTCACAATTAATTAAAAAAGTCAAAGACATCACTTCTAACTTAAATAAAAACCTAATGAAATACAGCACTTCTGGCACACAGCAGCTCAAGCAGTAGTCAGTCTCAATACCATATACTTAAAAATGTTACATGTTCTAATAATAGTTAAAAATGTCAGGACATGTCCACTGGCAGACCGGAGGAGCCTAAGAGCCTTGCAGCTGAGCCCAAAGGGAAGCCCTGTTATGCTCCCAGCTTTTCCTAGCACTGAGTAGCTCCTCTTTCACTCAAGGACAGTTCACCGTGAAACTGATCATGAGTTATTTAGTCATCACAAGGAATTTTATCATTTACATTAATTAAAACTGTTATGACATCTGTTATGCTATGAGACTAATGAAAGCTTTGAAATTTGAAGAAAACAGAAGTACTTGAAAGCACTTTTAGTCCGTAATTTTTGAAGTTTTAACTAAGTTCGAGGAGAATAAAAAGAAAGTAAGAAAGAGGATTGAAGAAAATGGGGTGCAAAGGACTGAAGAAAAAGGAAAGAACAATGGAAACAGAAAGAGAAGGAAAGCATTACTTGATAGGTAAGTTTACCAGGCAACTTGCAAACGGAGAGAGTTTGCATCATCTACTGTTCCATTTCAGTGAGATGCTAAATTCCTCAAGGTCAGCTCAGAACCCAGCCTGAATTTTGCTGAATCTATAAATTCTGCAGATCAGGGATCTTTGCTCCTCTACATTTTTACATACCCTGATAACATTAATTATTATGCCTCTGGTACATTTTGTAAACATTTGACGTAATGAATCTATTACACAAAACACTGTACTACTCTCCTGCTGGGAGGCAACACCCACTCTGAATTATAGAGAATGCAACTCAGAGTTAGGAATTTCGGTAATTTAAACTTCCTCCCACCAGCACATGCAAATGACTGCAAGTACTGACAAGAGCTGCATTCTGACAGCCCTCGTATCCCTGAACGTGCTCCTGCAGCCGTCACGAGAGGCAGCAAAACACCGTGTTGGGGAGCTCACTTACTTCGTAGTTCTCTGCCTCATGAGACTGCACAGTGAACAGATCCTTTACCCATTGCTTTCAGTTTACCAAACACAACAGATTAAAAAAAAAAAAAAATCTTAGGGACAGGCATGAGAGAAATTAGGTAAACTAGGTGATGGTAAAGAGATGCGGTGGAAATTAAGATGTCAGCTTTTGTCCCTTCTTCTGTTCCTGACTTCTGTGGATATTGCAAAGGCAATTAGTCAGCTTTGTTTTTTCCGATCTCTAAAACACTAGGAACTGCTGATGATAAATGTGTTCAGGGATTAAATATTTGAGGGTTTAATGGAAGTGTGTGAAACATACTTCACAATCTATGACTCTCTTAGGCGTCATTTTCCAATGCCTTTCACCTTGTCCCAGATATTTGTATCAATGTCTCATGAATACAAACTGCATATAAAATACGGTTTTTGTGGGTTTTATGATTTATCTTCATTATCAACCAATCGGGAGACATAGAGCAATATAAAATCAAGCTAAAGATTGCTTCAATAGGACAGCTAATTTACGGCAGTATTAAAACCTCCCTAGACAAGGTGTTAATGTATTTGCCACGCTTACCATTGGGAGGTTTTTTGCTAATAGGTAATGGCAATCTTTCTTGTTGCAAATAAAACACTCGTTATCTTCAAATCCACTGAGGACTTGGAGGTTCAGCCTGTTCTCTTTGTCTTTGCCTGAGATTTCCATGGTTTTGACTGCCACTACTAACTTTCCCTCTGCTTTCTCTTCTTTAGGATGATGACCTCTAGCTCTTGAAAACTTTATCTTGTATTTTCTTCCTTTCCGATGACTCTTCCTGCTCCCTCCTGGAGTACTCTGCTTTTGCTTTCCAGAACCCTTTCCTGCAGTGTGGTGCTGAGGGCTCATCGCGGTATAGCTCCGGCCCTACGACCCTCTCCACGCAGAGCAGGTGACAACAGCAGGCGCCTTACGGGAGCCTCAAGACATACGCAGGCCATTACACAGCTGCAATTACTAACACTATCTATCCGGGTACTTCTCTTAGTGCTTTCAAAGGCTGCAGTCGCCTATTAAGCATGACGGGCTCCTGTAGGCGCAGCTCCGTGCCCGCGCGTTATTCCGCAACGCCGAACTCGGCACCTCCCGGCGACGGCGGCAGCGCGCGGCCAGGGGCACGGACAGGAACAGGGACAGGAACAGGGA
>NW_008239110.1:19653224-19677186 GCF_000691975.1 Corvus brachyrhynchos
GCGCCTGCCGTGTGCCCCGCCTGCCCCCCCCTCTGGCCGCCGCGCTGCTGGGCCCGGCCGCTCCGCTGGGACAGGTATCGCCGGGGCCAGCCCACCCCCTGCCTGCCACTGCCACTTTCCCTGCCCTTCTCCTTGCCCCTGCCACTGTCCCCGTTCCTGTCCCTCTCCCTGTTCTTGCCCCTGCCCCGCTCCCTCACGGGGGTGAGCCGGACCCTGCCGCGGGGCGACAAGGTTTCCCCTCTCCCTTTGCTGGTTCGTCTGTGTAGGATTGGATGTGCCGTGTCTGACAGGTCTGAGGGGGGGAGATGGTTACTTTTATGCAATGTAGATGTGTTTCTATTGTATTTTCAGGCTTGTCCGCCTACATCTCGATAGTTCAGTGCCGTAGAAGTATGCACTGCATTAGGTCCACATTTGCGCCTAGCCTATTCTTGAATCGAACCAAGAAAAGGGTTTTGATGTATTCGTGTGTATCTATAAATACACAAGGCATTGTGTTGTCTGTTTTTCTGTTCCAATATCTATGCTGTAACTTGGTGAAATCTTTTTAAAAGAGTGGGAGGAATGTTTTGGGTACTATGTAGGAGATCTTTCCAGTGGGAATGAAAAGGTTTGCCAGAGAAGCAGGTGAGCTTTGACCTCTAGAATTACAGAAGACCTGGGTACTTCTGCCTGCACTTGAATCATGACCAGATACATCCTCTAAAATGGTTGTAATTGTGAACCCAAAGTGTAAGATCACAGAGGGACGAGTTGTGAGGGGTTTGTAGTCAAGTTGTCTAGCCAATGTGAAGTTACTGTTACCTGAGCAAATTTATCGGTCTTTTTTCCCTCCAGAGTTATTTAGTAATGTAATTTAAGTAAAACATTTCCAAGAAAGCCTGATGGAGGCCCTGGACTGGCACATCCTGTGTTACAAAGCAGGATTCATTCCTGGTCTTACTTCCTGGTTTCTGCTTCTCTGTATGAGCTTTTGAAGAGAGACCTCCTCAGCTCTGATTTCAAAACAGAGATCTAGATATTCATATACCTATAAAAGTGCCTGAATGCTTGAAGTCAGGTGCACTAAAGAGAGCCGAGGGAGCTCAACTGTGGCTACTTTGCTTATCCCTCTGAGAAAGGGACTGCTGGCTTGGATTTGTTGAAAGGCAGATGAAGTGACAGTGTAATATAGACTTATGCTCTTGCTCACCTTCTACCCAGAAACACTCACACTTCCACACTGAAACTTCAACTTGATGGCATTAAAGTTATTTATCACTACAGTTTTATAGGACACGGAGGCACGTTTGTGTCTGCTGTCTTTGGATGTGAAGGCTTGAGCCGGGCACAGGGGTGCTGGGGCAGTCTCATGTAAGGCATCTTGGGGTCAGAGATGGAACAGGTGTGTTTTAGAGTGATAATATTATGGGCTTGACTTAGGAACTGGGCTGCAGTGTCTTACGGGCACAGATGTGCTGTTTGTGGGGTTGAGTTTGTCCATTTGTGCTGTACTGCTCAGGTGGTCTTGTCAGTTCATGTTTTGCTAGTTTGGAAGTGTCTGCACTCTTTTAGCTCTATACAGGCCTGGTGGCGTAAGTATATGCAGAAAATTTCTTTTAAGAGTCAAAAA
This sequence comes from Corvus brachyrhynchos, assembly GCF_000691975.1. Taxonomy (NCBI): domain Eukaryota; kingdom Metazoa; phylum Chordata; class Aves; order Passeriformes; family Corvidae; genus Corvus; species Corvus brachyrhynchos. Next base: position 19,654,837 of record NW_008239110.1, read on the forward strand.
GGGGACAAACAAATTTTTACTTTAGTGGTTTTTTTCTTTTTAAATCTTAAACTTAGCAAACTAAAAACTTGTGTTTTCTCCTGCACTGTTTAGTTTTGTACATACAGGACTGGTTTTGATGCAAAAGGAACAATGTGTCTTGAGAAAGTTTTAAGTAGAAGAATCAATGTTTTTTGACACTGAGCTGTTTTTTGGTGGCCTGTTAGAAACAGAAGTGCCTAGGCAGTGGGAATAGGCAGAGTGGGAATGCCATGCTGTCAAGCTGCCTTCAGAAGCCGTGAGCTCAGTGACAGTGGATGATGGGATCAGAATAACTCTGTTGTTTCCCCAGGATGGCTTGGGACTACAGACTGGTGGGGAGCAGGCAGCATCAACATGTTCAGCTTTGTTTTGGCTGGACACCACAACTGTGCTCTATAACTCTGTGAGCCCACTGGCTGCACTCTACTGGTGCTTCATGTTTTGTTAACTCTTCCATGTGGGAATTAAAGCTGGTGTTAAAGTTTACCTCCTTGCTGATGGCAATAATGTTACAGAAACCGTAGTGAAAGGACTGAAAAAACACTTAAGACCCTGAAATAGCGTTTTGTAATGCTGAAATGCTTTGTTCAGTTCTGGAATGTGAACGCCTCAATTGTTGGGCAATACTTGTCATTTCTTAAAAAAGTTGTTTGGAAATCTGGACCTTTTTTTTTTTAAACATTAGCATGTCTGGTTAGATTTTTATTTCTCCTCATAAAATTTGGATATGCAAAACTGGACTAAAAATTGATTGATTTTAGACAGAATTGAGGGGTTGTTGTTGTTGTTTTGGTTTTTTTTTTTCTTTAAAAAAAATACAGGGACTGATGCAATAAGAGAACTGACCTTCACATTAAAGTAATGTTTCTGGTGCAAGGTCAGGAATAAGGTTTTGTGCTTTAGAGTATTTTTTTAATGTGCTGATAGGAACTAGCTAAAAGCAAAGCTGACGCTCTGTTATTTGCTTACTCTGTTTACCTCTCGATAATTTAGGCTAGCAGAGTTCTTTCTAAATAACATACTTGCCTACCAGACTTTTTTTTCTTTTTAGTTCAGTTCAGTTGCCTGGAAAAAAAATGTTTTCATATTATTTGTTGCCTGCAAGAAACCTCTGTGTGGATGGGTCATTTTACAACAGCAGGAAATAATCTTCACTACATCAACCGTTTGATGCAGTGAGTACAATGTATTTTAATCAAAGAAGAAACTTGTTAATAGCAACATGCTGAAATGTTTCTTCCATCACTTTATGCCAGTTTCTCTATTAACAGCCCAGCACATGTGGATTTTAGGCCTAAAAGAGCTGACATCATCTTCCTATGTGTATTTGATTAAGTTAAAGCACTATGATATCAGCAACCATGTCTCTGTGATGGGAGACTGAGTATTCACCTTTAAAACTCATGATAAAATATCATGGTATGAGTTGGTTTAATAGGGAGGATACAAAGGCAGTTCATGCTAGTAACATACATAGGGCAAAGGGAAGGATAAGCCACGTTATAGTAAGAGTCATTGCAAAACAAGGAAGGAATGAAAGTAAGTGTGCTTGTTCAGAAAAGCAAAGTAAAGCAAAAGCATCGTGTTAGATTATTATATTAACAAAGAGTTCAGCTTTAGCTAGTTAAGTAAATACTGGATGTAGTTTTCTTACCCTAAATACTGTCATGCCAAACCTTAATGGAGAAAATTTTGTATCAAAATTTTGTGAAATGTGAGGGACTAATTATTGTCCTGCAAACTTGTGAATTCTAACTTGTCATGTCAAACTTGTACCATGATTACTTCTCAATCCAGTTACGCCTGATTGCAGTTAAGATTCACCCTACAACACAGCTCTGGTTTGATTCTGACAAAAGAATTGTGTGAAGCATGGATCACAGAGCCCTCGACTGCAATATATAGTTACACTATTTGGAGCCAGTTGTTGTCCATGTGAGTGCCAGGACTCAAGTGGAATGAGTTTGTGTGGTGGTTTTGTTTGTCTATTCAGACACTTCTTTTCCCATAATCTCTTCTCAGATGTAAGAACAAGTTATTAATTTTGTCTATTTTTTACCTCTGTGGCAACCTGCATCAGACTTTACATTTTTCAGTTGCAAACAGGATATCAGCAGTGCCTGTGTAATGCCTGTGAGAGGATTGTCTGCCTTTCAAGTCTCTGTACAGCTGGCTGTCTTACAAGGCATTGTGCCATCTGTTCCTAGGTCTGCCCACTTGGCTTCCCACAGGCCTTGTGGTGCAAAAGAGCCTTGTTTGGAGAGCCTCAGTAGAGAACAGCTGTGCTTCAAGTGGGCTGGCTCCTAGCAGCTGAATCTAGATGGGGTTCATGTGAGTGATGCAGCTGTGTAGGACTGAACAGTTACCCTGTACTGGGAGAAACTGTACAGTGCACCTCATCAGGTACTCACTGCCTGTGGAAGGAGTTTTTCCGTGATTCCTTAATCAGATAATCAGATCTGTTTGAAGTTCCTGCATGATTAGACCCATCAGCTTTGTCTTGTGTGGCATTTTTCATTAAAAAGCAATATTAGGTGAAATGTTCTCTGTGGATTTGTGTGGCGTGGTTAGTCTTTGAGAATTAATGAATATTCCCTTTTAACTTATACCAGATGCTTTATGTTCTTTACTGACATCTTTTCCCCTTCTTGTTCTTCTGCTGCTACTGCGATTATACTGCCCCAGTTAGCAGTCCTGGGTTCTGTTGCAGCACACAGTGAAAGAGAAAAGGATTAGAAAATGATCACTACATGCTTACCTCTGCTGATCCAAGCTCACAAAAATTCAGTGGTTCACTGTAGAATATGTCATCACAGTGCTGCTGCCTAGCTGTCCTAGAACAGAATGACTTTTATTTGTGGTAGGGGTGCTGTCCTCTTTGCAGGTTCTGTGGCTATTACCGCTGTAAATATCACTGCTGGAGCACTAAAACGGGTGAGAAATCATAGGAAAACTCAGGAGAGACATTTACATCCTATAAGAGCATTAAGAATGATAGGGCCATTTTTAGTGCAGGTTGGAGTTTGTGTGAAGGCACTGATCAGCACAGGAGGGGCTAAGGGGCTGTGAAATATGGAACAGGGATCAGTACTTCAATAAGCTGAAAGCACACCCTGATTCTTAGAGACCTGGATTGCTTCTTGGGGCTGTCCTTTCATTCTGGCTCTGTTAAAGCACTGCTTTTTCACATATTCCAATGAATTCAGAACCTTTTTAATTACAGGACTGTCTGAAATTTGTGCAAACTTTCATGATATTGTTAATACTGAAAAGTGTATTGTAAGTTATACAACCAAGTTTTACACTCATAGTTGAGGCTTCTCCAGGAATTGATGGTGCAATAGTATGGATTTCTGCAGAGTTCCCATGTTCTGCTCTCAGTGGCTTTGTTACTGCAGGATTGTCAAACTATGCGTTTACAAAATTATGAAGTACATAACCACAAGACAAATCTACAAAGCACTATAAAACACCTTCTTCCCCTGCACCCTCAGGTTGTGAATTTTATTATGGCAATATAAAAAAAAATTTCCTCTGTTGAAATTAATGGATGTTCTGTAAGTCTGTGAGTCTTCAGCCCTAGGATTGGAAAGATGGGGATTTGAGTTACCACTGGAGCACTTTCTAGCAAGTGTGGCTTGTCAGACCAGGCATTTCATCCTGAAAGCCTGGGACAAGAGCTCTTGGCCTGCCACATGTGTTTCCCTCCCTGTTAGGAGGCATAAACAACATATGGCTCTTGAGCACTTTCAACATGCAGATACTGAAGGGGTACCAGTCAGGTTTCTGATAACAGGGGCAGTGCCATGCATCACCTGTTCCCTGCTGGGGGTGAAAGTGGATCAGCTGGGATGGTGCTCTGCTCTCCTGTGAGCTGCTGCTTCCTTTCCCCCAGCACTCCTGCCCAGCTTTTCATTGCATTTGGCATGCATCTGGTGGTTTTTGCCCTCCTGTAGATTTTGGTATGGGGTGTGTAGGGTCAGGAAGATGGCCACAGCAAGACCCATTGAGTTTTGAGTGTGACACTGCAGGACAGACCAGTGGGAAGCCATGGGAAGACAGTGTGAAACTAGCCTTCAAGGAAGGGTTAAGAGAGACCAGTGGGAAGCCATGGGAAGACAGCAGTGTGAAACTAGCCTTCAAGGAAGGGTTAAGACTGAGCTGGAATACTGTTATTTTCCGTGGGGAAATATGAAGACTAATGAACAACCTGTTCGTAGATTGCAAAAGAAGAACATATGACAACTGAGTAGAATGGATGTACAGCACATGGAAAGATATCAGTAGAATTTGTTGGATCTGGATGTGAACAGACTAGTCACAGGAATGGCAACAGCATGAGTTCTCTGTTGTGTGTGACCAAAAAATTGCAAGGGTCATGATACAGCTGCTGTAGGGGAATATTAATCATTGCTCTGAGTTATTGAGGAGCTTTATGAACCTGTACCATTAAGGAGATGCATCACCATCACCTGAGATGATGGTGAGGACAGACATCTCCCAAGGAGATGCTGCAAGGACAGAGACATCACGCAGCAGAGGCAGTCCAACAGTCTGTGTCCATCAGAACAAGGAGCCCGGCTCATTCCTCCCAGCTGTTTTCTTGGACCTCTTGTGCTTGTCTGGCTCTTCCTTGCTTGTTCAACTGACAAAAAAATAGTCTGGCAAAAAAGGGAAAGTTTTTGTACCATTAATGAGCTAAATTACCTCGCTGACTTGGCATGGATGAGAGGGGAGGATGATGTGTAGGAGAGATCTGCACTCTCAGTAGCAGAGGCAGCAAGTGGTTAAACTGGCTTATTTGTCTGCACCTTACCATCTGATTTTTGAACCTGTGACAGCACAGAAGAGATCAACTGAAATATTTCATTTCTTAAACATTTAACGTGCTCTTCAAATGCAAGTTCTAAGTATGTTCTGGAATTCATGACAGTGCTTGTGGATACTGTGTCAACGGAACTGACAGCTGTTTTGAAGGAAATGAATCATTGTATGTATAGCTCACTCTGTACATTTAGCAGTCAATTGTTGAGCATACCTAGCTTCCTTCATGCCCTTCACTTTCAAATAAAGCATTTGATTTAAAGAAAAAAGGTAGGAGGGGATTTTCCTATTTTTCATCAGTCCTTTCCTTTTTCTTGTAAACTGATTCACTTTGTAGATGTTGAAAAAAGATTGCAAAATACTTTCTGTGAAAAAAAATTGAAATGTAAGTTGTGGCTTAAAAAATGAAGGACTGTTAAGACTTCCTGGAAAATCCCATCTTTTGTGCCCTTTGAATTCCCAGAAAACAGAAAAACCTAGGAAGTAATGATACAAAGTTTTGGTAATCTGGTAAACAGTTTGAGAGTATAAAAGACTTAAGAGTTCTGAATGCTAAGAGCTAAAAGATCTAAAAGTTTGGTGGATTTTTATTTTGTTATTAATACACACAATTCTTAAAATATGAGAAGAAAATAAGTGGTTTGAGGAAATTACAGTAAGACAGGATAGAATACATCCTATGTTTATACAGTTAATCCAGTTTGTATTTTGAGTTACAGACTTCAGTTGTCTGACTAACTTGGTAATTTTCATTTACTGTGAATAGCTAGGATTTAAGTTTTGAGGAAAAGTAAATATAAAAACCTATTTCATAGGAGGGGCATTGAGGAAGAGATTTCTCTTTGGTCTCGGTGGCCTTCCTACTGATATGGCAAATGGGTCTGGGCAAAGGGGAAATACAAAAAATTATTTCCAAGTCACTTCCAACCCAAAGGCTATCTGTGTTAGGTTTTAAACTGTTCTTCTCATGATGCCAGATTGCAGCTGAATTAGACTTGGATGTTGTTTTTCAGTTTTTGACAGTTCTGGCTACTTGAGTGTGCTCATTAACACCCATTGTTTCAATGCTTTTTTGACATTGTAGTCACACTTCAGCAGCTTTCTGTTCATGAATGGGGCTGTATTATGCTAGGTACTGTGTATTTCACATATTTTCTGGCTAAAAATTTAGTGTTGTGTAAAAATGCTAGATGAAAAGTCTTTTTGTGTCTTTACATTTTTATTTATTTTAAATTCTGAGCATGTTCAACTTTTTATTGAGACATGACTCACTTTTTAACTGTTGGTTGTGAAACCATGACCCAGCTACAAAGCTAAAGAAGATGCTGAGGGTATGGAGACATTTTCCAGAGGAAAATGGATCACAGAATCACCGAATCATTTAGGTTGGAAAAGACCTCTAAGATCAAGTCCAGCCTTTGACTGACTACCACCCAGTCAACTAGACCATAGCACAAAGTGCCACGTCCAGGTGTTAATGAAATGAAGTTGTAATGATTTAAGGCTCCCCACAAGGCAAATATGGAGCTTACCATTGTTTTTGAAGAGGCGTCTGAGAAAAGCAGTGTGGCAATCCTTACTTTTGGCTATGTGCAAGCGAGATTTGATTTTTGTATGAAGTATTTTTCAGGGGCAGACCTGGGAGATTTAAGGTCCCATTTGCAAAGCAGTCCCTGAAATTACAAGGGAGAAATGAGAGGACAGAATGAGTGATTCCATAAATTACAGCAATTAGGGTTTGAAAGAAAGAAGCAAATCCCAATTATCTGCAAGTTTGAGGTGTCCCATGTGGTATAATTTGGGAATCATAACCAAAGAAACAGGATTACTGCTGAAAAAACTGAATGTTCTTTACTATAGACTAACGTGTATTAAACTTCACTTTGAAGACTAACTGGAGTGCTTAAAAAAACATTTACAGAGAATCTGATTTTTACCTTTTATGGTCTATTATTTTTCAGCTAATATGAGAGACTTCCATTATATCCTTGTGAAACAAGTGATGATGATGATGATGATTTTTATTATTTTATCTTTATTACAAAAAACCAGAAACCATACATAGGGGGATGCAGATGTCATTCTTTCTCATCAATACTCTATTAAAAAGAGGGGTGAAAAAACCAGACTAATCCTTACATGAAACAAGAAAGCGTATTCCTTTTTCTTCTGTCTGCTGGATAGAAAGCCTGGGAATGCGCCAGGAGAGTGCACGAAAGTTGCCTGCAGTGGCTTATGTGTTTTCTCAAACTTAGATCTCTTCTCACTGTTTTTTTCCAGGAAGCAATCAGAGTTGGTGTTACGATGCTGAACACCAGTGGAGAATTTCACAAAGGACAGGTTTGTCTGGTTTTTCTATTTATTCAGTGAATTAATATGTAGCAAAACAAAGTCTGCAGCAGCTGCAGATATATCCTTTATTCTGACGTCAGTCAGTATGAAGTGTGTTCCTCTGAGAGTAGAGTTGCAGCACAGGAGCAGGAAACATACACTCATTCTGGCTGTCTTTCTTTCAGGTTCTGTTTAATATCACCTATGTTAATGGACAGGTATATCTAAATGACTTCCCCATGAAAAGCGGGGTTGCCCACATAACATGTCAAACAGTAATATGTGAGTATTCTCTTTTCCTTGTTTTTAAAAATTTTCTCCTACCCCCGGGGTATTTGGCTTCCCTGTTGTCTATTAACCAAAGCTTACAATGGCTATGTGTTCTGTATTTTGCAAACCTGAGCATTGTAGAAGCAAAACATTTCCCAAGGTAGGACAATTTTTGTGTTGAAATGGATCAGAAAAATCTTACTGCCTTCATCTCAAGTCACATTAACAGGCTTGTGTGTAAATGGTCTAATCTGAAATCCAGACTTTGCCCATCTTTTCAAAAGAATGTTTTGCACTACAGGCTAGACAATGTAAACAGAAGGATGCAACTCCACCCTGCTAATGGCTGTGTCCCTAGGTTGTTTGGCACATATTCAGAAGGAGATTCAGTAACAAAAGTATGAATTGTTGTTAGGAAGATCTTTTAATGATCTCACTTCTGTGTCTATTAGACAAACAAGTTTCTGCTGGATAAGGTATTATAGCACAAATACAGCACCTTTGCTAGGGTGCTGCAGTGGTTAATGACTTCAAATTGTCTTGAAACTGCTATTTTTCTTCTGATTCAATGCCACATTTTTTGTGAAAAAACAGAAAGTACTGTGATTTTTTTGGAGATCCACAGAGCATAGTGTATAATTAATTAAACAAAGACCATTATGCTTATTTGATTTAAGCTTCTGTTGTACTGAGAACGATCTGCTGCTGCATCAGGTTCAGTCAATCTCTAGGTTGATTTCTGAGGTCATCCTCATCAGGCACTTACAGAATACTAACACTTTTTCAAATTGCTTCTCTGAGTCATAACCTTCTTTCTTGAACCCTTCTTTCCCAAGCATCATCAATTATTAATTTGACTTCTTTTCTGGAGAGGGAGAGCAGTAATCAATTTCTCTTTTTCTGGTAAAAAAACATGGCAAAATGTCATTTACTTGCAAAATAACTCAGTCCAGAAAAATAGATATGATTTTATTGACTAATTCTGAGAGGTCCTGAACACTCTTCTGTAGTTCATATTTATTTCCCAAATCATAGTTTTATAGCTTTCACTGACTAGTTTTGAATCTGAAACAGTGAGGAAAATACTGATTTGACCTGAGAACTAGAAACCTGGAACTGTCTCTCTTGTTTGGGTCTGAGTCCCCAGCACAGCACCTTCCTCTGTTACCTGTAATGTAATGTTTATACTGTTTACTTACTAGATTATTGACAACAGATTCAGGTAGTATTTGTAAAATGCTGAAGAAATATCAAGATACTTTCTGATAGAGGGGGGAAATACTCCTGAATGTATATAAAAACAAAACTTGACCTTAATAATCATGCTTTGGAATATTACAGATGACATACTCTGACATAATTGTCAGATCATTCTTGGCACCTACATCCCCACTTGAAGTACCCCCAAATGTCAGTTTTGGAAGTGTATCTGTCACTCCTGTGCATGTAGTGGTGGTTAAGCAGCCTGACATATGGTAAAAGCTGGGAGCACAGGGAGCTTCTGCTGCTTGGCATCTTAGGGGCTTTGGGCCTTTAATGCATGCTTACTGCTCTAAATCAGAAAACACTCAGCAAACAGGTTAGTGCCCTGGCTCACACCTGTAGGGAACTTTCTCTCCTTCTGCCACTAATTTTGGCAATGAAAGATATTACTAAATTATGCCAAAAAGTATTCTACATTTTAAATAAGCAAAACAGCTTTATGAGGACAGGGATCACAGCATAAAAGTAATGGACACAATGAGTAGTTACTGTGTGACTGAGAGACCCAAGTCGAGCCTTACCCCACGTTACCTGACAGGCTCAGCACTGCAAGTGACACACACAGCACCAAAGGCTTAGCAGCAGGGAGGGTTTGGTCTCAGTTCATGTCCCTTGCTGCCTGAATGCTGAAGAGACCCTTCACCTCCACTCTCCTGCTTCTGCAGGACTTCAGTTCTAGCATGCCCTCACCTGAAGCAGAGGTGTGCTAATTGGGAGAAGGATACTAAGACTATGCAGAAACAGCCAGGGTAGAAAGGCAGTTCTGTGTGTACTTGTAGAATATTAAGTTTTTGAAATAGCTGAAAGCTTTTGGGTAGGAAGAGAGGTTGAGGTGTCACCAATCACATATGAAAACAGAGAGGGGGACAGAAAAATATGTAGGAGGGAACTGGCACTCATCTTGAGTAGTAGATGCAGTGTGCCTGGAAAAGAGCATATTTGCTTCTGTATTCAGAGGAAGAGGAATGTTGTGCAAACCAAGATGTTTACACAGGTGGCTGGCTAGGCTGTGGCATTACTCTTACGAACTTCTTTGGAAAACTAAAATACAAATGCAGCAATAACCAAGCCAAAGAGCTCTGCTTAGAGTGCTTAGATGCAAACCTCAGAGGAAGAGATGCAGATGCGACATTGTTTGCGGGCTGCCTGAGTCAGGGGATTGTACAGCTCTGCTGTGTTACGAGACCTGCTCTGAGTTTGATTTGGTGAAAAAATCCTGGCATCTGTTTTACTTGTTGCCCAGATTAGTACTGGGTGTAAAAGCAGTTACTGGAAGTGTTTAAGGACATCAGCATAGCACAGACTTGGCTACTGCTGTTCTGGCATCTCTGGTTTGATGCTAGTGGTCCCCTGACTTCTCCATTCAGGTGCTACATGTGCAATGGCATCTGTGTCAGAGTTGCACCTGTTTTCTCTATGGCTGGGTCCTGCTTTCTGGTTGAGGTGGTTTCTCTTTGAAAATTGTGACATTGTGTGTTAACAGTGGAGAACGGAAGCTTGGATAACTTACCGGATCAGCAGCGCCTGGGAACTGTCAGTGTTCGCATCATGGTTCACGAGTGGCCTTTGGCATCCACTTCTGATTTGCACCGGATTGTCATTCAGGAAGAAGTGACAGAAATTGATGGAAAACAGGTAAAAAAAAAACCCCTGCTGCAACATTCTGCTTGTTTTTAATTTAGGAGAGGCAAGTAGTTCCCAAGAATTAAAATGTTTACATGTATCTAGCTGGTGATTAGAACACAAAGTATATAATTAATGTTAACTAACACAGTACTGAGGGAGATAACAGCAAAGTTGGCAGTATATTAGTGGGGCTGTTTCAAGAGGAAACTTCAAGTTTTAATGCTTCTATTCATATTTTCATAATTATCATTAACTGTATCACATGCTCTTTGAATACGTGAACTTGTGCAAGCAAAGCCAGACTCACAAGTGAGAGCTGATTTACAAAATAATGTACAAAACAAACAAAAGGGGCATGGGCTCATTCTGAGTCCTGAGGTTTTCCCCATTGTTTATTCCAAGCTAACAAAAGGTTTCAAGCATGTAGAATGGGCAACAGCTTGCAGCAGGAAACTCTTATGGCAGGGGGGGGGGGGGGGGGGGGGGGCGGGGGGGGGCTGAGAGCTAAGCCTTAGAAGATTTTGCATAGAAGATAATTTGAATCTTGATAATGAACATGGACTTTGAGATGAATAAACACCTCCACCCCCTCAGTTCTAGCTGTATTTGCACAAATACCAGTGAATGTGAGGCGTTGCAATTCTAGCTGAGATGGAAATGTGCAGAACTGAGTTCTCAAAATCACCTGGATGGTGTAGTTGATTAACTAACTAAAGAGGCTCTGTAGAGAAGATCCAGATGCTGAAGCCAGCAGCAGTGTCATATTTCTGTTTCTGCACATCTGCATCTTACAGGTGCGCAGGCTTTTTTGAATCTGGCTTATGTTCTGCTGCCTTTTTCTTTTTTTAAAGGATTATGATGATAATACCATTGATCCTTGATTAATTGGTCAGCATGTAATATTTTTTACAGGGATCTGTATCATGTCAGAATCTTACTCTGTTAATGAAAGGCCCCACTGAGAGGTCTGTAGCTTTTCCAATGACGTCTTTATCCCACTGGTAATAGCCTAAAATACCGTGGTTTGATTCAGTTATTACACAACAGTGGCATTGTATTTCAGGCCTCAAACTAGACATCACAATGCATTTCAGATTTTCATAGGGACCTAGTAAGAACAACCAGAAGGCTAATACTGTTTCCTTGATTGTTCCTTTAAGTCAAAAGCAGTCTCGCATAAGCACAGTAGAGGAGCAGAATCACCTCCCTCACCCTGCTGGCCACACTGCTTTTGATGCAGCCCCAGGATACAGCTTGCTTTCTGGAATGTGAGTGCACATTGCCAGGTCATGTTGAGCTTTTCATCCACCAGCACTCCCAGCTCCTTCTCTCTAAGGCTGCTCTTTTTCCATTCTCTGCCCAGCCTGTACTTGTGCTTGGAATTGCCCCAACCCAGGTACAGCACCTTGCACTTGGCCTTGTTGAAATTCATGAGGGGTCCACCTCTCAAGCTTCTGTAGCTGCTTCTGGATGGCATCTCCTCCCTTCAGCAGGTTGACCACAACGTGTCATTAACAGACTTGCTGAGGGTGCACTCAATCCCACTGTCCATGGTGCCAGCAAAGTTGTTGAATAGCACCAGTGCAAATACCCATCCCTGGGCACACCACTTGTCACTGATCTCCATTTGGATATTGAGCCATTGACTGCAACTCTAGAGTGCAACCATCCAGCCAATGCCTTATGCAGTGCCTGGTCCACCTCTTCAGTGCATGCCTCTTGTTTGGAGACAAGGATGTCAAGCAGGACACTGTCAAATGTTGTGACACTTGGCTTTCAGCTTTTGAAAAAAAACAATGCTCCTGCAAAAGCAGAAGTGTCAGTCTTGCCTCAGCAACACTTTCAATGTTTGCAAATGCTTTCATTACATACTTGAGTTTTCCATGCCCTAAAATGCCTCGAGGATAGTGATGTACTATGTAAGACTTGGTTAAAAGCCCATGGACTGACTACCACATGCTTTTGCAGGGAGAGGGACCTTGTCTGTTCAGCATATTTTCTGATATGGTATGGTCTGCAGAAGTGTGGTATGTAAAAACAAAGAGTACTAATTCATGTTATAACAGCCCTATGTCTACATCTTAGTGGCTTGGAGATTTCTGGAATGTACTGGTGTCCTCTGCCAGCCTGCTTCAGTCTTGCTTTAAACTCAGTAATGTCATGTTTGCATCTCTTGTAGGTTCAGGAGGAAGAAGTAACAGAAATAGATATTTTAGTAAAGGACCTGAGAGTACTTAGGCATTCCAACTACACCGTCCCTTTGAAAGAGAGCATGCTGTATTCCATGCCAAGGGACAACGATGTGTTATTTACACTGCCCAACCTCTCAGGAAAAGGTATCTCTCGGCTGTTAAGTAGTATTTTCATCCATATTTGATGTATTACTTTACAGGGTAAAAAAGCATCATTAGTCCCTTGTTTTATGTAGTGAAACAGTTTCTTCATTAACAGGGAAGAGTTTTATTTTATACGGCTTGGTTTTTATTTTTTTTAAACACCTAAATTCAGCTCTTGTTATTAGGTATTTTGTTTGTTTTCAAATCTGTTCTCCTTTGAAGTCCTTGATACTTGGCAATCTGCAGTCCAGACATCTGACAGGAATAAATTTCTCTCTCAGATCTATGATGGAAGTTTCCCTAAAGCTCCCCTTATTTCCTGAGAATGAAAGAGAAAACTGTAGAGGAAATACCTGTCTGGGTTAATTCCAAACTACAGAACAGTTCTCTGTAATTAAACTTGAATAACTTAAAAGCAAGAGAAGTTATTTGGTGCCTTAATTTTGTTTCAGTTTTGTTTCATCAAAATCTCTCAAGGATTTAATTGGAGTAGAATACTTTGATCTAGGCTATAACCTTTTAATCTGATGACAGCTGAAATTTACAGCTAAGGGCATAGCTAAAGGCTGCACTGTAACACTGTTTCTGCTTCTTATCAAGTTCACTACTCGAGTCAAAAGAAAGAGAAGCCTTCTGTGTTCTTGCTGTAATTGTCTCAGGAATGTACAGTAGAGAAATGCAGCATGTCTCTATTTTCCTGCAGAGTGAGTCAAATAAAAAGCAAGCTCCCCACTAAATCTAGTTTTCTTCTTCAGATATTCAAGATCCATTGCAAACTACCAGTCAGTACCTCATCCAGCAAGTAGAAACTACAGTGGATGAAGAGACATTACCTGGCAAGTTACCAGAGACCCCTCTTAGGATAGAACCTCCATCTTCTTACAAGGTGCTTTTGTTGTTTTTTTGTTTGGTTTAATTACTAGTATAACTATTAGTTTATAAGTACAGTTATTTAAAGACAGACAACCACTAAGACCAGTGGACTTCTGCAGATAAACAAACCCCAAATAAACCAAAAAATGCCCCCACCTAAATTACCCTTCACCAGTGACAAGTCCAGTAGGAATCCAATGGGCTTCTGAATCCTGCAATGTTCTGACCACACAGATACGTCATGATAGTCAGTTGTGATATTTACATTATACAGAGCTAAGAATTTATGACAATTTCAAATATTGCTTAGCTTTAAATTACACCATTTTCTTCTGACTCTGCTTAAGTGCTTACCCCTCTGGGAAATAGACCACTGGTCTTACCTGCTGTAGGAAACACAGTAAGAGCTGGAGAAGTTTCAATTCCATCTTAGGCAAGGATGGGTTTCATGGCCTCCTCTGTGGCCAAAACACTCACCATTATAACCTACTGCCTGCTCTGTTCAAGTGTCCTTTATTTTCCAGAGGGGCCCTTAATGAACACAGAACTAAACCTTCACCTGTTTCAAACTTTGAAGGATAAAGATAGCTGAGCCACCAGTCAATTCCATCATGCTTTTATGTATGTTTAAGCATGTATGAGTTTAATTTAAAATTATCACCATGTAATGTGATTTATCGGTAGCTAAATAAAACCCCTGAAAACCCAGCAGTTAATTTGTTTTGCAATCTGTCTTTGTCTTTTTACCTGTTTGTAGGTGATGTGCCAGTGGGTGGAAGACTTGAGAAAAGGGTTGTGCAGATTCTGGTTTCAATCTTTACCTATCTTGTTTAGTTTCATGGAAGTTGTTGTTGTGGGAGTTGTTGGAGCAGCTCTTATTATCAAAGTCTTAAAGGTGATTCTCCCTTCCTGTGAAAACAAGTAAGTAATTTTTGTAATTGTTTTTTTTTTTGCTGTGATGAAGGCAAAACAGTGACTTAAAAAAATCGTTGAAGCAGCCCCACTCTGTAGGAAAATGGTAGCAACAATTCAATGAGAAAGCTAGTGGTAACTTTCCATTCCAAGTGTACTTCTGACACATAGGCATTTCAGAGAAACATGGGAAAGTATTTTGATGGAAATATCTTTAGCTGAGCTGTCACACTGCCAAATTTTTATTAAGTCTTCTAGGGACTAGGTTGTGAGACACTATTAACATAGTTCCAAGAGAGGAGGGTAGAAACTAGAGCTAAACAATTCCAACATCCCTAAATCTTACACTCCTACGGTGTTGGAGTTTTACAGTAGCTCTGAAAGGCCTCAAATTTGGCTTTCCAAATTTGCATGGGAATTCTCCAAGGGAATTCTACCTCTGTAGGCAGCTTCCAAGTCACAGTAACTGGTGCTGGCAAGAGGCCACAAATAAAGCTGATCACCTGCAATGGCTGATTCCACATGGTATGTTACCAGCAACACCAAGATTTTTTGGGAAAGCAAGGTCTCAGAACAAGGGGTGGAAAGATGAATTTGTAACTGCAGGTAATAAATCAGTGTAGATTTAGTGCTGGAATGGGCAAGCACGTGCACTTCAAAGCAACCTTAGTCAGCTCTGGAAGAGCTGATCAGCTGTGCCTCTGAATGGCCCTGCATGCAGTTAATTCATGTGTCCACTCAGGGGTACGAGTGGCCTTGGTCCTTCAGACAGACCAGAAAAATGGAGGGTTGAAAGATCAGGAAGGTTGGAAACTGCAGTGATAAAAGGGGCAGTGCTTCCCCTGACATTTCACACAGCGTGCTGTCAGATGGGAGGGCTTCCCTGGCTAGGGCAGAAAGAGTGGAGAAACACTTTGTACTTCCCCCAGCAGTAAGTAGCGTAACACTGCCACATGTGAAACTGAACTAAGTAGAACTAAGAAGAAAATTCTAATCCCAGCAAACTGTTCAGCAAAGTGGCTGATGGCCTGTCCATAGCAGAGGTCAGTATAGAGCAGAGGAACCAGCTTGCAGTAATACTTCTCTTCCAGTTGGAGAACATGGGGCTTATTCATGCCTTGTTAAATAAATTCAACCATCCCCTCCACTTTAAAAAAACAAACCAACCCAAAAAGCCCCCAAAAAAACAACCCCTAAAGCACATAGTTATTTTCTTCCTACCTGTGTAAAGTGGTCCTCTAAAAAATGGCAAAGGTTTAACTCATTATTGTGAACTAGTAAGAATGAGCAGAACATCTCATCTGGTGAATGACACAGTTGCAGATGTGAGTCTTGGAGAATCAGCTGTAGGTCCTGACAGCAGACAGTTGTAGGCTACTAATGAAACTGAGCAGATAGAGCCTACACTGCTGACATTTCAGACGTAGAAACTGGGCAAAGGGAGCCCTCAGAAACTGCAGCCAGTACATTTTGGAAGCATTTTTCATTGCAGCTTCATGTAAGAGATATTATGAAGTTACTACTTAGTTGATGCATTGATTTAAACTAAGTTTGGGGAGTTTAAGTCTAATTTTTAGAACACAGAATTGTTTTGTGTCTTGTTTTCTAATGCCAGGTAACTTTACCTTTCAGAGGCATCCTTTTCCTGGATCAAGTCAGCTTTGTACCTGTGACTGCCATCAGCCTGCCTTCAGAACTTTCAGACAGGAAAAATAATTTAGATGAGAAAGCATGTACTTAAAACTGTTATTTACTTTGGAGTTACTGGTTTTAAAAACACACTTTTAGTTGATCTGATATTTGGCACCTGATCTTAATACCTTGTTTATTTCCTACTAAGAAAACTAAGTCAGTTGATTAATTGATAAAGGGCCACTCAGGCCGAGGCCCAAAGCTGACTTCCTTGTGCCTCTCCATAAACAAGCAGCCTTTCCAGAAGCTTCAAAATGGAACAGCTGCCTTTTCAGAAGCTTCAGAATAGAGCAGCTTTCCACCCTGAGGGCTACCATTGGTTTTAACTTCTGTGAAGTCACTTTTCCACACCTCGGACAGGATCCTGGCTGCCTTCATGCCCATAAACCAAGTCAGCTGTCCTCACTTAGCAAGACGATGAAATTCAGGGTGTCCTTAAGTCCACAGATAGCATTCCTCAGAAAAAGATGAGGGAATATTGCAAACATCAGCTGTGCCTGCAAACCTAAGCAAAGCTGCCCCACTTGGTTCCAGCTCTCATAGGATTGAGTGTGTCTTGCAAGGAAGATACCACTACCAAACATTTGTGTTACTCAAAAGATCTGGCATTTTATATATGCAAAACAAAAATCTAAAAGGCAGATTTATATTTCAAGCACTTTACATTTTTATGGTCCCTTCCACTCATAAAAATTGTTAGCCATTGTAACCAGCTTGCTTTTTATATCTGTGACAGCAGTACTCTATAAAGTCCCAAGAGAAAAACAAAAAATTCCATTAAAGTCTACAGAAATACTGGCTTACCATTGCTGAGTAGGCCCAGTCTGCTCATGCCAGTTTGTACTGTTAACATTTTTCAAATAAACATTTAAATTGTTTATTAATCTGTGTTCATGTGTGCATTTATAGTTAGGTAAAACAGCACTTTGCCAAACATTTCAGACGCAGGGCACCGTTTCTTTCTTAGCTTTTCATTCATAATAGTTCTTCCTTAGTGCACAAGCACCAAGTAGGAATTATGCTGCAGATGGAAACTCAGCAGCTGTTTGCACGTGCTCTTTGCATCCCTCCTTATGAAACTGGAAACCAAGCACCTGCAACAGCCACAAGGAGATTTAGCTGTTCTAAACAGCTGCAACAAATGCATGGTTAAGCCTGAGAAAGTGTTGATACTGCTTCAAAACTTGGCTGATTTCTGTGAAGTTAGGAAGTACCAGGAAAGAAGTATCACCATGAGGTTACTGAAATTCTAAAAACAGTGCAAATCTTGAATACAGGAACTGCCAGACAGTTTCTGCTGCTTTATGAAGCTGGAGTTACCAAGTCTTAAAAAACTAATAGCATTTGTGTTTCTGCTTTAGCATGCACATGGTTTTCCCAAATCACAAGTCTCATGCCTTTCAGAGGCGTGCTACTCTGACCTAGCACCACTCTGAACTATTTTGTAAATAGATTTAAAAACCACCTCAGCCAAGACAGTAAGGAAAGGGCAACTGTCCTGCGTGCCAGTCATGGTAGGTCTCATTTTTCCAGACAGGAACTGATCACGATACATGTGCCCTCTAGGGGAAGGAATTGGGGTGGGGGACTGGGAACTGAAAAAAAACCCCAACAAAACCCAGCTACCCAAAAACATCGCTGGTAGGATGGGAGCAGGTTTTTAGAAAGAGCAACATCATCTCTCAAACTATGGCTCTCACTGCAGCCCTTCTTGCCCTCAGAACCACGTATCACCACGTTGAGTGTTCCAAACCAAAATGAACCTCTGAGCTACAAATTCAGCTCCTACCACCTTTTCCTCCCTGTACCACACATTACAGAGATGGTAATTTTGTTCATTTAGAGTGAACAGGGCTGGTTGAAAACTAAACTACTGCTTTTAAATTGAGATTTACTTTAGAAGTTCTCAAAATGTATCACACTTAGTCTAAGTGGCCCCTTACTGGACTGCTGCCAAGGACCAAAGCTTGCCTACTCTCCCTTCTTACGCTGGGGACAGATTGAGTATTTTGGGTTGTTTGCAGTGAATTACGAGAAAAAAATCTCCTCCTGCAACAACAGCTGACAGCTACACTCTCACCCTAACATACAAACAGGAAAATAAATAGTGAGAACCCACATCTTCAAAATCTCGCATATTTTTATTAACTCTGACACATATGGCTATCCGGAAGTAGTAAATTTGTTTTCCGTTCTGGAAATGGAAGTCTATAAATGTACATACCTGTACACTCACCTCAACTTTTCCATTTCATTTCTGGGTTCATCATGCCAGGTCCACCCAGGGATTCAGGAACTCTACAAGATCTGTGTCATACTTGAGCCTCTCATTGTTGACGCTGCTGGAAGTCCCTTTTCAGTGTGTCCAGCTGTCACTCACAACACAGTGATGAATGGCATGTACACAGCTGTGTCTTTGAAATGCACTTGCCTCCTACTCAGACTGCAACTTTGCGTTACCATTTGTCCTTCCCACCTACCTTGCAGCATCTGAAGAGACATTTGAGCAGGAATTCCACAGCCAGCTTTATACAGCATGTATCTACCAGCTGGAAAAAGTCCAGACCTATTTGATGCACAAAAAATCATGAAGTTTACCCATAAGCAGAACTACAGCTGGCTCCACTGGGAGGAGCTGGCAGGAAGACGAGTTTCCAAAATAGTAGAAGATGAATAGAAATTAAAGGTGTTTTAGTTACAATTACCACTGTTCAGCAAAATCTAAATCACCTGGATGGTTACTGCAGAACCATTCTCAGATAACTGCTTCTACATGCCACTTACTAAGTGATGAAAAAAGAGAATTTAGATGTCAACTGTAAAGTCAGGGTTATCAACTGAGCACAAACACAACACATGCTGCCTTATCAGAAAGCCTTACCAGAATAACCGTGTAAACCAGGACCCAACTCACCAGTCTGGAGTTTTGCTGCTTGCAGTACCAGACAGTCAAGGAAGAAAAACTATTTCAGAATTAATGCCAGAAAGCTTTTCATTTCTCAAGCTAACAAGGAAACTACACCTGTGACAGCATCACTGCTGGCTGCACAGAATTAGTTTATACCAGCTGGATGTATTTTAATATTACTTAACAGCTACTGTAAACCTGTGATGATCTTACCCCTTGCTCAAACTTCACTGACTCCATTGACTGTTCCAGCGTGAGGGTTGCTGTTCCACACCTCAGCCTTTGCACAGGTTCTTTAACAACCATTTAAGGGCAGAATTCGCCAGTATCAGCGAGGAAGACCATCGGCATCTTGTTTGTCCCATTTTCTCAGCATCCCTGACTCAGTTAGCAGGGCTAGTTTGCGGGGTTTTATTGACACAAGAGCAATTTTTCAAGAGTAAATACTCTGATGAAAGGAGTTCTAGAACTGAAGTAATTTTAAAATCTTGAAAATCAAAGCAGATACTCATCAGCATGTGAGAAAAATGGGTGACTTTTGAGCTAGTTCAAAGAGAGGTAGGCAGAATTTGCATTTTCGAAAAAAATTTATTTAGACATCTGTTACTCTTAAATTACAAAAGTTAAAAAGAGCATGCAGTGCAGTGACACATCACTGATTACTTCTAAAGCTGTTTTAAGACATAAGGTGGTCTTTCTTCAAGAGAAGACAACTCAACATGATCCAAACTCAACTATCCATTTCTCATATTTCTCAATGTCCGCAGCAGATACAGATTTAGAAACTTTCTTCAAAGCTATTTCAAAGTCTTCCATAGTTGTTGGCATGTGCATTTCATCTCGGGGAAGATTTCTTATTTCTTCTGGTGTCAAGCCTTCAATACGCCTCCTCATAGCCATCAACGATGCATCTCTAGTCGGAGGGTAAGAAAATAAAATCATTACTCAATGCAGGATGGCAAGTTCAATTGTTTGAAAGGCTCAACATGGCATTCCAGCTAAGCTGCTGCATTCAGAAAGATACAATAAAGAATTGTAAACTTTGATGGGAAGATCTCAAAGTGCTTGTACAAACTACAATACCATGCTATCCATATTTTTCAAACATGGCATTATCTGAACAGCTGCTATTCACAGGCTAGGCAAAAGAGGTAAAGACAAACTGGTTTCGCTGATGTCACTGCATGCCTATGATGCAGCTGCTATTTATAGTATTTCTGAACAGCAACAAGGCAATAACAATTTCACTCCTCCTAGATATAGAAGGAGTAGCTGGAGTGTTTTGAATGTCTGAACAGGAATCCCACTTCAAAGACAGAGGAGTCAACAGTATCTACCTCTAACCGGTATGCTCACATCTCAGTGTTAAATGACAAAATCTGTTGTCTGTAGCTCCTCAAACTTCTGGCCTTAATAAGCACTGAGTGTTTTTATGAGTGTGTCATTTTCTTTCATGTTAGGTTTGACTACATTTAGATTTCCAGCAGGAAATCTGGTAGCAGCAGGTGATGAGCTGGTGAGGTGATAATTAGGTAACACTGGAAGGCTAAAGTTCCTGCTAATTCATTGTTATATATCTTATAATAACCAGAAAATGCTGCTTATTTGTCTAGCAGTAAAAAAGATGGAAGTGTAATCTCGGTGATGTCACAATAGTATATTGTGTCATATCAGTAGGTGCGAATCCAAAGAGAGAAAAACTTACACGTTTGTCTTCCAGAAGGATTTAGGAAGATGGTTTGAGCATATTCTGTTTCAGTACCACCCCCTCCCCCCTGAAAGGAAACCATAGCTGACAGACTTAAGGAATTTACTAAATAAGTCACAGAATTTACTAAATAATTCACAGAATCACAGAATGTTCCAAGTTGGAAGGGACCCACAAGGATCATCGAGTCCAACTCTTAAATGAATGGCCTTTACAGGGATCGAACCCACAACCTTGATGTTATCAGTACCATGCTCTGACCAACCGAGCTAATCTCAGTGCTAATTAATAAATTAAAACCTGTAACACAGGAGCAAAAATGTCAGACCAACCAAAAGGTTGCCTCATTGAACTCCATCTCAACCAAATATCACCATGCTTTGCTGTTACATCATCATTTATAAACCATAAGCTACTGTTACACAGTGGGGTGGGGGGAACATTCCATGCATCTAATTTGCTTCCAGACAGCAGTTAAAAAAACCCCAGAAAGTCCAGCAAAAACAATCCAACAATCCAACCAACCAGCCCATCATACCTTAACATACAGAAAGAACTGAAGTGCAGCTGCCACCACTTCCTTTTGTAAAGTCATTTTATGGACAGTCATTCCAAACGGAACTCCTGGTGCTTTCTCAAACGCACTCTTGGTGCCTGGAGAAGCACCAAAGCTGTATTCAAAAAACATGCAGCCACCCACTGGAGGGGCCAGCAGGGGCCAGTTCTGTTCTGAAGGCCTTTCAACATTCACAGTCCACTCAAAACAACGATTCAAAGTCAGTTCATACTCACATCTAATCTGCAATTTAGATGCATTTTGTATTTCCTGAAAGTCATTTTAAAATGAAGGTTCACCTTCATTTCCCATGGTTATATGCTGACTGCTAGGAACTGTAGTGTTACCTCTGACTGGTTTTCACTCTGGCTCAGCAAACTTTGGACTTCACCTCAAATTCTTTAAGATAGGAGGGTCATTTCAGTAAACCAGAGCTCTTGGTCCACTTATTCTTAGGTTTTGCTTGTGTCACTATCAAGGACTGTCACAGTATACAGGCTTGGACTTTACTATGCTTACATACTGAGAGCCTGAATCATAAAAAAGCGCTTTTAAATCATCCACATCTTTTTGTCTCAACGTAAATGAAACAATCATGCCCAAGAGCTGACACCATGAACAAAGTGTAAATACACAGGCTAATATGAGTACTTTCTTCGTGATTTCAAATCATGGACATCCAAATCCCAGTTCATCTGGTTTTCTGCTTGCTGCCACCTCAGTCATCACTTCAGAGACTGCCACAAGTGGAAGATTCAGATGTTTCTTTGTGGTTTTTTTTTATCTGTTTGCCTTTTTTTTTAATAGTATTTGTACAAATGGACTTTGGTTAAAAAAATCAAATGTAACTGTGTACAAATACACATACACATAAAATTCACTGAAAAACATCACAAGTATTTTCACTTCTAAAACAATGTATTGATATTCAGTATAAAATTAATAACAAACACTGAACAGACTGGAGGAGACAAACTGCAGCTAAAATGCACAAAGCACCAGATCAAATAAACACTCTTTAAAACACAAT
>NW_008239110.1:19677217-19693864 GCF_000691975.1 Corvus brachyrhynchos
ACACCAAGACTGATCAAAAGAACACCACAAATTCATCTCACAAACCTACAAATGAAACAAACCTGCACAACACAGATTCAGAGCAACTAACATACCATTCTTTTCCTAGACACTGTGCAAGGAGGCTCCAAACTTCTAGCTCAGCCTGCAGCAGCCCTGCTGACAGAGCCTTTGGCAGCAGCTTTGTGTACAGGCTACTTGCTTTCATCCCTGTAGGACAGCACATTGTCCTCTCAGCTGTGCTGACACGTGTCTGCAGAGCCACGTTAGGAATCTAGGCAAGAAACGGATCCACATTTGAGGAAGTAGCCAGGAGGTGCCTTTACTCCAGCTCTCTCATCATGCTCAAAGCACAACCCCACAAAAGTTGGGCTGGAACAACTAGGAGCTGAAGCCTTGCCCTGCCACACTTCCATGCTACCTCCAAAGCCTGAAAGCAGCGTTACACAGGTGCTTATCAGATGACAACAGCACCTTAAGCAGCTTCAGTTCTCTGCCCCGTACTGCAGATCCCAGAGTTTGCCACTGCTGCAACTGTGCCAGTGCAAGTCTTTTAATGTGCATGGGACAACTGACACTTACCTCTTAATAGATCAGTCCTTTCCTTCCCTTTCCAATTTTTCAAAGAAAATATAACAGAAGGATTAGAAGGTATTTTTAGTCAATTATTTCAGGAATCTAGGCTAGAGAATATGCTCACAATTGTATGCCAATAGAACAGAGAAGATAGGGAAATGGAGCAGGTAGCAGAAAACTTTAGTCAGTCTCATCACAAAAACCAACGTGCTGAGTACACAGCTCTTGCACCATCACACAAGACTCTACACCTTTTCCATGTCATGAAGGAAGAAAACCCTGTGTTTTTACTTTAGTTATTCCAGCCTCTATCACTGTTGCCTCTTACACATGGATTTCTGCAGAAATTGTACAACCCCAGCAGAATGACTTCAACTCTACAAGTTAAAGTTTACCATCCTCTGGATAGTCCTCATGCATGGAATTTAGTGTACATGAAAGAAGGTAGAATTTTACCTAAACCACAGCGGATTAGATTACTAGGTTGCAACTACTCTTCAAACGGAAATTTAGGTAAGTATTAATGCAGTATTTCACCTTTTAGCCATACATAAAAGACAAGTTACAGTCCATTTTTATGCAATAACTTTAATCATGTAAACTGGTTACCTTACAGTTTTCCCAGAGTCTGCAGCAGTAGTAACACAAATGATGCAATGTCAACTTACCTGCATACATTGGTAATGTCTGCACCTGAATAACCCTCCATTTTCTCAGCTATGTTTGCAAGGTCAACATCGTCAGCCAGTTCCAGCTCTCGCAGATTTATTTTCAGGAGTTCCTCTCTACCTTTGGCTAACCAGAGAAAACAAAATTGAGTCTATACAATTTGTTTTCTGAAGATAAATAATAAATTGAAGGAGGATAAGAGAGAAGAATGAGAAAAAGGACACTGTACTTGCTACAAGAGTAAATGTTTATGTTTAAATTCAGCCTGGTTCTGAATCCGTAAGTGAATTTGCATACATGTATCAATTAGATTTTTAAACCAAGTGATCAAAACTAAAGCAATATTGATAAAGTTTAGATTTTAGAATTTTTAACTACTCCTCTACTCCTCTCCCGAATTCTTCATACCTGATGGTAAAGGAATGTAAATTCTCTTTTCTAGTCTCCGTCGTAGGGCTTCATCAATATCCCAAGGAAAATTAGTAGCAGCAAGTACCATGACCATCTTAGAAGGATCATCATTTTCAGTAGCCCCCCCAACACCTGCAATGGAGAAAAGAGGAGGTAAAATATACATATGTTTTCTGAAATTTCATGTATGGAGAAAACAGTTCTGTAGTATTAAAGCAGCTACTCTACTGCACTTTAATAAGCCCAAGCATAATAGAATCACCAAGTGCAACAGAGTTCGCTTTTTCATCTCTATGACAGCCTGCAAGCATAAATGGAAACTTGGTTTAAACAGGAGCAGGGGCAGAGGCCACTGCTCAGACCAGGAAGTTCCTCTCTATCATAGCTAGAATGGTTTTACAGGAGGTTGTTTGTACTTCTGCCAAAACAGTGGTTCAGTTTTCATGTCGACACCTTATAACAGCATGCAAGGAAACAAAACAACCCCCAACACCACCACCACACCAAAAACCAGACGTCCCTCACAGTATTCACCAACAGCCACACAAAAGCAGCATGACTTCCCTACAAGGTGTCCTCACTTCTGAATTCAGGCCACAGGTTCCACGTGTACAGATGGACTGTACAAACTGCTGAAGTAATGTTTAAATTTGGTGAACTAAATCACAACTTCTCAGAGACAGACAGAATACCTCAATTTCTAAACAGTATGAACCTGCTACAATAGGAAGAAGGTAATTTTCTTAAAGTTGCTACTCTCTGTTTCTACTGTTTTTGCTTAGAACAACAGGATTGGGCTGTGGGATAGCCATTGCACCTAGTCTGCTTGAGAACCTGCATATAAAACACTATTTATGAAAGCCTAAGTAAAAGGATTCAAATAGTTGTTATTAATAAAATCAGATTATGTACATACTTGACATGAGAACAGTATTACAGCTTTGCTGCTCTTTAAAGACAAAAATAAAAGGGTACCAACATCAGAGAAGGAGAAATAAATATGCAAATCTTCTGACTCCTGGAATTCTATCACAAATCAGTCCATAGATTAGCACTTTTCAGTAGTTCCTTTCCTTCTCTGTGCTCACCAGAATATAAAAAGGATGCCTCTACAGCAACTCTGCGCTGTTACCTGCTTTTGAACTTCGCTGATTTGTGAAATACTAGCCACACATCTGTAGTGAACTCAGTGTTTTAAAATGAAAACTCTCCCAACCACTTCTATGAAATAGATGATCTTCACTTTTATTTATATTTTTGGGAGAAAGAGAGATCCCGAAGAAGTTAAGTGTAATGCTGCCTTTGAAGTTTAAATTGGAACAGGTAACAGTTCTTTTGAACCACTTTTTACTTAAATTTTGAAGAAGTGAGTGACATGCCAGGCGAAGACTGAGAGAAACAGGGGGTTTTTCTGCTGCTCTTTTGAAATCATGTATTTTCTATTGAATCCTCCTTTTCTGAATCACTTTTGGCTCAGAGGCCAAAAGACTTAAACAACATCACTTGTAGCTTTTAACCCAAATTTCATGTAAGGCTTTCAAAAAACTGCTTCTGAAGAGTGAAGTTTTGAATGATTTTTGGTTTTTGTCCCTCAAGTTTCCTCCAGTCCAGCAGTTCCCAGTGATCAGGTTATTTACCATCCATTTGAACCAGCAGTTCTGCCTTCACACGTCGGCTGGCTTCATGCTCCTCTGAAGTTCCCCTGCGGCTACAGATGGAGTCTATCTCATCAATAAATATGGTTGTCGGGGCATAAAATCGAGCCTGAAGAAAGCAAAAGATAAAGAAGAAGCTGAGATAGCAGTCTACTCTCATTTAAGAAGTAGCAGCATATTCAGAGCTGAGTAATGATGTATTTACCCCATTCTATCAGCTCACAAGTATTGAACAATCCCCACCCTTTCCTCTCTTGGACCCCAGCACTCAGGTACAGAGCAGCTGTGCATTCATTCACAGCATTTGAGTAGGAGAGCTTTTGGCAAAGTCCTGTAGTTGCTAGGGCTATAAAAAAACATTTAATAAGCTATAGGCAGTTTTCCACATTAGGAGTAACATTTTTAGCTGTGAAAGTCATCACAGAATGCTTGAATAAGATTTCAGTTAAAGTTAGGATGAATGTTAAGCTGGGACACCATGACATGGAACCTGTCCAAGAGAGGTCAACTGCAAAATAACTGACCTTTTTGAAAACAAGAGCATTTAAAGACAAGGATCCAGGATAATAAAAAAGAGCAGTTGAGATGCTGTTCATTGTGTATCTGCATTTTTGACTAATCACATTAAATGAGCTGGTACCAGACCTACCAAACCATAATGTGAAAGATCTTTTACTTCCTGACTTTTCTGACTACTGTAACTGCAACTCTGCTTTCCCCTTCAGTACTGTGCAAACACTGCATGCAAACCTGGTAACACATGGAAAAATAAGGCAACTATTTTCTGAGCCCATTTCAAGATTATGTGCTCTGAAGCCAAATACAGTTTGGAAGGCCACTTCTTTTAAGCACAAACAAAAAACCACCCACAAAAACAACAAAACACAGCCTAAAAATAGGGTTCTCACCCAGAAAGCAATTAATTCCATCCCTATATTTACATTCAAGTATGTTCTGCAGCACTCACCAGCTTAGTGAGCTACCTCTAACATAGCAAGCTAACCCTGAAAATTAAAGATGACCTAATTTTTCAGCTTTTATAAATCTATTTAGGAATAATCTTGAAATGCAAATGGGCAAATCAGAAATGCCCCAAGCATTTGAAGCTTGGAGAGCCGTTTATGTATGCTATGAGTATGAAACCTTGGTAAGGTTTCATTGTTCCAGAGGTGATTCTACTTCATTATCTCACTGCTCATATTCAGAAACTTAAATCACCATTTCAAACAGCAGACGAACAAGTTTCTCAGATTCTCCTCTGTATTTTGAGGTAAGTGTGGAAGAAGAAACATTGAAAAAAGTTGTCTTGCATTCAGTGGCTACAGCTTTTGCTAGGAGGGTCTTTCCAGTACCAGGAGGACCAACCATCAGCACACCCTATTAATATGAAAAAGAACCACTTTTAGGACAAGAACCAAAACAGAGAACTTTACAGTTTGTTTAGTGTAATAGTAAAATACTGGATGTACACTTTCCCTTGAAAAGTTATTCAAAGGTAAGTAATGAATACTATTGCTTACTTGCAAACACGTAGCTGAAGACAGTGCAGGTATCTGGCTGACATGTTTGTCTTGCTGTTATTATTTACCATAAATTTTGCTACTAAAATGTGGAAAGAATTTACTTAAACTGTAAAACATTTGACATTTCTTACTCTGCCAAGATGCAATCTCAAAATCCTACTTATGATCACAGAAGCAGGTTTTTTTCATACCTTCCAGGGTCTTCTAATCCCCTTAAAAAACTCTGGCATCCACATTGGTAAAACTACAGCTTCCTTAAGCAGCTTTTTGGCTTCTACTAAATCAGCAATGTCATCCCTGACAAGAAAGAGAAAGTTGTTTGACAGATTCAGATGGCATGCAAGAGTCACTCCACAGCACAATTAAACTTACACACCAGCTCTCCCATAAACCCAATGCATTTTCCTGAATTATTTACGTTCTAATGGCAAAAGCCTGTAACAACTACAATTGGCATCTGGCAGGTAGACTCCAGCTGGATGCAAAAGCAAGAACGACATGAACTATTTCACTAGAGCACCACTGTCAGTATACACAGAAGAACAAGCAGAGTAAAGCAAGTTGGTGCAACTTAGGCTAACTACAGATTATGCTTTCTTCTTTTGCTGAGATGGCCCTGAAACTTAAATACCTTCTTTCATTGTTACAAGAACAACTTGCTGAAGACTAGTAAATGGAGTAGAATTAAAGAGAATTTTTAGAATTCTTTTTCAGAGTTACAAATGTATTAATTCTTAGATACCTTACAGGCTGGTCTTATTTCCTTGAGGGTAACTCTCAGGGCATTCCTCTTATCAGCAGGTGCCCAAGTAACATTTTGGTTTCAAAACGCATCTATATGAAGAATTAGTTTCAAATCTGAAGTCGTAATTTAAGAGTCAATATAAAAACTGAAACATATTTAAATATTAAACTGAAATATAGGACAGCTGCATGCACACAAAGTGTTTTGTGGGGCTGTTCAGGTTTTTTTAAAGCCTACTTTATTTGCCAAAAGATTTTTGCTCATTTAATCCTCACAAAACCACCTAAGCTTGGAAACATTTGAAACACAAAACAACCTTTGTATAAGGTTTAACACATTTATGTAAAGGTACTGGCACAGGATTTTATTTTATACTAGTGACCACATCACGTCCAGCAACATTTCAAAGGGTTCTGATATTGACATAGCTCCTTTGTTAATTGATGCCTTTTCCTGGTCTTAAAAGCAAGAGTCAGACACGGTTAGAAGAAGGAAAAGGGATTTTACCTTGGTATTTATTTTAAGGATCCTTAGGTGCACACGTCCAGGTCAAATGCACCTCAATGCACCTTGCAATGCACACCCCCAAAAGATCGGGTATAACATTATAGGTTTTACTAATTAGCATATCTATCAAAAATTCCCCAATGAGAGACTCCAATGAGCCCCCCTCCCCAAGGAGCCTCACCCTGGATGGTTCTATCTTAGTTTACAGAATGTGTTCTGGAGAGGACCTTGGGGTCTGGGACACACTGATCCCTAACTACAAAGCTTCTAAAATGTTTAGTCTCCTAGCTTGACAAGTCCAAGAATGTAGGCAAAAAGCACTAAAGAATACAGAAGTTGTAAAAAAGGTATAACAGGGGTATAAAAGAAAAGGCAAAAAATCTTCATGGCATCATAATCAGTTTTCTGTCTTGCTATGCCCCAGAGTAGCAAAACAGTTTTTCAAATCAAGAGACACTGACAGACATTAGAAAGTTTTACATTGCAAAAGAGTATCTCAAAAATTGATTTTAGGACTCTCAGAAAATTTTGGTAAGCTTCATATGGCCAGGTTGGAGAGGACTTTAGGCACTCTGATCTAGGTAAAGATGTCCCTGCCCATGGCAAGGACTGCTTAAGCTGATCTTTAAAGGTCCCATCCAGCCCCAACTATTATATGAAGCTATGTGTGGGGGGGGGGGGAAAAAAATTGAGCTCTAGAAATATTCAGCTACATAAGAAGTTTAGTTGCCTATTCAAAGGCAGTAAGGAAAAGCTGTATATACTTTCCTTACGTAAGTATCTGATAAAATACTTAATTCTTGTCATATCATGTAAGAGGGAATAGAAACAACAACTCAAGAGGCTAAACAGCAGTACTCAAACTTACCATCGAATGTTGGGATTCTGAGAAATTATATCTCTTTCCAAAGCTTCTACTAAATCTTTGTCATATCCAGTACTATCAAATTTCTTTGGTTCAGACTCTGAAATCTCTGATGCGGATTTGTTCTACATATAAAGGATATAACAATGTAAATACATAACAATGGTTATGCTACTAATTAGTTTTTATCACAATTCCATAACAGCATCATATTTTTAGAAGGTGGCAACATAAACCAGCATGAATTATTATGAAGCATCCACATTACAGCTGCACTGCAGGATGGATCTGTGTGTTTCACCCAGATTTCTGTACTGCCCTTGTTCCATTTCCTTCTCCCCAAAGCCAGCATATTGCACTGATGCAGTTTCTTTGCTTTGGTACCTAATCAAAACTGCATACACCTATCCCAGTGTAACAGTTTCTGCCTCTTCTCCCAGAGAAACCTAAAACTATCTGAGACAAGGTAGCAGGAAATAATGCGTAAGACTGGACCACGAAGTGTCACACTGAGAGTATCTCAAATTCTCTAAGTGTCATAAATATGCCATGTGTGTGGGACACAAAAAACAAAATTAAGTGTGATTTCCATATGTAGAATGAGCAGAGGTGATCTGCAGGGAGACCACAGGGGTAAAACCAGAGCTAATTAACTGATACAGAAGCATGGACATGAACAGCAGAGAAGCAGCTCTGCAGCAGAATTGAAGCAAAGAAGCTACACAGTTGAAAGGGCTCAAACAGCAGAAACCATGCAACTGAAGGGAAATAAAATGCACTAGACATACCCTGGTTTTATACATTTAACAGCAAGCACTGGTGATGACAGAACAACTGTAAAAGAGAAAAAGAGACCTATCCTGTCTCTCTGTGGGTATATTCTGATGGAGAGAGTATTATCACTCAAAGACAATCTAATTTAGCTCCTAATAAAAGTAGCAGCTTACACAGCTAAAGAATTCCACCCTTGTAGATTATGCTATCTCCACAGGCCATGATACCTGGCCACAACTTAAGGCTGCTGAAGCTAACAAACTATTGCATGGATATTTGATTTCTTTAGACTCTGGAAAACTAGGAATCTACTGTTTCCTGTAAGGTCTCTTACTTTGGTCATCAGCTACATTTATGGAGACCAGAACACAAAGTGAAAATTAAAGCACTCTGATTGCCAAGAACAGATCAGAGTTCAAGTATGCTGGGGTTTTGTTCATCTAAAACTGAATAGAGTATGGAGCTAGCAACAGATCTCAAAAAAAACCAAAAAACAAAAAAAAACCCCACAAGACTCTCCTTTAAGGATTAAGTAAATCTTGAAATGCTTTGAAGAGGCAAGTCAATCTTGCTTTACATTATACTCAAAGCAATTAAGCCACAAAGATGTCCCACTTGAATGAGTGCCACCAGGCTCCATCTCAGAAATCCAGTGGTATTAATTTTAAACGACTGCCTTCAAGTTGCCGTAAACACGTCACAGAATCACAGAATGGGTCAGGTCAGAAGGGACCACAGCGGTGGTCCAACCTCACTGCTCAAGCAGGGTTGTCCCAGAGCACATGGCACAGGATTGCGTGCAGACGGTTCTTGAGTATCTCCAGTGAGGGAGATTCCACAACCTCTCTGGATAACCTGTTCCAGTGCCTCGTCACCCGCACAGTAAAGAAGTTTTTCCTCATGTTCAGCTGGAACTCCCTGTGCATCAGTTTCTGCCCACTGCCTCTTGTCCTACTGCTTGGCACCACCAAGAAGAGCTTGGAAACACCCACCTTCAGATACATTTACCAGATCCCAACTTCCCAGAGCAACTGTTTGTTTTTAATTAATCCATAATCAACACTGTGCACAAAGCAAAGACACCCTACAAGGTAAGATTCAAATCAGCACGCTGACATGAACAGAAGAAACATTTTATAGGGATGTCATTTTAGAATACACTCAGTAGTAAGAAAGCAAGTCTGACTTTCAGAACTCCATGAAGTTATTTGCAAGTTTACCTTTTCCTCTTTTCCTTTATTTTGCTGATCCTTTTTTTCCCGGCTGCGGACTGCCTTCCCTTTATCACTGGGATTTCGAGAGGATGGACGGTGAGAGCCTCTGACAGCTGCACTTACACGATTATTGTGAGCTCTGCAATCACTGCACGGAGCAGACTGACGCTTCCTGGGTCCTGGCGAAGGTCTAATTAGTTGTAACATATGCAAAAAGCCTCAGTGTAAGGCCACTGGTGAGCACTACCTAACCAAATCAACTGGTTACAAACTGAAAAGCCATTTTGCTCAAGATAAAAATCTGTATGTCAGAAACAGCTATATGTCAAGAACAGGTATTTTAAGATAGTCAGTAAAAATCCATTTTCCCTTTGCCACAAGCTCAGGGTCCACTTTTTAAAACAAGTGCTTTGCTTTGTATATTTCATCAGTAAAAGTAATACGCAACCTAGAAAAAATTAACAAACAAAAAAATTCTGCTTATCACCATGGTCCTCACTTCTCTACACAAAGAAATGTAAAGGTTTTGTGGGAATGACAATTTTATTTTCATTTCCTTTTGCTCCCACTTCCTTTGAAGAAAAACATGTATGTGAGGCCTCCAGTTGCTGGAAATGAAACTGCTTCTAGAAGTGCCTGGGAATAAACCACTATTGTGACTGGTATTATGGACTTCTTTTTTAAAATTCAGTTTCTTTCCCATACAAGTCCATTACTCTCACAGATACACTTTTTCCATGGGCCCCCCTAAAACTTCGGCATTAATAAGCTACTAGCCAAGTTTAAGTTCAGGGATATTTCCAGAGAACGGAAAATCTAAATCTTTGATTTGGAGAGCATTTACTGAAACTAAATGATGTGTTTTGATGCATCGTTTAAGATGTGTCAGGATCCTTCACATAATACCTTCACAGAAATTGTCTTTAATTGATTCACAGCAATGAGTTTGTCAGAACACTACAGATCTCTTCAGGATGAAATGCATATTACACTACATGAATATGCTGATGGTAAGACCATACGTGTTAGGAGTATTTTCCTTCTCCAAGTGGAATTTCTACCAACCTATTTGTATTTATGAACACCTACGGATTCCACCCCAAAGCTCAAAATACACAGTGTGATTCCACACCTAATTTCCACCTCAGTTTGTGAGTTCTGCTATCTCAAGATGGGAATTGATGCAACACAGCCCAAGTTTTCACTGTGGCTTTTTCATATTGCCACAATTCAATACTTCAGCAGCTGGCAAGACAAATGGAACAGGAACAGTTCTCTCAAGACCTTCCCTTTTTATAAACATGAATTTGTGTATCTTTTCTCTAGAAACCCTCAAAACATTAGGAAAGTTCCACCTCTCAGACTTTATCCTTCCATAACATTTGACTGAATTTGGCTGTGAGTATTCTAAAGTTATTAAATGAGATATACAGAAATAATGTGATCACACAGGACCCATTTCTTTCAGAAGGCAGGCTTAAAATAAATCAATTTAAAAATAGACATTAAAATGTACCCATAAAGACTGAAGGTATCTCTCTGTGAGAAAACCCTTGTAAGTTCAAAGCCTCAAACAATAATTTGACAATACAGCTGAAGTAATCTGACAATCACTTTATGTCAAAATGCACAGTTCTGTGTCTGCTCTGCATGTACTCCTGTTCCCTCCTCTGTGCTACCACTGGCATATGTTAGAACCTCCAGTGAACCAGCTCAGGCAGCTACTCACAAAAAAAAAAAGAAAAAAAGCCAAACAAAAACCAACTAGACACACAGAACAATGTCTTTAGCATCCTGAACCAGCTAATTAATGCCAACAAAGACAAAAGGGAAATAAAAAGTCAAAACCAAACAACTCAGCCAACAGCGGGTAGGGGAAGAAGCTTGACACTAGTCAGGCCAATGTAAGATAAAACCCCCAGAACATTCTGGATTAGGCTGCCTCAAAATGACACCTCCTTCACCACAAGCTGCTGGTGCGAGTGTTACACATCTAAGTTCAAGAACAAAAATTACACCATAACAGGCTGAAGTCAAAGCACACTTTGTCCTGATAAATATTAATTTAGGTCTTCAGGTTTCCTCTTACCTACGTTCAGCAGGTACTGGCAAAGACCAGACTTCTGCATCGTGAGCTGGTAATTCTTGTTGCGAGGCTTTCAATGGAGTATTGTCTAGTTTAAAACTCTCCAGTGTTTTCATTATATCTTTCACATGCTTAGCTTCCACACTTATCTCCTGCCAAACCTGATTAAAAAAAAAAAAAGGTAGATTAGGCACATTAAGCACACTGGAAATAAGTTTGTAACAGTCCTCTGTTCAAGCCCATGTAATGCCTGGATGGATTCCACAGGGTTTAACAAGCTACCTAATTCTACTTCAATAAACAAGAATTATGCACATTAGATACTAAGGAGGTTTTTCTGCCTTCCTCAGCACATTTAAAGGACAAACTGAGAGATTTTGGATTTAACAAAGACTTTTGACAAATTCTGCAGATTAAACAGGTATGACAAAACCTAACAGACTAAATATCAATCAGAAGTATCAACCTAATAAACAGAATACCAATGAAAAGAAATTATGGTTTTTGTTGAGGACAAATTAACAACTCACTTGCTATTAAAGACCTTAGCCCCACTAAAACATTGGGGGAAATAAGACCCAAATGATACCAGACTAAAAAATTTCAGCATAACAGGCACTCATCAGCAAGTAGACAACAAGGCAGACAGTGCACTGGCTCCCAAGGAGCATGTTGCATTGACTGTTCTGCCACTGAAAGACAAGTCATAAAGATGACTTAAACAAGTCTATGTAACAAAAAAGAAGCCTATATATAACAACACTTGTTTATTAGAGAATAGGGGTAGGTCTTTTTATATTTTTGTTTACAATAAGATAGGCAATTCTTGCTACTTCAATGCTTTCCTCCCCCCAAAACGTCCCAGAAAAGTGTAATTTACCTGCTGCCATTTCTGTTGCAGATAGGTATCTCTCACAGAGTACAGATACTTATTCATTTGGTCAAGAACTCCCTGGTAGTAGACCATTGCAGAGTCATAATTTCCCAGTAAGGCATATTCACGGGCCAACTTCACATTCTCAATGATCATAACAAGGCTCATGTTCAACATGAAGCTGAAAAAAACCAGGAAATATTAAGTAAAAAAACCAACCCAGTACTGGAACAATTTTTTTGAAGTATTTTCATATGCTTATTAGCTCATTTGGCATACCAAAATAAAGAAGCTGAAAAAATACCAGATAGAAAAAAAAGGCCTAAAATTAATGTCATCTGTATAAAAAGAGAACTGATATTCTGTTACTAGAAATTAAACTTTTCATGTCACAGCTTTGTTTCTTGTCACAGAGATTCTGTCAAAAAGCCCATATAAAATATGCAGATTTAAATGCACTGTTTCAAGTCACAATTGCATACTCTCCCTGCCTCTTTATTCTATTGTAAGATAAATTAGTATTTTACTGTGGTTTAAAACAAAAAACACCCATCAAGTAATAAATCAAAGCTCTTCTTCCTAGTGCATTGTGTTTAGTTAACTTTTTTTTGTCTTAACATTCCATGCATGTGAGTTTTAACAGTCTAATTTTTGCCTTGCGGAAAACACTGTTCTTCCATTAGTTTGATTTTACAATTCTTCAATTTTATTTAATGTTTCTTTGTAACAAATATCCATCTTCCATGCCAAGCTTGCATCTTTCTATCACTTTCCTTCTTACACTTAAAAATAAACCCTTGAAAAACATTGAGGCTGTTTAAGTTATCACTGAAAGTAAGCAAAAGCCACAATTAAACATTTAGTGTGTAACTACCCATTTTATTTAACATATTGTTCAAACCATGCTATTTTTCCCTGCCAGTGGTGGTTGTTCATGGTTTTTTTGGAGCAAACATCATAGACTGTGACTACTTCCACTTTGTAGCACTAGCAGAATCTGTGCTTTTAGATTAGAATAGCACAGAAGTATTATTTACACAAGTAGAGTAGAAGTAGTACTCATTCTTTACAGTGCCACTGTCCATAGAGCAGTCTCCCATGTTACTGTCAGTGTCTTTAATACACCCCATCCCCTTCTCTAAGACACCTGCACTGTCTCCACTTTTCTTGCCTCTTATGCACCAAGAATGCCACTCACCTCCTAATTTCTTAACCAGGCACAGAAAACATTAAAATCAGCAAATAAACATGCCTGCAAGAGAGTTGTCCTGCTCTCATTTTGGTACCTGTACCCAGTGCCAGGAAGAAGCAACTGCAGACAAGCAATTCCAGCTAAGCCCTGGGATGAAGCACACTTGATACAGATCAACTATTTAAAGAATGTAAGAGGCACTAAATTCACATGCGCCATAAACAGACCTAAGATGGAATATATTTCAAGACCAGGTCAGGATCCAATTCAGACACATTATCAGAGGTTTCAGAAGCCACACTTTGCACACACCTGCCAACCTACTGCTAAAATGTGAGCTCTCCATTTTAAAAGGGACTGCTAAGTACAAATCAAACATTTTAGGGCTTTCACTCTTTTTTCTGACCCCTTTCCAAGTAGTTTTATGCACAGACACACAGCTCAGTCATTCCTGAGCCAACATCCTCTTCTTTTTTGCTTCCATCCTCTTCCTTCCCCAGCTTCCCTTGGAGCAGATAGCTGCTGTCAAAATTTTCGGTCTGAAACAGCAAAACTCTGGAAGCAGGGGAGCTGAAGACAGGCCTCTGAGAGCCCGCACCCATCCCTGCAGAAGGGACCCGTGGGGGTGAGCTTGGAAACCTGCTATCACACAACCTCCACCGTGTAATCTCACTCCAGCCAGACACTCGCCCAGCTGGCCATGATGTCTACAAGCTGATACAATTAATGTGACCACCAACTACAAAGACTAACATATCCCAGGCTAATTAGGCTGTGGAGACAGAGTTTGGCTTGGGAGTTTTGTTGGTTTTAACCTCAGGAGAAAGAGCTTGAAGATGTTTGTCAGCTGCTGTATGGATCATCACACAGATGTTACCAAAGTTCTCCCTGCTATATTTAGGAGCAAGCTTTTCCACTCCTGCTCATCCTACCAGATACACCTGTTTGCCTGTCCTGAGAATTCAAACCGATGACTAACACTACTGAAATCACAAGTTGAGCAAGATGCTAATAGACATTTTAAAAATCAAGTAATAGCAAGTTACTAAAACCAAACTAGACTTTTAAATACAGAGGGAAGTCACAGGTAACTTTTTTTCATTGAATGCTGTAGAGCAATCCAAGCAGAACAGCAACTCTATGTATCCACAAAAAGAAAAAAAAAGTTTGTAAGAATAGCTTTCATTTGGAAATGTGAAAATAACTATTTTTTTTTAAAAAAACCCCAAAACTAAAGAGGCTAAGCCAGAAATATATGAAAGCTTGGGAACAGAAGGGTAACACTGCACATAATAAAAGAGTAAATGAGATTTTCAGGTTAGAAAAGGCAGAGAAAGTAAGGACAGAAAGTAGAAACAGACATGTAAGCAGAATGAGCTAGTAACTCATGGGAAGAAAAAAAGAAAAAACAAGGTGCTCACGCAAGTTTATAATGCTACTGGAATCCACCTGTTTCATCAGTGGTATTGAAAATGCAACATAATTTAGTTTAAACTAGAAAACAAATTTAATTTGTTACTTCATCTTGACTCATAAGAGCAGAAGAGCTTGAAGTGGCTTCCAAATGCAAGACTCTTGAGTACAAGTGAGGCAGAAAAAGCTGCTGGCTCTGCTTATGTCTGGACATGCCACTGCTGCTGCCACTTGACTTCTGGCAGTGTCAGAGCTGATACACTAATCAGAGTCCATGGCTCTGCTGCACCTGTAACTGAAGATGCTAAAGCCGTTCTAAGGGGGAAAAAGAAGAGTTAGGGTACTAATCTGAAAGTAGACTGAAGTTTGTGGCAGAAGGTCACAATACACTGGGGCAGCTCAGCCGGGTGTAGGATGTGTGAGGCATGAGTACACACAAATCCAGAGTTAAACCAGAACTGAAGGGATTAAAACTCTCACAAAACGAATCCGACACTACTCAATAATTTTTAAAGTATTTACAAACACTTAGCAATATTGCGTATGTTTACAAGTCCTTGGTGCTATCACATAACAGGATGTCAAAGCAGCAGGTCTGCACTTATCAGCCGTGACCTTTCCATGAATCATGGACCAATGAAGTTATCTGTGTTCCAACAGCCACTAAAGCACTAAAAAGCTCGTAAAGTTTACAGTGAACAGGATACAAGGAAAATAACCTAAGCACTTTGTCTTGCCAGTTTAATTCTTCACTGTGTACAAACACACACGCTTCACAACAAGAATAATCACTCTTCACACTAGCTGTGAGTATGTAAGGTTCCCCAAAATCAACCCTTCTCTAGTAACAAAATACATTTTATCATTTGCTCCAAGGACCTAAAATATTTTTAGACTACAGAACAGCCAAGTCCAGCGAGGGTTGAACCTAACAAAAGTTCAAGATCCCTACGGCTTGTGAGAATGAGGTTTTGGAACTTTTTTTTGTATTTCATTTGAAAGATAACAGCCTGACCATTATCAAGAAAACACAGGGGATACTTCATGTTTTCCATAATGACTTCAAGAAATCAGCATAAGGAATAACTGTAAGTAATTTCTGCTCACAGTGATATGTTAGAATCCAGGAAACGGTAACTGAACACTGCATCAATCCTGTAACACAAAGAAAAACTTTAAAAAATAAAATACGAGATTGATATGCAGAGATGAGAAGTGAAGATTAACACTGGAGTGTATCAATTACTGTGGTGGACCTGCTGACTCGAAGAACAGCACGAGCCATACATGGAAAATACTTCCAAGGAGTTCTTCGCTCCAACCTCAATGTCTGCACTAAGCCAGAGCCTGAATTTTGGCAGAGTACACATGTTTCCATTATTTCAGCCTGCTATACAGGCTCTGACATCAAAGCAACCGTGTAATACTTGCAAAGTTCTCTTGGCAAGCCAGATGAGAAAAAAACACCCCAAAGTAACAGCTTTCAGGAATCAGTTTTTACTGAAGACATGATAACCTTGCATCATCTCCGAGCTCCATTCCAGCTTTAACACCTTTCCTCATAACATCCACGGCCAACATTTGGTATTGACAAGTGATTATGTCAATTACCTGGGAAGAAGAGCTGCCAGACTTACCGGACACTAAACAAAATGGTTCTCATTCCGTTGCTGTATTCAACAGTAACGGTAGCAAAAGAAGACCACAGCAGGCACAAATATAAATATACCTGGCCGTTTGTGCGAACAAACAAACAAACAAAAAATCAATCACTAGGCAGAGATACACTGGTAGCAAATGATTTTATGTTTTCCAGGCTAAGCCTTTCAGAAGACTTTATTAAACATGCTACTTACTCCCCGCTTCAGGGGGGCTAGCATTCTTTTTGATGCTCAATGTTAAATTAGCAAATTTCTTCGGAAGTTTAGAGAGGTCCGCGGCAGAATGGATACCTGGAATTGCTGCCCGCAGCTTCTCTCTGTCTGGACAGAAAATTTGCATCGTCGCAGATTCCTGCATATTAACAAAAACCCCCAGAACCAAAAAAGCAGGTGGAGGGTGAAGGGAGAAGGAGGAAGCAGAGCTCCGTGCCCGTGCCGGCAGCACCAGCAGCCCACCCAGGCGGACTGCGGAGGCCGGGAGC
>NW_008239110.1:19694143-19715468 GCF_000691975.1 Corvus brachyrhynchos
CCTTCCTCCTGCAGCGGCACTGGCCCCGCCCCGGCCCTGCCCGCCACCTCCTCCCGCCGCCGCCGCCGCCGGCAATTTTTGAAGGCAAATCCGGCTGCGTCACTTCCAGCCTGGTGGGACGGGGGACAAGGTCCGCCCAGCAAGGCCGACAAGGAGCCGGTGTCTGTTTGAGAGTTATTACTAAAAGGGAAGAGCTGGTTTGGTTCTATATTTTAAGGAGTAGTGAAAATAAAAAATTTAAAAAGGCGAGGAGAAACCAAGTGGAAATAAAAGAGCAACTGCATTGGCCGGGAATCGAACCCGGGCCTCCCGCGTGGCAGGCGAGAATTCTACCACTGAACCACCAATGCTTGCGCGGAAGAAGGGTTATGCCTTCTTCGATCGAAGACGACGAACGCGGATTCCCCCCCAACCACTTTACCTACGTGAGATCCTGCCGTGGTGGTCGAGGGGCTTCCTTCGGCTATTTCCTTTCCGTAACTCACAAATGTGAGTTTTGCCGAGTGAATAGCACGCACCCACTTTTATCTACGTGTTCTTTGCTTGTGACTTGTCTGCACCTCTTCAAACTCTCGCAGATGGTGTTATTCCGGGGAAGAAAACGCATCTGAGGGTGCTGAGGAAAACCTGCTGCCGAGGAGTCAGACCAGGAAACTGCCCTTGAGTGTCCTGATGGAGCAGGACCTCATCACCTGTCTAAATAGACTCAGCTGCTTAGCAACAAATAGGATCTAAAGGTTGGGCACAATGCAGGAGGTTTATGATAGTCCTTCAGGGTGAACTCCAAACCCCCACAGCAGTATGTCATCCTCTAATTAAGTATATCACATCCATTCTTACGTGTTGTTCTTGTATTTCTACCCATTCTTAAACTGGCACTTTTAGTCTATCCATTTAACAAGTGTCTACATTTAAAATAATAATTCCTACATTACTTCAGCTGTAAAGACACAGAAAGCTGCGGCTGAGCTTCTAAAATTTTAAGTGTATCACAGCACTTGGTTGATGAGAGCTGGAGGAATTTCCCTTCTCCCCTTTGTAGGTGGGCTAATGAATAAAAAATGGTGCTGTACTTCCACAACCTCCTCCCCAAATGTAGAAGAATTAGGATATAATTCAGTCTCTCCAATAACACACTAGTTTCTGCATTAGCACTTTGAGATGTCTACCTAAAGAAGGGGATTTTCACAAAGACAAATACAGACGAAAGCTATGATACATTGTCCTCTTAAGGAACAGCTTCATGATACATAATGTATCGTAAATAATAAAAATCATAATAGTAATTCCTAATATTTACTTATTTTGATGAAAGAGCCAGCAGAGGACATGGAAAGAACACCATCAAACTGAACACTTGAACATCAAAATACATACTTTTGAGAACAGGTTACGAACATGAGATGACAGCCAAGTACAATAGCATTTCTACTGTTACACTTGTGCCATTTTATTGTTAAACAGTAGAGCTGTTGCAGCATAAAGGGGACTTGTAGAAGAGGGAAGTGAAGGAGGACAGAAAAATAAATTCATTTGGACAACTAGCATTTACCTTTCATATTTGAATAGTGAAAAATAAGAACGTGATTTTCACTTCTTATAAAGATTCAGTGTGGGGTTTATTACTCCATGAAGTGCTACACTACAGAAACCGATTCTGAGAAAACAGAAACAGTTTCTGTAACTCAGGAATGTCACTGACTATCAGTATCCAGTAATTCAGTTAGGCTGCTCACAAGAGCAGGAATTCTCTCTCTTACTCTGAAGTAACTTTTCAGGTGTCAGTGCAACCACCCACTCACATCCCATCCCCAGGTCAAACACATGCTGTGTGTTCAGTCAGCAAGGGCAAGAAAGCCTCCATTCCTCAACTTCTGGGCACTGACAAACTGGAAACCTGGCACTCCTGCATGAAGAGGATGGATGCTCCAGTGTACCTACTGGGAAAGTCAGCAAAGATGCACATTCTTTTCATATGAACATCAGCAGACTTGGAGATCATGGCCCAAGCCACCACCCCATAACCGTCTAAGAGCCAGATGTACCAAGGGGCATTCAGAGATCACATGCCACACATGTAGCTGGATTGCAGGGATGCAGAGACCTGGCAAAAGGGGATGCCCAGTCATGATTGAGACAAGTAAAGAATACTCAAAAGACCAGTGAATAACTTACTATGGCCATGACATAATGCAAGATTGTTAAGTTTGCTAACTAGACACAGAATAAACCAACGATCCGCTTAAGCAGAACTGTGGGATGGTCTATGTATTTAATTGGAGAATCCAAAAGAACTGACAGTCTTATAATACAAAAAAAGACATTATATATACATTATACACACATGGAATAAGTCTATATATATCTATATAGATATATATAAATCAGTAAACTTGAATAGTGCCTTTACCATGAGCATCTTAAGGCATTCAAACATTTTACTACGACATTGACCCAATTCAGTATCTTTTTGCTTTGGCTGAAATAAAGCAAACAGATTTAAAGGTCTGATCTGAAACACCCACATCATCTGAAACAAAAGCCTAATAGTATCTTCAGTGACAACAGCGTCATCTAAGAACCCACCCACTGCACTGCCTATCAGATGAATAATATTAAAAGGAGTCTAAATAAATCATTCCCACTCACAGCTTTGCAACAGCGGAAGATAATCAGTCTCAAAGAGACTTTCTAGCCATATATTCTATAGATTCTATTACAAATCAAGGATAGAAAAGATACAGCAAGAGGGCCTGCCCGAGGATAGAATGCCACTGAATATCAAATAGTATTTACAGTACAGTTATAGGATTATAGAACATTTTATAAATACAATTAATATGTATACAAGGGCACATAAAAGAGAAACTTGTTTTCATGCTTTACAAAGTAAAAGTAACCTGAACTAAAACTTACTGCAGAATTCCACAGCTGCTGGCTAGGAGCCTCTGTTCTCCACTGCCTATACAAACCAATCCCCATCACAGGTCACCAGTGAAACACCCATGTTTTAAGCAGCAACTATGAAGAATCTCAATAGACTCTGAATCTGTGTATGAAACATCAAGTTTCAAAACATGGGTATGGCAGAGCGTGCTGGAGAATTGTGACAACATTCATGTGTAACTAACTTTCTCAGAGGAGAACCTGGACCGTAACAAACCGCACTTTTTGCAAGGAAATATATAATACTGCAGCATATAGGTGGCAAAATTCAAACAAGGTACATTACAGCTTCTAATACATTATATTAGAAAATGCCAGAATCATCTACCAAATTCTAAAGATGAGCACTTCTTGTATTTGTTTAAAAAGGCAAAAGAGTATTTAGTATTTCAGTACTTGCACATGTCCTTAAAAGAATCAGTAATTTCCTTTAATAAAAGCAACTGGTTTCACTTTTGAGACCAATAGTGCTTTTACAGGACACTTTCCTATCCTTTTTAAAACTTAATTTTAAATTGCCTAAGATCAGTAATAGTATTTAACAGGAACACACCATTGTATAGTGCAGGCAGAGGAGAGATATACTAAGAAGAACGGCAATTTTAAGAGTCAGTTTAATGAATTGACATTATTTTCTCTGCACACTTCACAAATGGTGAGGCAGGCTTGATTAAATTACCTTCATCCAGTAATATATTATACTTTACTCCAAGACAAGTAGACCAGTTTTACTGGGATACTTACTGTGAGGGAGGATAATCTTTAAAGTTTATTTACATGAAAAGCAATCTTTTGTACATAATATATAAAATGGTGTAGTTATGCACGGCAGCCATTTTACAGTATTTAAGCTAAATGAAATTAATTTTAAAAGCTACTCTATTTCAACAGCTGTGGAAAAGGCAGAACAGGAATTGTTTTATTAAGCTGCAAATTCATTTTCATTATAGAAAGCAACTAACTACTTGTTTGAGAAAACAACTTCTCATAACCACCTTCTAACCATTATAAACACTTCACAGTAGAGGGGTGAACTTCCACAAACATTTTCTTCTGTGACAATGTTTAAGAAGTTTCCTCACTGCTAACCTGCTGCAGTTCCTCCATTATGTCAATATAAATCATTTTTGGACCACACTAGAAACTGGATCACTCAAATGACCACACTTACAGGAAAGGAAACTCCAAATGCTAACCAACAAGCACCTCCTCTGCTGATCCAGTATTGAGGACAGTACTACAGACAGTTGCACTGGCACAAAGAGAGACACTGGACTGGAGCACAGAAAGAGAACAAATGGCCATGAGCAAACAAACCAGCTTGGTGAGAAAAGTAAACTAGTAACTGATGCTTGCTGCAAGAACAGCTATGAACATCAGTTTCATGATGTTTAGACAGTTGCAATGCCAGTGCAATGGCACAAATAATAATTTAGGAAAGCAGTAATGCTTACACACATGTTATTATATTATC
This sequence comes from Corvus brachyrhynchos, assembly GCF_000691975.1. Taxonomy (NCBI): domain Eukaryota; kingdom Metazoa; phylum Chordata; class Aves; order Passeriformes; family Corvidae; genus Corvus; species Corvus brachyrhynchos. Next base: position 19,698,564 of record NW_008239110.1, read on the forward strand.
CATTGGAATTCAATTCCAAGGAAGAAGAAATGTTTCGAAAGACATGAACTTTACTAAAAATAGTGCATTTTTTTTTACCACTGTGTTAATTTTAGGAAAAAGAAGGATAGAGACAAAAACAATTCTTTCTGCCTCTCAACTCTAACTCCTGGTCTTGTCTTGGTGAAGCTGCTTAGAGCGACGCTCCCATCCCTGCTCCATGTAACCTCAACAGGCTCAGTACCGTCCCACCATGAGACCCTAGGAGATACCTGATCATCTACTGCTGGAAATTATGCCAACAGTAATGCAGAAGGCAGCAGGCACAGCTCTAAGTTCCTAATTCTGTTCTGAACCAGGCTGTGAAAGAGCATTGAAACTGTACTGCCAGCTCAGACAGATCCCATGTACAGCCTTTCTCCTCACTGCCTGTGTAAGCAGGTGGAAAACTGTTCCAGCCAAGGGAAATGGGTCTCCACAACAAGTCTCAAAAGTCATAATTTATAATCTTTTCCCATTACTATCTCAAATTTATCATAAAGACACTATTCTAAAATTTATTTTTCAAACTAAAAATTCCACCTAAAGCAGCACTGTACACACTTTACAGTTTGGTTTTAGTCAGAAAATTAAACTAGATTTCAGAAAGTGTTGTTTCTAAAGCTTCTTTTCCTCTTACATCTATAGGAGAACTGATGACAGGAGACAAATTGCTTCCGAGTGAGCAGTCCTGCTTTGAGAGTACCACTCACATGCTACAGTGTTACTAATATCAAATCCAATTACTATTTAATAAAATACTAGTTCTAATGCTTTATCATCTTACGATCATACTATAGCCAGGACTGACACTTGTTTCAAAGCTGAGAACTAGGCCACTCCCACAGCAGCTGGAAACGTTTCACCAGATAGGTGGCTGTTTTTCCAACACTGTGAATAATAACGCTAAATACAGTGAGAAGTGAGGGTACAGCAGCCTTTTTTTTTTTTTTCTCTCCAGAAATGTATCAGAGAACTTTATTAGTGTAAAGTCGGTTTTATATTTGGTCAATGCATGGAAAAACTGTGATTAAAAATTCTGAAGCAGAGATTTGTTCTCTAAAATTATTCAATATATGTACAAATAGATACCAGGCATCATCTTAGGGAAAAGAAAAAAAAAAAATAATCACTATTTCCTATTTTGAGTACTTAGAGTACAGCAGACCAATAACAATATTCAAGTGATACTTTTTTTACCTAACATCAAACCTCTTCTAAATTAAACAATTAACATTCCTGGAATAAATTAATTTTTGAGAAGGATTTCTCTGTATTCTGGGGAAACAAAATGTACAAAAAAGGGAAAGTGAAGACATAATTTTTTAGCGTTTAAAAAAAAGTGTGCATGTATTTACCCTAGCAATCTTCTTTCAATTCTCTTAAAGGAAGAGACTTTTCAAAAGCTATAGCTGCAAAATTGATTATTTCATTTTTGACCTTTATTCCTCTACTAAACATAAACCAGATCACGACTCTGAACTCCTCTACCTGCCTGTTCATCATCATCATCATCATCTGACTGCTGTTCTGAGTTTTGGGAACTACCATACTCATACTCAATCGGCTTTGGATTGTTGTATGGGTAGCCATTGTCATCAAAAAACCTTCGGAAGGTAAACTCATAAAAAGCATGTTCAGGATGTTTTCCATTTTTGTACCACCCATTAAGGGTATCATTTCTGTTCCCCTCCTTATCATCATCACTCCACAATTTATCTGGATCAACAGGATCAAAGTTTGATGTGTCCGTAGGATGAGCAATTTTGGGAATGTAGAAAGCAGACTGTCGCCGTAGATCGCTTGAAAAATCAATTGTTTTGAAAAATGGATGAGCTTTTATTTCATCTGCACCGTTTTTGCCTAAACGATCTTCTGGCCCTCGGCAGAGTTTAATAATAAGGTCGGAGGCCTCTGGAGTCAATTTAGCCTGAGGCGGAATATGAAGTGCAGTTTGCCAGTTGATAACCTTAAAAGCAAAAAGATGTGTTATTTATTTATAATTTCATAAAAAGGAAACAACACATTAGAAAAACAAAATAAAACAAATGACCACAAAGAAATAATTCTATACGTCTAAGGTTTTTCACAGTAGAGGGGAAAACATGAAGCTGCTCTTTCAGAAACACAAGGAATGTTTTGCCTGGAAATCTGGCAAAATCCAGGTAAAGTTCATTCACATTCCAAATCTGAACTAGTCTGGTATGGACTACCCCTGCTATAAAATCCAGCACCTGGAACCTGAGATTAGGCACATGATTTACAATCCTAGAAAGGTGAGGGAGATGAATTATATGATGTACTGTAAAGACTAAGAGATTTCAAGTTTCAAAAAAAAAATCAATACTGCACTACTTTTGAACCAACTGAATGCAATTTTGCAAAAATGACACCTGCAGAAGACTGCCTTGATGCTTTCACTGAAACAGCAGGGGCTCAGGAAGGAAAGGACCAAAGGCTCTGAGCTGACAGTAGCCCTGAGCAGGCAGTCATCTGCTGTTCCTCCACATTCCCATGCTAGGCACATGCAGGTAAATCACCAAAGGAAATCCTCTGCAGGCAAGCAGGCATGGAAGCAAAGTGTTGCTGAAAGAACCCCCAGATACTGGAAGAGGAGAAGAAAAGAAAGTGGAAATAATAACTGGAACATATACAAAAAGTGAAAGGCTGAGATGTGACATGATTTTTAGTTGGCATGTTCACTGTATGACCAGATAAAATTATGAATGTGATTCTAGAAATTCCTTTATAAGTTAAGTGCACCTCCACAGTAACATAAAGTTTAAAATCTCCATAGTTTGTAACATGCTTGAATAGGCAGTGCTCTCAAACATCACCTTTGTTTCCATTACAAATTAGAAAGACTATGTAAACTTCAAGCCTTTTTAAGACTGTTAATACCAGACATTTAAAGTTACCTTCATTTGTGTTTCTAGTGGTGTTTGTGCCAGGAATGGAGGCTGCCCCACTAGCATCTCAAAGAGAATTACTCCAACACTCCACCAGTCACACAACTGTGTGTAACCTGAAATAAAGTTCAAATAAGGTAGTCAAGCCTTCGTATAATTTTAATCTTGAATTTCTAAGAATAAAAAACTTCACAAAAGAGTTCTCTTCAATACTTATGTAAGATTTCCATATTAACAACTATTTATTATTTGTTAAAATATCCTGTCCTTGGGAAAAGCGGCGGTGTAAGAAAGGTGAAGCAGAACACCCGAGTACCAGTTACTTCGCAGCGAGACTGCGGTACAAAAATGCATTCATCACCTGTTCGTAACAACACTTCTGGTGCAATGTAGTTGGGTGTGCCCACCAGGGAATGGGCCAGGCAGCGCTGGTGCTGCCGCGCAGCCCTGCGCTCCAGCGGCTTCAGCCGATCCCCGCACCTGCAGTTCGCTGGGTCACCCCACTCGCTGCTGAAATCCATACTGTCCTGACGGGCATGATCACCTGCCATGGAGTGACAAGGATGGCAAAATTGAGGACGATTACTTTAGTTCTTATCTAATATGAAATTTTCTTTCTCTGTTAACATTTCGTGTTACAAGACAGAGTTTGTTTCAGTTTCAACACTCAACCTGGGAGTTAAAACAGAAATCAACATCAGGATGTTGATTTTTATTTATGATATAAAATACCAACCTCTGAGGACAATTTTTTTAAGCTACTTTTTGACATAACTATGAGAAAATACCAATCTCAACACTTCTCAAGATTTTTCTTAACATAACCACACTGGGGGTACAGGGTGTACATTATTTTTACACTTACATAAACATAAAACCTCTAACATTTAAATCATCAAAAAATAAAATCACATTTTAAATCTCTATCTTCTCACCAGACTGTATAACAGTCTGGCCTAAGATATGTGACATTTTGATAAAAACCAATCAAAAGTAATTTAAAACTTGTTTTTGAAGGTATGTTTTTATTTTTGAAAACTAAAATCAAGTTATCAGATAATCTGTATTTTACCACTCTCAAAACTTCTCTTTTGCTCCAACTTCTTCTTCAGCTGTTGTTTCAAGTAATGAAGTAGAATTTTTAAAAGCCTACTTAAACCTTCTCATAAAGGAAACGGCACAGTCATCTTTCTATCATTTATCACTTAATTCCTTGTAAAGAATACTTGTGTTTCTCTTACCGCTCTGGTAGTATTTTGAATCATGGGTCCATCGAAAACCAGTACAGAGCCCGAAGTCAGTCAATTTGATATGACCATCACGGTCTATCAAGATATTGTCAGGTTTAATATCTCTGTGGATGAAGCCCATTTTATGAACACTCTCAACTGCGCATGTCAGTTCTGCTGTGTAGAACCGTGCCAGATTTTCTGGAAAGACACCCATTCTAATTAGGAGACTCATCATATCACCTCCTGGAATGTAGTCCATTACAAAGTACAAATTGTCCTTATCTTGGAATGAATAGTACAGGCGAACCACCCATTCATTATCAGCTTCGGCAAGGATATCCCGCTCAGCTTTAACATGAGCAACTTGATTTCTAAGCAAGACATCTTTTTTCCTCAGAGTCTTTGTTGCATATAGAGCATTAGTATCCACTTTTCTTGCTAGGCAAACTTCTCCAAATGCACCAACTCCCAGGGTTTTAATTTTTACAAACATTGACTTGTCCATTTTAGCTCTTCTTAGCCGAATGTAATTTGACTCTTTCTGGCACAACATTTTCCTCATTTGATCCCGGGCTTCTGGTGACAATCCAACCTGTGCAGCAAACAGAGTTAAATCTGAAGAGTGAACAGTACTCTTAATTCTTCGTGATCTTCTCATAATTAATTACAAGGCTTAGGCAAAGCAAACCAAATACTTATACACAGGACAAGAAATAATACTTAAAGGGGTTTGGTTTTGTTTTAATTTACACATTAGGATTCTATGAAAACATATAGGAGTGATAAAAAACTGAAATGTGATCATTTTCAACAGCAAAATGCACAAGGTGCCATGCACCAGGAGGATCTTGAGAAGGGACTACTATATTCTTAAGAAATGTAATTTACAAACTACTGATAAAAACCACTGCAAATAATACTATCTGAGTAACAGTGTGCATCAGCTCTCTCCCCAATTCTCTTTACAGGGTTAAAGAAAGCCAAGACACCTCTAGGAGCTGTAAGTTGCTAAGGGCTAAGGAGCTGCCACAGGAAAGACAGACTAGCTGGAGCAGAAGTCACTGAACTGACCATGCTCTAGAATTCCAGCTGCAGGAGGGAGTATGCATTCCTTCTCACTCTCACACTTCCACATGTAGCTACCCAAAACAGATCTTACTGGCACTGCTTCCTACTGCCCGCCCACACCAAGCCAGTGCCTCCACCACAAGCCTGGGCCTGATATTCCCTCTTATCACACAACCCACCCCTTTCTAACAGGACTTTGCTCACACTCTCACCACTGCTCTCCACTCTACATACCAAGCAGCTGAGCAGAGTACTTTCTTTTGAAGTGGCTCGCTCCTCCCCACAGTATCTTTTCTTGGCTCCCATCTGTGTACAAATCCCTATCTTGACCGAACATCCCTGGTGTTCCAGCCAATGCCACCAACATTCTGACAGCTGAAACACTCACAGGCCACATGCAACTCATCACCTACAGCGTGGACACCCTTATCCACAAGAACCACGTTGATCATTCTCATTGTACCCCAACATGGGTGCTTCCTGGTGTATTTTTGCTGGTTTCAATTCCCTTAGAGTCCCATTCAATTTTGGTGCCATTTTTCTTGGCAAATTTCATGGCCTGGAAATAGAATAACCCTTCTTTTTTTGTTTTAATGTGAATACAATCTGTCTTCAATTTTCTGTATTTTTTTCTCTGTGACACTATCCCCACACAGCTTGATGTTCAGTCCTGGTTTTCTGACAGCACTTTCAAATTACTATATGCTCCCTTTCTCACAGCATCTCAATTATTTTATCTGCCTACCTGGCTTGAAATCACCATCCCACAGCAATGATTTCCAAGTTCAACCTGTAGCACATTTCCTTATTTTTTAATGGACATGTTGATCATAAACTCAAACATGGCCACACTGAATCCCTGCAAACATCACAACTGTACTCAAGCACTATTCTAAAAGCTTTCCATTTCTTATTGTCACATCATAGCAGTTCTTGATACTAAATCTTGCTGCTTCCATATCTTTAAAGCTTAAATATCTGAGATACTGTCTGCACAGCAGTACTCAGGACCATCAATAGGACTAAGTAACTAAGTCTAGACCTGTATAGACTGTATGTTAATAGACAACTTCGGCCTTGCCTGACTTCCAAGATAACTTGAAACAAAATATAATAGATGTGACCGAGAAAAAAGGGTGAGAGAAAGTATCAGTTAGATATCATTCAGTATCTTAAAAATGCTTTTACAAGTTACTATATGTCACCTAGTAAGGAAAATAGCGTTAGAACACAGTAAATTTCTTACAGGCATCATAGCAAAAATGGATCTAAAGGAGATGCAATTAGGAAAATGCATACAAAATGCAAACAAACTTCACAAGGAATACAAATTTGGTAGGACTTAAATGGAGAAGGCTGTCTCAAATTTGTAGACAAAATTTTTTGTGGACCTCAGGCAGTAGTTAGGACTGGGTAGCAGTAGTTTCAAGACTGGTGTGGGAAATAGGTTCAACTACCTATTCTGAACCAAAAAATTGTCTTACTGTGGGAATATCTGTGTACTGTATTCCAAGACAGAAACATCTTAATTTTTCTGTGAATGAACAGGCTTAAGGCACACTTCAACAGAGAAGGACGGATTTTTTAAAGACTTACAAATGTCAAGAAGACAACTGAAGACCTGTTCAAATAATGGTGGGGTCACCTTCTCAAAGCCCACCTGAACCCTAAAGTCTGCCTCAGTACAGACCAACTTGCCACAACCTGAACTTCACCCATTATTGACAAAGGTAGCAATGAATAAAACATAGATGGCAACAATCCCCTAGGAATGAGACTCAATACAGTAATTAATCACTGCAGGACATACAGAGAAGAGTCTCTAAAACCCTCGTAGCTTTGCTTTCTTCTACTTGCTCTCTATCTCTTGCATGCTAACAGTTTTATTGTAAAAGACTAGCCCAAGTACTGCAATTTGTCATCTCTTCCCTCAATCCACCTTCATTTTTCCCTATGTCATCCACTAAACCAAATGCTAATGACAAACCTTCTCTCTGAATTGCTGCTGTATTTTCCCTAGAACTCTCCTTAGCTTCAGCATTTACCAAAAATTAACAAGCTGTCAGCTGCACAAACTTTTCTGCATATATATATCTCCGATTATTTCTACAAAAATGCCAGACACCAGAGTGTTGCTCCTCACTTGCTCTCTATCATCACACAATTTGCTCTCGTTTTGCTCCTTCCTCATCTCGCTCTGCCTTAAAGGATGACTTCAGTTTCTCTTTGCAAGAAAGACACCTATTATAACTCTTGGCCAAATTCACACATCTAAAGCAAACGTTTTTGAGACTACTAGGAAACTTGACAGCATAGAAATATGTCACATGTTAGAAATACAGCATCCTGTGAAAGTAGGTATTGTCATAGGGAGGCATTCTAGGGTTTTTTTCTTCCAAAATTCAAAACTTGCTTAATCTTCTTAAAACTTTCGGGGTTTTTTTCTTCCAAAATTCAAAGGGGAGAAAAGAAGGAATTCAAAACTTGCTTAATCTTCTTAAAACTTTCTGAAAATAAACAATGAGTGCGTTTTCCTTTCTCCTCCTCATGAAGACCCAAAATACACTTTATTGTTGTGGCATTCCTCTCCTATGCGCTTATGAAAAAGGAGAGGTCTGCTGAAGCATAATATCCCATCTTCCACCCTTCAGCCTGTAATTAACATCCCAGCTTTAAATCTAGCATAACTATTAAAAATCTAGCATAAACATTATAAACATTATAAAATACCCCTACTTAAGGGGCTTTAAATGCACAAGAAAAATATCAAGAAAAGTTTATCAGTGCTTTCATATAAGTAATAGCTATTCTGAGATACTACAGAACACAACACAGTAAGAAGGGAAAGTGAAGTTTGCAAATCAACATTAATTGTAATCTTACATTTAAGTATTCAAAAATAGCCAAAATAAATTCATGCGTAATTTTGATGCAGGATTGCATGCAAAGCCCTCTAAAAAGGGATCATGCTATTCTTAAGAAACACTGTTGCTTCAGAATCTTACTTGTCTACACAGGGATGGAGGCTACAGTGTTCAGGAAAGCTTCCCGCACCTTAACAGTTTAAATCAGCTGTTAGTGAAGTGAAAAAGGAAAGAGAGAAGACTAAGAATAAAGATCTAGTAAGAGTTCCAGGATGAAATCTTGCTAATATTTACATATTCGTGATTAAACAAACACTAACAAAAGACTACAGCTTACAGTAAGAATTTTCAGAGTAAGAAAACAGATTTAAAAAACAGCATGTCAAGAAAGTGGCATAAGCCAAATACATCCTCTCATAGAATAAATAAAAAGGTACATCATACTTATGTCAAACTTTCAACTACAATTGTTAAGAAATATATATATATGTGACACATCTCAATTTCACCTTTCTGTAAATTTTCGTTTCACTACTTCTCAGTATTTTCTCTTTTGAAATGACATATGCCTATGTCAGCTCCAGTTTTTACCCTTTTGATTTGGTTTAATAGAATGCTGAAATACCAGAAATAGACCACTGACTCCATGCAGGCAGAAAACAGTTGATTTCACATGTATTTGTTTCATAATTATGCCCTTCAATTGCTCTTGTTTAAACAGATACATTTACAGCATGGATTACAAAATAATTACACAAAAAATAGCATGTCTCTTTCACTCTTAAAAAAACCCCCCCGAATAACCTTTAAAATTTTTTTTTTTAAACTTAAAAAAATTATCCCTACTGGTAACAAACTGCAGAATGTAAAAAATATCACTGGGTGACTATACTAGTGCACTAACCAGCCTGCCACTTGTCACCATTTTGCTTGTATCTGCACTATGCATTTAAAAAAAAAAAGAAACATTTTTTAAAACCATTAAAATATTGCATATAACTCAAAAATCAGGATTAAATAGAACCCATAACAAAAAGCTATGAGTCATGTAGCTACATCTCAGTTCATGCAACAATTATTCTGCTTCTGCTGCTTTACTGTATGTAGGCCATACAAATTACATTTAGACGTGCAAAAAACTTAATTGAAAATCAATTTCTAAGAAGAAAATTAAATAGATAAACAAGACAAGGAAGGAACTTGCCACATAAATACTAAGATTAAAAATAGACTTCAATACCACAGTGTACCAAAATGTTCTACTTATCTGTGCTATTTAATTCTACAATTAAGACATATCTCATAAAATTAATACAGGAACAGTTTAGCCATAGATTTAGAAAGAAGGAAGAGTTTACCCGCATCATTTCATTCTCTAGCTGTTTTTTCCGATGCAAACGCTGCTGATGTGACTTGAGTATATTTTCCACATGCTGTTCCATGAAGAATTTAAAGGCTTGAGGGGAATAACTTTGAATGCGCGACTCTCTTCTTTCCTCATCTTTCTTGTTTTTTCTAACAGGAACAGGTGAGGTTGTAATTTGTTTCTTTTCTTTATCTGTTGAATCAACACATTCGTAATTCTTTTCATTCTCATCCTCCCTGGATAAAGGAGGTGGCTCCTCCTTGTTGAGCTTGGGTCCTGCCTCATACAGATTGACAGAAGGATTCTGATGTAACAAGTGTTTCGGGTAAGGTGGTGGGGGACCCTGGTAATTTGGAGCCTCCACAACAGGAGACATAACTGCCATGTTTGTAGAGGGACTGTCGGAGAAGGGAATGGTCTGAACAGTCTGCACGGGCTGTGGCATCCAAGAAGGGTGAGTGGGTGCCAAGGCAGTCTGCAGCTCTGGTTTCAACACTCGCATGCTTTTCACTGGTTGCTGAATGGGAGCTGGCGTTATGGCTGTCACTGTGGTGGCTGAAGGCTGGGAGCTGCCAGAGTGACTCTGCCTGCTGCCGTGATGATTGTTGAAGGAGTTTGACCGCATGGGAACACTGGGCTGCCATGTAGGCATGTCGTGCCCATTGCCCGGCGATGACTGCGGCTGCACAGGAGAAGGCTGTGACCAGGACGCAGGTATTCCAGCTACATTTGTGTTGTAAAGTTCAAGGTTGTGACTATTTCTGTTTGGCACCATTATTGCCTGAGGAAGATTCCCGTTGGTGTATGCTGAAGGAGGAGCAGATCCTCCTGCCTGCATCTGTAGTGCTGTGGGACTCTGCCTGTTAGTTGGATTCACTGGGTATGGGGGTGGCTGGCGACTCACTGAATTCCCGGACACCACATTCTGGTGAACTATGAATTCTGCCTGACAATTGCCATTTTGCATTCCAGCTCTTCCTGAGGGAAAACTAAACTTGCTGTTGGCAGAACTCTGCATGATTATTGGTTGCCTGCCAATGGGGACAGCACTCATGCCTCTCTGACCCTGTGTGGATGAATTCATAGGAGGAGGATTCATAGGTGGAGGTGGATAACCATCCTGCCACGCTCCTGGTGGCACTGGAGAAATACGGGAGATCACATATTCCATGTTTCCAGAGTACCGCTTTGTTTGAGAATTTGGCTCCCAGGAAGGAGGTGGAGGAGTAGTTCCCCTTGGAGGGGGTGTCTGCCCCCGAGGAGGTGGAGGAGGAGGAGTGACACTCCTTATCTGTGGTAGAGGTGGGGGATTCACTCTTTGTCCATTGCCAGGATGAGCCTGAGCAAATGCCGCAATGCCGGATCCAGATAACGGCCTTCCTACATCAGGCTGGGAGCTGGGACTTTCTGAGCGATAAACAACCCCCTCTCCCAGGGAAGGGCCGTGCCGCTGAGGAACCAAGGACTCCTTAGAACCCTTCCAGCTCTGCTTGCAGTTAACTGGCTGCTGGACAGCCCCTGCTTCCACGAGAAGAAAACACAGCATTTACATTATTGGAACTTATTCCTATTTACTGCTTTGAATATTTCGTTCTGCATTAATTACTACAGAAACAGGACTTGAATTCTCTGACACAATATAATCCACTGTACTTCACATGAAAACTTTCTCTAGTAATACACAGCACTGCATGGTAATAGACTCAGTGCACATATAAGAGAAAAAAAAAATTGAAACTATATAATACTAGAAAGTGATTTTTTAGAAATCACCCTCCTGAAAATACATTTTGTTTCAGTAAAAATGCAAAATTTAATTGAAAAAATGGTAATATGCAGAATTATTAGGCACACAACGTATTTTTAATCACATGTACAAGAAACTCTCAGAATGTCCAGCACAAATGCAAAAAAAGTAACAGCACGGAAAAAAATGTTATGTTGCTATCCCTTCCAGTTAACACTTGCAAAACACTGAGCGTTCTTAAACTATTATAAATTTAACTGAATGCCGTAAAATCAAGGCTTGCACACTTGTATGCATACAGATCATCCAGACTTGTTATATTCCCTGTATGCAGAATTTGACTAACTACTTCAATTTTAAAAGTTGTGTCTTTTTGAGTAAAAGTGTTATAGATAGAGAGGCAAGAATTAAAACTGTACAAATTCAAAACTTACAGAGCAAAACCCTGTTAGATATTTACTTCACAGATGCTATTTTGCATCATATAAACAAAATATACAAGGAACTGATAGTGCAAGCAGTCTTACTGTGGTTTTTACAATGTTAACACTAAGATATGTCTAAACACATACAGTAGTCTACCTGCTGAAAATCACTCTATCCTCACTAAAAAAATGTGTTAATTACTATATTTCTGCAAGTAACAATGAAATTTTGTCTAAATGGTGGAATTTACCTATGAACTTCACACAAGCACCAACTAATCCTGCTTAACAGACTAAAGAAAAATAACACTATTCTTTGCTACTCCTGACTAATTTTTTCTCCTACCTATACTGCTAATTTAAAATCTAACTCCAGTGCTAGCAGCTCAGCACCCAACTTTAGTCAAATAAAAGTTCAGTATTTCTGATGCATTTTAAAGTTACCCTTTGTTTTGGTGTATGCTACTGAAAAGAAGATATCAAGTTGCATTAAAAATGTGGTAGTATCTGTTAAGAAAGAAATAATAGCAAGAGGCAAAATTCTGACTCTGCTAGTAAAGACATAGTCTGTCCTCTAACGCCTCTAAGAACATGAAGCCTGCCTTAAAAACTATACAAACAAAACCTGGAACCAAGCAGGAAATTAAGCTGAGAGGGATCCTGAAACGTAACATCCTAAAATACAAATATTGTAGTTGTATGACATATAAATACACACACATATATACACAAAAATACACATACAGAGCGCTGTTGTGTGGGAGTGTGTGTGAAGAGAGACAAAAAATTAAAACAAGAATTCAGCATTTATTTCTAAATGGCACCTGACACAGAACAAAATACAGGCACCACATCAACAAGGGACAAGAATTATCAAAACGAGATCTGAATGCCATTCCTTGTATAAAATATTTATGCACAGTAATAAAACCGTGCAGTTATAAAACAATGCTTAAGAAATTCATGTAAAATGGACCTAACTTTCGGAAGGATTACGTTAGATGTTAAAAATGCTGTTTTTAAAAGCAAAAAACCTGTATCTCAGCATCTGTGTTCCACTGTGAGCACGTGAAGGCAAAATTTACTATGTTCTATTTATCTCCTATAAGAATACACTCAGTGAGTTACTGTGTCACCATGGAGACACCTACCTGGTGGCTTCATACCTGCGTTTACAGGTCTTGCTGCTGCTGCAACCATCTGCTCCCGGCGAGGATCCTGGTAGCTCATTTTACTTATAAATTCAATGGCAGCTTCTATACTACGGTTGTTAGTTTGTCTAAGAGCTTGTACAACCATATCCTAAAGAGAAAATTATATACAAAAATAATTTACAAGAAAATCACAGAAAATACCAAAAAATCATGGTTATTTAGCCAAATATCCTCCACTAATTTTACCAAAGTACAAAGTATCAATTTCTCTCAATTGTTTTAAAACGAATTTTAAAATGTCTTCTCCAGAAGAGATCATGCAAAACAGTACAGCAGTCTCAATGTTCAGAAAAAAAGTTAACTTGTTGAAGCACTGTAGTTTGATGTGAATCATGTCATCTTGCTATTCATACAACAGCTTAGTCATACAAGCATTTTTTACTGCAGTGCATTACCCAGCTAACAGGTTACATGATGACCAGACGTCCCTTCCAACCCAAGTTATTCTACAAAAGATATAAATAAATATAGATAGCCTAATGTGAAATTTGGATCTTTTTAGTTCAAAAATTCCTCCTGATGAATACAACATTACCAGCAGAAACTCTTTATTACTTCTGTCGTAGATTTAGGCTCTGCGTTCTTAGAGATCCAAACGCAAGTTTTGATCTGATGGACAAGCCCATCTCAGTCAATGGAAAATGTATTATGGGCCAGTGGCTTTTCCACTGACTTGAATGAAATAAGGTCAAGCAACCGAGGCAGAATTCCAGAGATGATGCTCTCCCATTTATATTGAATGAGATCTGTACAGCTGACCCAACAATTTTGAGACAAATCAACAGCATAGCTCCCTATAGCTAAAGCACACTCTTTTTAATGATTTGTTATGGCCATATTTTGCAGCATCAAAGCAATCACTTCAGTTCACAGGATGTTTGAACTGTTAGGCAAACTACAAACATATGACAGCATTCACCTCCTACTCAAACCAACAGGACACCAAAGAGGGCACAGAAGGGAAGCTGTCAGTACCAACTTCAAATTCAAAGCCACATTTCAACTTTCATCATTTTTAACACTCAAACATACAAAATTACATACAACCTTCAGAAACAGTAATTATATTAAGTGAACAAAGCAGAACCTTAAAAAAGGATTTTAAAATTAAAAAAAACCCATACAGTAAAGTTGTTGCAATCTTTACAGACCAGCTGATACAATAAAAAGCAGATACAGTATTTTCAGCTCAAAAATTTGGTTACCTATGTGATATGAAGTATTCAATGCCTTAAAGAGTTATCACCTTACGCAGAACATATGTACTTACACCATAGTAAGCAAACAAGATTTTCCGTAAGCTATTTAGGATAAAAAAACCCCAAACACAATGAACATCATTCTACCCTGATTATTATACACACACACATATATATATATATATAAAAAAAACTATCTATATACACACATCTGATATCTATCTGTTCCACTTTAACCATTAATTCTACCTACTACCTGAGGGATGGGGGGAAATAACAAGAATGTTTGTTATATTTAATTTGAAAAAAAATAAAAAAATTCAATACGTTTTGAAACTTCCCAACCAAGAAAAATGCTTTCCTCCTTCAGCTGTATCTGTTCCTAGTGGCATATGTGGATGAGTGCCATATAGGTTTTTGTGGTGACACAACTGCAGGTTAACACATGGCAGAAAGGACTTATGCTTGAAAAAAGCCCCATATAATCACAAGTGTCATGGGAATTCGCAGTTGTATCCAAGAACAAACGGTAGGAGCAAAAGGCTTCAAGATATGAAGGATCCAACAAAAATACCAACTTAAGACACCTTTCTAGTTTATTATCCAGCCACGTACCAAAAACTTCAGTTTGCAAAACCAGCTGCAGGTTCAATCTGTAAAAATGGACCTGCGAACCAATCTACTTTGAAAAAACAAATGCTAAGGGAAAGCCAGCTGGTAGTTTTGGAGAAGCTCACTCTTGGTAGAGGTAGATCTCTCTGTAAATACCAAAAGCATCACAGACAGCAGAACTCATGAGCTGGTCACTACTGCAAGCAGTGCATGCCTGTAAAGTTAATCCCTGTTCTGGTACTGTGCCTTTTTCCTTTGGAAAGATGAGTGGTTTGTTAGCTCTTTTGTAAACCTGTTTTGTACCCAGGTTTACAATGAAGGCATGAAAACAAGCGCGATTTACTTTGACGTGCAGGTCCTGGTATAAACACAGGAGCTGTAAGTGTATTCCTTTTTCATTCCTGGAAACCATATTTCAGACTAATTTCCAAAATAATTGGTATTGCCTTTCAATTTAGAACAGCCATATTGTATCTACCTATTTTAATTGAGCACAATCCAAAATTGCTATGAGTATCAGAGGCAAAATCCATGTTATAGAGAGTCCAGTCCTCTCTGCCTAAAATTATATAAATAATTAAAACAACCTACCACATAAGAACAACCTGGACAAGATGTTTAAAAAAAACAAAGCCAAGTCTCTCTAAATCCTTCTAGTCCTCTTCTACATCCCCCACTATTACTGGTTTCATGTCCTAATCAGAAACCTACCAGATTTTGAAGGAGCTTTTTGCTTATCATGCTGTTCAAACATTCCCTCACCAACACCCCCTCCAACATGCACTAATAGTTTATAGCTAGCAGAACACCAAATCTTCAAAATAATACACTTCACCTCATCAAAGCCAGCAGCTTGTAAGTCTTGCAGCATTTGTCGATTAACTTCTGATGTTCCTTTGACAGCTGAGGTTGCTTCATTTGCAAAAGGCAGAAGTGAGTTTCTTATCTCCTGCAAAACTTTATGATATGTTACAAATTTGGGGGGATTTCGGCCTTGTCTAGGATCTTCAGATAACATTTTGCCCATGCTGTGATCAGCTTTAGCAGCATCTGAGGGTTTAGGCAAATTCCTGAGGCTCTCTCGTATTTCCTGTAGCATCTGCTGGCTGCTGCCAGTATAGCTACTGGCAGGAAAAGTTTTAGGCCTCATTTGTCTATAACCTTCTGGCTTCTCACTTCTCTTCATGAAAACATGTATATATGCAACCTCCACCAAGGACTCGCGCACACCAGAATTCGAGGAAGACTGGCTGATGTCAGAACTTGTGAAAGCAGCGGCTGTTCACCGTGAAAACTTGGTTCTTGTAGCGCTGGAGTTTGTCACAAGCCAAAACTGCTATTCTGTTAACAAAACCAAACCAAAAAAAAAAATCACATTAAACAGAGCAGTAAAATAATTCACAATGTAGCACTGATGGCAGTGAAATGTTCACATGCAGTTCTGCCTTCACAGACAGTAAAAGCATGCTAAGCAAATTCTTCAGGCAGTCTTTACTCAACCTAATTTACAAACTACGTTGGGTTTTTAACTGTCTGTTAACAACAAATGTTTTAGGTGCCTCAAGTCTAAACAGTCCTGAATTGCAAAGGATGTGGACAGAGTGGAAAGCAACTCCTCTGTGTGGCAGAAAAAGCTTTCAAGAGCAGACGTGAACCACTGGTTTGTGCTACCCAAGCACTGCTTCCTTCCCTCCCCTCTCTCCTGTGTCCACTTGTCACCCGCGTTCTCTCCATCAACACCTTTACAGCCAGAAGAGCCAACTCTACTACCCAGTTAGCCAGGATATGGGCCAAATAACCTCGCTGTTCAATGATTCTGACATCAAGCTCCACAAAAAGAGGGAAGTGAGAAGTAGATCAGTAAGAGCATGTAATTACAGTGATTTTATCCATTCTCTAGCAGTCACATATGTAAAAAGTAAACACTTGCCTAGCTCATCACATACACCTTTATGATTTCTTGTACCACCTGCCACTTGAATCTCTTTAAGGGTTCAGATTCAGAGGCTGTCACAGTCTCTTAGCTCAAGTCTCCTTGAACCAGTCTTTGTCAATGGTTAATTAATTTTAAAATTTATTTTACACAAGGGAAGATGAGAGCAGGAAGAGAATCAAAGAAAATTTAATCAGGTTTTTTTTTTTTACTGTAAAATTGTTCACCAACTCAAGCATCAAATTCGCTGAGAGCATAGCTATGACATTTGGTAAGGGAAACGGAATTTTCTGCCAAAAGCCAAATAAAAAACGTTTG
>NW_008239110.1:19715494-19718285 GCF_000691975.1 Corvus brachyrhynchos
AGAGCCCTGTGTCTGCAGAGAACTCAAATCTCTGTGTCCAGGCTGGGCATTAGTACTGCAACTGCCATGGCAAAGAATAAAGCAACCACAGTGAAACACTGAAGAAATTGCAGAGCATTTGCCTCTTTAGAATACCATGAAATAAAACTTTTTCAGTCTCTACTGCTTCACAGAGGAAGCTCGGTTACTAAGACAGTGCAAGATAAACTAAATGTTTCAGCACTGTCTTTCCCTCACAGGCAATAAAAATGGTGAAGCTCAACTAACATTGTTCCTTTACTACTGTGTTGCTAAGTGCTTCTCATATTAGCCATAAATTAAACAAGTATCTAAATTTTACAGTCTACAAAAAAGTCACTCTTTCTTCATTCAGGTTTCACTTCTATAATACTCGCACTGCCACAAACCAATTAGTGACTCAGCAATTGAGGAAGAATATGACAAGTTAATAGGAAAAAGAACTCTCTAAAACACATGGAAATTATATGAAAGAAATACTTGTGCTACCTGAACAAAACCTGAAAGCTGGGAAGTAATACATAAATGAGGACTGCGAAAAGAAACACAAAGGACATCCACTTAATCCCATTCTCCTAGGAAAACCATTTTAGAAATAACAGAATTTCCCTTAGAAACTATCTAAATCTTAATGGGTATAACTGCACCCACAAGCTTTCTTTGCACTGTGATAGGCTTGAAACCTTAAATGAGTGTAGTTGGGTAGTTATATATATTTTTTAATGCAGTCTGATAGCATGTAATTCTTCAGTGCTCACTGAATAAGAAAAAGATCATCAGACATAAGAGTGCATTTTAATAGTTAACAGTGAAATTTTGCTCAAAGTATTAAGAAATCCAGAAATCAACAGAAAGTACAGCATGAGAGCAATAAAATGTAATTTAATTTTGGCCACTTTCAAAATAATTTTCCAAACATGCCATGTTTAAGACCACATCGAAAATACTTTGTGGAAAACTTTTTCCAAAGAAAATAAAGCGAAAACTTGACAAAATACCCATAAGCTTTTAACAAATTCCACAGGCCTGGAATTCAGCAGAAAACAAGGGGTTTGTACCTACATATTTTACAAATTGCATCTCATATTTCAGTATTTGCTTTACGGTTACCTCAGGTAGCTGAGATAGACAAATCTAACACCCCTAAAACAAATCAAAGTTAAATTAACGGGACACTTAAATCAGGAGCAATCTTGGAAAATAAAGCTGCACTCTCCCTTCAATTTTTAGCAGCAGCTTAGGTTTAGAAGTGTAAACCAGCCACTCCACTGATCTCCCACCACTTACAAAGACAGCACAACTGTTTGTAAGGCCAAACAGCACGAACCAAGCTAAGGAACTTACCCAAATAAATAACTTTTTTTGGTGGGTTGTTCCTTTTGGCAGCATTTAATTCTCGGAAAACAAATCTAATTAGTCCTCCAGAAAGCAGGAACTACTACAGTTCACCTTGCTTTATACATGAATCTCAAAATTGTCACCTCTACTTAAGAGACATTTGCACACATTTTAAAGGAAGAAAGTGTTGACTGCTGAGTAAGAA
This sequence comes from Corvus brachyrhynchos, assembly GCF_000691975.1. Taxonomy (NCBI): domain Eukaryota; kingdom Metazoa; phylum Chordata; class Aves; order Passeriformes; family Corvidae; genus Corvus; species Corvus brachyrhynchos. Next base: position 19,717,056 of record NW_008239110.1, read on the forward strand.
ATGTATCTCAATTTTGTACTTCTAACTAGCAAACACCAGCTGTATCCAAGGGAACTGATGTCTATTCCCCCTTGTAGTTTTGTGTCCTTTAATGATCTGTTTGTTAATGCAGCTGTTTCTGCTGATTAAATTCCCTTCTCTAAAGTTGAATAAAATAATCTTTTACTTCCTTTCAAAATCTGGGAATACAGTATTTTCTTCTACAGGTCAAACTGTAAGGGAAAAAAACCCACCTTGTCTTTTTAACATTATAATCATGAAAGATTGGACTTACATAAATAAGTGCTTGAATGAAAACTCAGAAGTGTTCAAGGCCAGGCTGGATGAGGCTTGGTGCAACCTGGTCTAGTGGGAAGTGTTCCTGCCCATGGCAGGAGGTTGGAACCAGATGATCTCTCAGGTCCCTTAAAACCCAAACCAGTCTGTGATTCTCTGAAGGGCAACACACAACTGTCAATGAATCCCACGATTTTCTGAGGAAAAAAATACAGAGCTTTGTAACGTAACTCTAATATTCCTTATAAAAATACTTTCAATGCTCATATTTCCAACTGAGTACTGAGCATCACATATCAATCTATTTATGTACCCTCTGTCATGTACTTATTCTAACAGCTTATTTTATACATAAACAGAATGCTTCACTGCTAGGGATAAAGAAAGTAACAGAGACTTTGCAAATCCTAAAATTAAGTTTGTAGGGACTTGGTTCAGACCAACTAAAGGAAGCTCTTCTGTCAGGTAACAAGTCATTGAGCTGCAACAGCAATTTCCCAAAGGATGCGTTTCCAATGCTAAAAGTTTCCATAGGATGAGGAGAAAAATGGACCCTGAAATTAGCACATAGGGAGAACTACATACGGTCAGAGAAGCAAGAGCTGGAAAGAACCGGAGGCCAGCTGAACACTAGGAACATTGTGCATTCACTCGGTTTGTTTCCATTCTTACGCTCTGCTATGTCCTTTAGCAGGATACAGCTCTTCTACGTACGCATGTATTCCCGGGAGCAGCAGGACTTACTTCAGGCGCACCTCGGAGCGAGCTTCACGGCAAAGAACAGTACGCCAGCCTCTGAGCACCAAAACCCCACTGCGCTGGCTCAGGCCGGCACCGAATCCTGCAGGACAGCAGGACCCAGCCTCCCAAGGACCACGCAGGCCAGGAGGGTTCCACCGCCGGGAGGAGTATCCCGAACGCGCCCCACTGGGACACCTGCGCTTCTGTCGCCCC
>NW_008239110.1:19718687-19729047 GCF_000691975.1 Corvus brachyrhynchos
TTGCTTCTCCCGGGCCAGTGCCGAGCACCACGGACAAATTCCGATCTTCTGATCTTCTTTTAATGAGGGCAGAAAGCTCCGCCGAGCCTCGTGATCCAGCTGATGCCCGAGCGATGGACTCGTTACAGACCAACAGGAAGGAAAACCAACACGTTAGCAGTCGGAGTGATCCATTTAATTTCCATCTTTTGCACTTCAAATAAATCGGGAAGCTAAATTTAAGCTGCTCTAAGGAGCTCATCGGCAACTCAGTACCTTGCGCTGCAAAGGGAGGACAGCCCTGTCCCCCGTGCACCGTCCAGCTCCGGCAGCCAGACACACAGGGAATGTGCATCAGGTAAGGTGCTCCTGCCACAGCAGACCAAGGCCACTCGCGCCGACGTGAATGAAAGTACACTCTAGAGTGGTTATGGTGGAAAGGCCATGTAAGACCTCATAACTAACCTGTTCCTGCCCAAATACTGAGGTTTCTCCATCCTTCAGATTGTATACCCAGGATCAATCCAAATAAGTTCCTGCACGCACATCTATTTGAATTACTTTAATAAGTCAGACCACTACTCTTGTGCAAAACTTTTTTATTAAAAAGAGAAAGGGTTCTTTGTAACAAAAAGCAGATACAATGCTAATAATAAAATTTAACTTTTCAAAGATTTCAAGAAACCAGATGTGAATTTTTTGACAAAGACTGTCTCAAGTTTAGAAAGTCTTATTCTTACACCTGAAAACACAGCCAACACATCTGTCAATTATGACTCCTTAATTATAAACCTCACTTTTCAGTTGGGAGATTTACCAGTACATTATCAAGTTTTAACATGCAGCATCCATGATGAAGCTGTAAATAATTCAAAATAATGTTGCTAGAATGCTTAGATTTCTACAGAACCTTTCACATTTCATAGCTTTAACAGTTTTCCTTCCAACTCTCATGAACCAACATTAAAAGTTACATTCCCCTGTATATATATATATATAAAAACATCAGCTTAAAAAACCCCCCATCTCTCTCAGGTGACATAAAAAGAATTTCCAAGAACCCCACAGTTTCGCTTTAGAAATAACACTTGAAAAATATCTTTACAGGGAAAAATAAAAATCCAGGGTTTACCTTTTCTTCGGTTTTATGTGCATGTGTATTATGGACATCACTTTACAGTGAAGATCTTGCCCTTAGTGACTACCTTCCTGCTTGTCAAAACCAAGCAGGCAGCAAGGAAGAAACAGCATGTAAGCTTGCTCAGTTACCCATCCTGGAGCATCAACAAGTGACAGCTGTCAGAATCTGAGGTACCTCACACTTCCTCCACAGCACTAGGACCAAGCTGAGGCCTCTCCCACACACGCCAAAAACAGACTTAACGAGTAGCATTAAGAATGAACCTGACATTTCCGAGTAGTTCAAGCTGATCAATACTTCAAAGGGATACTGCAGTCACTTCATGCAAAAAGCTGTCTGTTCACATAAATAGCCTCTGCATCAGTACCATATACTAGGCATGGTCCAAGAACATCTAAACTATTCACAGACAAAGTCTGATTTGGAATTAGGTTGGTGATTTCCATGCGGTCTTTGGTCGGATCGTTGCTTAGCCAGGCACTTACTACAGACTGGTTAATGGTACTGTGAGAAAGATAGGCAGTGCTTCTTCCTCCTGAAGGAAAGAGGGAAGACAAGGAAGTAAGTTTCAATTTAGTTTATAGATTCTCAGAATCTGGAGAAACACAGTAGATATGGGTCAGACATAATGGAAATAAAATTCTACATTTCAGTCAGTTTTCAGATTAGTTGAGATGTCATTGCTTTGGTCATTTCTTTCATTTTAAGGAAAAAATAGCATAAAAAAATCAAGTACTTGAGGTGATTACAGAAGCCTTCTACCAGCTCTGCAGTCACTTGAGACAAATCACAACAGCTATGTACTCATCTCACTGAACAGACAGCGTAAGGACCTGCAAGTTTTTCTAGCCAGATACTAAAGCAAGGACAGAAGAACAAAGGTCTTTTTAAAGTGTTTTGCTCTTTTTGGGGTTTTCAGCTTTGCTTCAATAACACTTATTCCCTATTGCTCCTCCTCCCTACTTACTCTGCAGCAAGTGATATACCTATATTTGACTTTGAATTTTTCCACATAATATTTTACATTCAAGTCTCACACTATGAGAACTGTCATTCAGCATAAAATTAGCAGGTGTCTGAAGTGATGCTAAAAGACTTATACTTCATATACTTGAAAACATGCAGAGTGCAACTTGAATCAGTAATCCTATCATTTTCATACATAAAACTTTACTTTGAATGACAACTTTGAGGCCAAAGGCAGCAGGTGACAACTGAAAGTTTCCCCACAATTTGCAGTCTAAAGTAGCAAGCCCTTAGCAGTCTTTCTGATTAGAATGTGAAAATAAATGCTTATATTAAGTCAGTATCATAACTTTAAAATCCTGCCACCATGCAAAAGGATAGTTTCATTCACTGAAAGTTCCAATTATTACCCTGCATTGTATATTCATAATTCCACTCTCATTAACCTATCAATTTTCTAACTTAGTGTAACTCCCTCAGAGACTCAGTAATGTCAGTCAGGCTGCCTCTGTCTCTTTTCTACATACAGATGATTTTTAAGTGAACACAATCTATCTTTGAGATCATAGATGTGCCCCTTCACACATTGGCCAGAGAGTAGCAGATTAAAAAAACCCAAACCAGACTACAAAAACCCCTGTGCAACTGCTTGCCGTATAAGTAGTTTTCCTCAAGTGCCTATCAGGGATTGCTTTCTAAGAAAAGAAACCTGCTTTTAATTTTCTGTATTAAGACTGTGTTATTAATTCGGTCATGTGAGAACACTGACAAACTGACAAATTCAGTGCAGATGGACTTCAAAAATTCTTACCTTGATGAAGAAAAGATGGTTTTTCAGATACACTTGTGGAAGTATCCCAGTGCCAAAGAGATCCATCTTCAGAACACGTAAATAAATGATCAGGGTCGGAGGGATGGAAGTGAACTTCCCACACTGGAAGTATCAAACAAAACCACTTCAGAACAAGTCTCAAGTACTTCTATCAATGCATTGGATAGTATGACATAGACATGCATTTACAAGAACCCATGCTTCCATCAAAACCTTTCATTTTTAATTGTGTGTGGGTAGGAAACCCAAAGCCCTATCCTAAGTTATATACTGCAGTTTTCCCTCTGCTGGCAGGGGGAAAGGGGGAAAGAAAAAAGAAGAAAAAAAAAAAAACCAAAAGACGCTCTTTTGTTGCATTTTCAGTACTGTGAAAATTGTTAAAGTCTTCTCTGAATCCAGGCATTCTGCATACTACCAGGTATCCCTGCTATTAAGTTTAAATCTGCACACAGCATGCATTCCTTCCCAGGACACACATTATTTTTTGTCTAAATACCACAACTGCAGAAGACATTTAAGTCAGTAAAATTTAAGATCAAGAAATATTTTTACTCCTTTAATGTAATTGTAACATCAAATCACAAAATTTTCAGCATAAATTACTTGTCACCTTGTTCATGTAGTTACCAGGAGAGTAGCTGTTTCAGCACTGTGGAGGCACCAAACGAATGTTGACTCTCCCCTTCCTCCTGTTTAAGTCAGTATCTGCATTCTGCTTTACTCTTATCTGCCTAACACAGCATCAGCTTCCATGACTATTTATACACCTACCCTGCTAGAAACACAGCCATTCTGTTCAAATGCATCTAACAGCTCATTAAAGAATTGCTTACTAAGTCTACTTTTAGTTTAGACAGAATTCACTTTTAGGTAAGAAGAGTCTCCTATACAGAGAAGGAAGCCAACTGGATGAAAACACATGGAGCAGTAGTAAGCATCTTGGGAAGGGTATAAAGATGAAGGTTATGGAGGGATACAGAGTGAGGAAGGCTAAGGAGAACCTGGAACTGAACATGGCAAGATGAAAAGAAATAGCAGGAAGGACATCTACAGGTATGTCAGCCAGAAACAGAAGGTCAAAGAAGGTTTATGTCTTCCAATAATCAATGCTGGAGAACTGGTAACACTGGACAAGGAGAAGGTTGAGCTATTCAACTTTCTTGCCTCAATCTTCAATGGCAACCTCTCTTCCCATACCTCTCAAGTGGGTGGGCTGCAAGACAGGGCCTGGGGGAGCAAAGTCCTTCCCGCTATAAGAAAAGCTTGAGTTCATTATCACCTAAGGAACACGAATGTACATAAATCTATGCAATGCATCCCAGAGAAGGAAGTGGATGATGTAGTTGCCCAGCCACTCTCCACACCTGAAAAGCTATGGCAGCCAGGTGAAGTACTAGGGGACTGGAAAAAGGGAAAGATGGGCACAAACCCATGTTTTAAAAGGGTAGAAAGGAAGGCCCTGAGAATTACCAACCTGTCAGCCTTGGCTCTGGTCCTGGGAAAAACATGGAGCAAATCCTCCTAGAAGCTATGCTAAAACACATGAAGGACAGGGAGCAATTCAAGATAGCCAGCATGGCCTCACCAAGAGCAAGTTCCACCTGAACAACTTAGAGACCTTCCCTGAGGGAGTGACATCAGTGGACAACTGAAGGGCTATATATACTATTTATCTGGACTTCTGTAAGGCCTTTGAGACCATCTCCCACATCCTTTTAAACTGGAGAGATATGGGTTTGATGTGTGAACTGTTCAATGTTCAAGTTGATGATGATGGTTGGATGGTCCCATCCATGAGGCAGTAACAGTTCAGCGTCCAGATGGATGTTGATGACAAACTGTGTCCAACAGGGGTCAATACTGTGACCAGTGCCATTTAATGACTTCATCGATGATATGGACAGTGGGATCAAGTGCATCCTCAGCAATTCTCCAGACAACACCGAACTGAGTGGTGTGGCTGATACACCTGAAGGACAGGATGCCATCCAGAGGGATCTGGACAAGATTGAGAAGTGGGCCTATAAGAACCTCATGCAGTTTACCAAGATGAAGTGCAGGGTGCTGCACCTGGGTCCAGGCAACCGCTGGTATCAACACAGGCTGGGGATGAACAGATGGAGCGCAGCCCCGCCAAGAAGGGCTCGGAGTGACGTGGGGTGCTGGTGGATGAGAGGCTGGACATGACCCAGCCACGTGCACTTGGATCCCAGAGAGCCAATTGTATCATGGGCTGTCTCAAAAGCAGCATGGCCACCAGGGTGAGGGAGGGGATTCTGCACCTCTGGTTTGCCCTTGTGAGACAAAACCTGGAGTGCATCCGGCTCTGGAGTCCCCAGTAAAAGGACAGGGATCTGTTGGGAGTGAATCCAGAGGAGGGACACAAAGATGATCAGGAGGCTGGAACATCTCTCCTATGAGGAAAGGCTGAGAGAGTTGGGATTATTCAGCCTAGAGAAGACAAGACTCCAAGGAGTCCTTACAGCAGTTTTCCAGTACCTGAAGGAGGCCTACAAGCAAGCTGGAGAAGGACTTCTTATAAGGGCATGTAGCGATAGGACAAAGGGGAATGGCCTTAAACTGACAGAGTAGGTTTAGATTCGGTATTAGGAAGGAATTCTTTACTGTGAGGGTGGTGAGGCACTGGAACAGGTTGCCCAGAGAAGTTGTGAATGCCTCATCCCTGGAGATGTTCAAGGCCAGGTTGAATGGGCCTCTGAGCAACCTGGTCTAGTGAAAGGTGTCCCTACCCTTGGCAGGGGAGGTTGGACATAAATGAGCTTTAAGGTCCCTTCTAACCCAAACCATTCTATGAGTCAATGAAGTAGCAAGTATGTGATTGTTTTCTACCACAGTCACAACACCTTATTTTTACAGAAACCAGAAAAATCTCTAAAATGCCACCTTCTTCTCCCCCCTCCATTTCAGATACTTACTTTCTGCTTCATGAGCCTTTAGCAGGGACACTGGCATAGTACCCTGCCTGATGTCCCATATACTCAGCATTCCATCCTGACCCCCTGTGGCCACAATATGCTGCTGATTGGGATGCCTATCCACACAGTGCAATGGAACTCTGTCACCTGCCCTGCAAAGAGAAAAAACAACCAAATAACCCAAACATTAATTTTTTATTTAGCTCCTATTTTCCCCTTCTTAATCCCTAGGAGCATTGACAAGTGAGGTACCAGTATCAACAGCACCTTCAATTTCTGCAGCATTTGACCACCCCAGGCTGAAGGCACATGACATCTACTGGAAACCAGAGGTATGGCAATAACATGAAGCTATAATTGCATGAGGATCAGGTTCTGTGCTTTATGGTACACATCTGACATCAACACAGCATCTGACAGCTTTACAGGAGTGAGAGAGCCTTGCATGCAAATAATGCTCTACATATACCTACAATAATAATAATAATAGTATTCTGAGGCATGATGTAATTATAGTTTTAGTATATACTAACAGTTAAAAAGGGAAGCTGGGCACCAACAAAATTAGGTACCTAAACCAAAGTCTATGAACAGCAATGGGAATTATTACACAGACAACAACAGGACTGAAATCTAGCTCATTTTGTTTTCTCACAGTACCTTGTAAGGCACAAAGTTACGATTCAAATATATTCCAAATGCCAGAAAGCTTACATTAGGCCTGTGAAGAAAAGCAAATATTAACAGGTAAAGAGTTTTGGGTTGAGGATTGAAAGTTTTTTCCTCAAAAAAGAGAAGTGTACAGGTGTAATAGTCCCTCAAAAGTTAAATCATAAAACAGACCAGCTAAGCACAATGCTTAATCACAACAGTGGTTCAGCCATTAAGTAGTCTGCTTTTGCTTATTTGAATACCAAAGAAATTAAAATCCTTTTTAAAAAAAATCAGTAATTTATCATCCTGTTGTTAGGAAGCTATTAGGAAAGACTTGAATCCAACTATATAAAGTAGCACATGCTTTTCAGTAAGTAAAAAAGTAGAAGTCTTACAAAGAAAGTATTTGAGATGGTTCATTTCTTTGCTGCCTGAAGTCCCATATTTTTAACTGTCCAATTGAATTTACTGTCAAGATCTCAGTTGTGCGAAGGAAAGTCACTGCATGGAGTGTACTGCTGTCTGCATTGTCTGCAAGAGATGAGGAAAGCATTCAGGTAAACCTATGGAATGCTAGTCTCCATTTAATGGGAACAAAATAACTCTTAATAGAGAACAGAGCACAGCTACTTAAACATGTTCATAACCTCTGTAGTTTCAGGGTCAGAGACGGTCCAGTATCTGCAAATACCCTGTGCAAGAGGAGCCCTTGCTTACTACATCAAACACTACTGAGACATATCTGTAAGAATCTGTATTAAATTAGCTCTGGTGATTACAGAACTACTTGTTGATTTGTAAGATTTCTTTTTGTAGTTCCTAGAAGAAGAATCAATTCAGCCAAGTTTATGGTTTTCAGAAGTTTTCTTTATATGCCCAGCACCTACTGACAGGAAGCAGCTATAGAGCTTTTCATAAAGGAGTTCTGAACACAAGAAACAGTAACTCTGGCTGAGAACATTAAGCAACTGTATGCAGAAACACTTAATTCACCAACTTTTAGACCTTTTCTGAACTGCCAGTGTGCTATCAAGTTAAACCTGAATTATGCTGTGCTTGTTAACAACTAAATAGCAAGGCTCTTTTTTTTCAGGTCCTTTTCTCCAGTGCTTCTTTTTGTCAGAGGAATTTACAGTGTCAAACAATTCACAGCTTTGACGTGAAACTTTTGAGGCCTTCTGAAAAAACACACTATTTTCTTTTATTTCTGTTACTATATATAAACTTTTCATCTTTATTATGACAGGGCAACTTTGTTAAGTCTACTTTGACCTCAAATATTTTAAAATTCTTTGTGTAAGCCCGTACTGAAAATATAAGCAAATTATTATCTTTCTGCATAAGATGGAAACATTTTCTGATATTCAGACAAAAAAGTTACATCTATGCCTGGTTACAGATATTTGAATGACTTTTCTGCCTACTGTTTAAATGAAAGCAGAGACGAAGAAAAAAACTCCCTGAAACACCATTAAAAAGAAATGTTAGCTTACTGAACACTGAGGTTCTAGAGGATTTAAAGTTTTATGACAGACTAACACTAAGTGGTTTAGCAATGATACACCTTTATGGCTCCAAACGATTTTTACATAATCTCTAACTTTAGAGGTTTTTTCCCTACCTTAACTGACTACAAACCTATGCACTTTGTACTGTACTCTTAAATCCACTAAACAATAACAAAAATACCAAGGCATTCCTTGACAACTGTTGAATGAGGTACAAGAGTTCTATCTTCATGTTAAGAATTCAGCTTAGTGCCTGGGAAATGTCAAGGTGTCACTGAATTGGGAACCAGTTAAACAGATTGCTTACACCACAGAACTCCATCCTGAAGAACCTGAGAGCATCTTCCAAGATATTCTCTTGTCCCTCTCCAACTTTTACTGTGAAAACTATGAACTTACAAATACCTGGATGAATACAGAAATATATCTGAAATATGCTTTAAGTATTTGAATTCTGGAGGAGTACAGGAATAATCTGGAAGAAACATGTTCAACCTGGAATACTGAAATCAATTTTCAACTAACTTTTTTGTTTTGTTATAATAAGCTGAAAACCAAACAACCCCCTCCAAACAACTAATTTAAACAGATATTTGACATACCTATAGTTCTTACTGCATCTTTTTGGTCAGCTCTGAAGAGATTTATTCTACCATCTTCTCCAACAGTGACAATTTCTGGGTTGTTGCAGACGACTCCGGTACAGGCTGCTCCACCACCAGATGTGTCTTGATCCACATGATAATGGGCTTTCTCCCACCGATGGTTGGCAGATAACGTCTAAATAGTAACCAGACATGAAATTATGGTCTTAAATAATGAACCTGATAGAACAAAGCTTTCAGAATACTCATGAAACCAGAACCAAGCTCCAGGAAAGCCACACTATCTCATGGGAATGAGAGCCTCCTATACAGATATGAATCAAGAGATCTAAATTTTCATCAACTCTTAAGCACACAACCCTTCCACAAAACGTTAATTATTTCTTATCTGAACCACCATTTTCACATGATCTAGCAATTAGAAAGAACACGATGGACTATAAAATGTCTTTCACTAGACTGATGTCTTCAATCTTTCCTCAGGACAGGGGAAAAGAACTGAGGCCCTTAGAAAATAAAAGGTCAGATTCAGATCTTGATTGCAAAGAACTTAGTTTATTTTAGGTACCACACCAAATTATTAACAGACATTTGCCTTTATTGTGTCATTGTGAGCATATACAGTAATTATGCATTTGTTTTCAGTGATTTATATTCAAAGCAGAAGACTACAGAGTTTACATATCTTCCTTCACGTGACACTCATGAGAATTCATTCATAATTTGTTAGAATTGAACATGAGTCATTTAGTTCAAGAATGCAAAAACTCTGATAAGGCAGGAACAAGTCCTTTAATACCCACTGCCCCAAAACACTCCAATCTCTTAAAAGTATCAGTTTTCAATGAATGGGCTGTTTGGTTACAGATACAGGAGGCGATACCCCAATCTCACTCTGGAATCTAGTTTATGTGGCATGTGTGCAACACATTTTTTTCTTTCCTTGTATGTATGAAGTCAGAGCTTTTTTTAACAGACTTTAAAAAGAAATATTTTTAGCAGTGAAATGTTTCTTATGCTAAGATCAAAGTGACCTATATTACAGAGAATAGCATCTTAAACCCAGTGCATGTTATATACCTGGTTATTTTGATGATGACGGAATATAGTTACAGTTCCTGTTGATGAGGCAACCACGATTCTTTCTTGATCCAAAAACTAGACAGAGATAATAAGAATACTATTAGTCAATGTTAATACCAAGGTGATAACTTTGATTTTAGAGTAACCTAAATTATTGGTAGGTCGAGGGGAAAAAAAAGAAACCCACAAAGCAATACTGATCGGTTTTGTCCTTTTCTTTCATAAGAATATTTGGCCAATCTCACCATTTTGACAGCTCACTCTCACTTAACTACTCCTAAGTGACAAGCCCTTAAAAAATACGGATCTGTTCAACACAGCTATTTTACCTGCATATCCATAACATCACCGTTGTGCTGGATGTCACACAGCAGATGAGGTTCTCCATGATATTCATCATTGAGGCCCGCATTTCCAAGGTCGCCAGCAGACCAAATGGAGACCCTATTATCCTGAACGGAAACGACACCACATTTACTCGAAAATGCTTTTGAAAGTACCTAGCGATAAGCCTCAGCCAGGGAAAGCAATAGGCTGCGGGCTGCGCACCGTTCCCGAGGAAGCCGCCGCCGGCCGGAGGGAAGCGCTTGCCCAGGGGAATAACGCTGCCGTGCGGCGGGGCGGCCCCACGGCTTCTTTGGGGACGCGAGCACGGC
>NW_008239110.1:19729706-19735250 GCF_000691975.1 Corvus brachyrhynchos
ACCGGCATATCGGCTCGGCGTCGGTTGCTGGTCGGGTCCGGAGAGGAGGAAATACAGGAAGAAGTGATCGTGCTGCTGTGTTACCTGTCTGCTCGGCTGGGCCGCGTCTACCGGAACGTTGTGTCTGTGTGTCACCTTTGCATGACATGCACCAACGTCTGTTTTCTCAAAATGAGTGACTTACACGGCGACCAAGCATCTCTGGTCTACATCTGCTTTTAAGTAAGCCCTGATTTCAGCTGGGACACGGTTAACTTTCTTCCTATTAGCTGCCACAGCGCTGTGTTTGGGATTTAGTGTGAGAATACTGTGATAACACACTGATGTGTTACTTGTTGCTGAGTGGTGCTTACCCCAAGTCGAGGGCTTTTCAGTCCTCGCTCTGCCGGTGAGCAGGTGCACGAGAAGCCAAGAGGCAGCATGGCCAGGACAGGTGACCCAAACTGGCCGAAGGGATATTCCATGCCATAGAATATCACAGTCACTATATAAACTGGGGGGCATTGGCCGTGAGGGACCAATTGCTGCCCAGGGACAGGCTATTTATCTTCTTTGATTTAAATATTAGAGTCATTAAGAGAGAAGTTATTATCTCAACCCATGTTTTTTACCTTTGTTTTATTCCAGCCCTCCTCCCCATTCCCCCTGGGGTGGGATGGGGGGTTTTGTAGGTCTTATGTGACCAAATATCTGCCTGGTACTTGCTGGCTGGGGTCAAACTTGGATAATTCCAAGTGATACTCTCCTTGCTCTGACAGATTCCTACCTATACAGAAATAAACAGAATATTTTTTTTTGTCCCAAATACTTTGTTAAATCAAACAGGAACACACATGTATTTCCTTTCTAGTATTTCACTTGAGACCTAAACAACTATGCAATAAAAAGTTCAGCGGTTAGTTGTAAACTAAAGGCTGACATAGTTATGTTGTCAGTTGTCATTTCAGAGGATGAGACTATCGGTCCAGTCACTGCAGTCCGGTAAGGGTCTTTCTCACAAAGATTTTTTCAACTTTGTTTTCTGGTGCATCTTTTCCCAAAGCTGATGCTGCCAGGTCTCAGAGGTTCTTTCAGATGGATTTAACAGTGGCTTGGACAAATTTTCGCCTGTGTTATTGCAGTTTTCCTGGTAAAGGCATCTGTCGGATTTCTTCTATACAGCATTTTTGAGTTCCTCATCAAGTCTGCTATGCTGTTTTGTAATCCCTCAGGTGTGATACCAAATTAGTGATATTTTATATGCTTAATGCATCATTTGAACTTAGTTTAACTTTTTTTTCCGTAATTACATTCAGCAGAATCCATCACTGAACATATTCCAAAAGCTGGATGCTATAGTAGTCTACCATACTGCAAACATACCTTACAACAGCTTTGTGGCACGTGACAGTAGCACTGTTATTCTACAGTAGCAAATGCTTCTGGCACCCTTTATTAAGCTGCTAACAGTAGTTCTGCAAGTCACTGTCAACTCCAAGGGTATTTTCAGCTATTTCTTATAACACTTGTGAGAAATATCAATAGGCAGCCTCAGAATACAGCTGCAGACCAGATAGCTAAAAGTTGAAGAGAAAACACTTTGGGATTATTGAAAGTTTTATTAGGCAAATATTTTTGTTGGTTAGTTTGTGATTTCTGTGTGTATTTTTTACCTTATGCTTTTGGATGGTTTCTTTCTTTGCTTAGGATTGCTTGTTCAAAAGCATTTGGGAAGTATTAAGGGAAGTAAGTTGGACATACAGGCTTATTTTCACTTAGAGGAAAAGAACAGTCACAGTTTTTCTTCCCTGTCCTACATTTTTTAAAGAAAATGTTGGCAGCATGTTATATGACGAAAGTGAGAGCTGTGATAGATTTAGGGCTGCTTTGTAAACCTTTAAATATATTCTCTGTGCTTGATCCCTATGAAAGATGTGTACTGTGCTAGTATATAATTTCAGTGTAATGGCAGATTTAAATAAACATATAAAAGGAGGAAATGTGCCTTATCTGATATTTCTGAGGTTTTCAAAAAGGACGTTAAGTCTAGATGAAGCTTACTCTGAGAGTTGAGTCCAAACATATCAGCTGAGACAACAAGGAGCATCTATGGATTATCCTTAAATATGGCTAACACTAGGAGTGTAAGGGAAAGAAACTCAAAGCATGCCTGTCTCTCTGATAGAAGGTAGGGGCCCTGAGAACAAAGGCACTTACTAGATCAGTGGTTCTACTAGGGCAGGATAAAGCTAATTCTGAATTCGATTTGCTTATATTCTGCTTTCCTCCCATCATCATTGAACAATATTTAAAGAAAGTTATTTGGAGATGCCAAAACAATGTTTACAGCTGGTAAGAATTCCTGGAGTTGTGCCCAGTTCATTCTCTTGAACCAGTACAGTCACTGTGCCCAGGTACTGCAGAGAGGATGTAACAGCAGAGGGCCAGGCCCTGAGTGCACTCATAAGCCTTGCTCTTGGCTGGAGCTCCCATCTGGGCTGGGGCACCTTGCTCTTGGCCTGAGCTGTGTTGTAGGAGGGCCTGTGCTCAGCCGTGTTGCCCAAATTTGGTGGCTGGCTTGACTTGGAGTCTGACTTGTCACTTTGCTTGGTGGCAAAACCATTTCTGTCCCCAGTCCAGCTCTGCTTGCTTTGCTTGGACACTGTGGGATGGTGTCCTGCTGTGTCATCTGGAAGGTGTCATCTGGAAGGCTCACTTTCCTTCACGAAGGGATCCCAGTTCTGCTGCTCCCTAATGGGGAAAGTCGCTGATGTGACTGGGTCCTTCTCACCTCATCTTTGAGTGCAGAGCTGGGAAAACATGGATGTGGAATTCAAAATAATGTGAACTTCTGAAATGGTAATACAAAAGGAAGGTGCACACCAAACTGGCTTGAGCTGATAGGAAAAGAAATGAGATGAAGGAGAGTGATTAAGTTAAAAAACAGAATGGAGTCAGGGAGAGGAGTGTGTGTAGGTGTAAAAGCCAATTAGTGTAGGGTTTGGGACATAACTGCGGAAATGTACAGCAGGAACATTTCACAAGGAATTTTCTGCTTGTGGTATGCAGAAGCAGATGGGAGCAGACAGTGATGAGCAATTTTTCAAATTCTTTCTAAATTCAAAGAATTTTAAAAAAATCCAATGGGCTTATGAGGTGGGAGGGAAGGGATGAAACAGAAATAGTAGCTTGGAGGGGTTTATATATAAATGTATGTAAGTACAGCTAGAGGATTGGGATGTGGGTGAGTGTGCAGCAAAGGAAAGGAAATAAAAACTACAGGGAAATTGACACCTCCAAAATATTTGAAACCATTTAGATGAGAAGCACGTCCTGCATAGATGGTTCTACGTGTGGAAGATGAAGGTGCCTGCAATTGACAGTGGGCATCCAGGGACCAAGGTGCTCATACTGGTTTGGACAAATGAGGGGGAGTAGGATACAGATATCCTGAGTATCAGAGCAAATGGAGAGGTTCCACATGAATGATGATGGCCAGAAAACAATATTTTAAAAATTTCTGCTTGTATTTCATTCTAGTAAAGAATGGCTATGTTGCTTTTAGTTTCATCTCAATGGATGTGCTCCTAATAGGTTTTAAAAATGGACTTATGGCCTGGGATTGTAGAACAGAAAGAGTTTGGGGCTCTTACATTTGTTTACTGCGTAAATGGGTGCATCCTGCCACTATTGGTGCATGTTAGTTTCCCAGGGCCCTTTGAGACAACTTGGCTTGTCTTAGAGCTCCTGGAAGCCTGCCAAGCCAAATGCTGTTTCCTTCACACATGCCTGGTATCCACCCAAGACACCCCAGATATTGCTAAGGAAGGCCCACATTTGTTTTAATTCTCTGAATACTCTTGTCAAGAACATGGCAAATAGGTATACTCAGTCAGAAAGTGACTGGGCAAGACTGCAAACTCCTAAGAGAGAAATGCAGGCTCGCTCTTGGTGCTCTGTGACAAGCTTAGGCCTAATTCAAGCTGCTCCTGGTAAGCAGCATCAGTTTGTATGTAAATGGTTTCTCTTGTGTTTCTGGTCTCCCAAGGGGGTAAGTATCCCTGGAATGCTTTTAAACATGGGCCAGCTATTTTCTTGCCAACAACCTCTCTATGTGAGAGCAATGCAGTTTGCTTGCATCTGACAACAGAAAATGTCTTTTCCATTTAAAACAAGTAAGTAGTTCTGTGCTGTACTTTTACAATGTCTGTCTGTTCTCTGTACTTGCTGCCCGTTGGGAATTCCTCTGAACTCCAATGGCTTCTTTCCTTCTCTCTCAGCCCACTGGGTGTAATAGGGAGACCTTTTATATTCTAGGACAGGCTGGGAGCCTCACACGGACAGTTGCCAGATCATGCTTAGGAGAAGCTAGATGGAGAATACAGAATGAAGCAGTGGATCTGTCTCCAGGATTAAAAGAATCAGATGGGAAGTCTATGGATGGGATCTGGTATATGCATTGAGCAACTATCAAATTTGCCCTGGATTGACTGCAAAGTAGAGAAGCAGATTCCCACCTTCACCTCATTTTCTTCACCTGAACCAGCAATGATTGGATGAAATACATGTGTTGTGTGGAGCTGGAACAGGTTCAACGCTCCCAGCCAAGATGTGCTCTCTGACAGAAGATGTAATCTGTGTAATCTCCCATGGTGGTATTTTAGGCTGTGTCCTTGTATCAGAACTGCTTTTAAAAAACAATATAATGCTGGAAATTATATCTGCTGGATGACACCTTATTTTCCCCAACGTTTATACAATATACTATTGATAGGGCCTACCTGTCCATAGTTATGTATCACGTTTCAAAAGCCAAGAACTGAAAACCCTGCCGTCTGGTACCACACCTGTGCCAGTGTGCCTGGTTAAGAAAGGAAGTGCAGCAAACTATTCCCAGGTGTGTGAAGCCCATTTGCAGGGACCAGAAGGCAGCACAAATGCAGAAGTCACAGCACTGACAGTGGGTTCCCCAAAATAGCAAAGATGGTATATGCTTTCCCTTTAAACAATAGACATATATAAGTAACAGGTGGCAAATGAATATTGGTGGTAAAATTGATCATAAAGGAGTTTCAGAGCAGGCAGGAATACTACATTACTGTAGGAAGTGAATTCTCTGGTTTTCCTAATTATGTTATGGGCTGTGGGAGGATCTGAAGGTGCTACTTTCCCCTTAAGATGGCTGCTTCATCGTGGGCCTATGCTGGGACAGAATAAAGTCCCATCAGCATTTACTAAATTCTGAGCTACTGACCTGGACTTCCTTTTAAAAGGAATTTTAATTTACAACTCTGTCCTCTGTCGTCGGCATTGCACCGGTAGATGCTCCTGTGGAATATCGGTACTTTGGCAGCGTTTAGCCAATATATGGCTAAGCCAACTCTCCATAACCTTCCACCTCGCTCCAATTTTCTCAATGTTTCCCAGGTGCCGGGCCGCACCTGCCTTCCCCCGTCGGCACCGTCGCCTGCCCGGGACACACACGGCACGCGCAGCTCCCACGCCCCCTGACCAATGGCAGCCTCCAACACGTAGGCCTGGCCCGTGCGGGCTGGCTGCGGCCAA
>NW_008239110.1:19736425-19778339 GCF_000691975.1 Corvus brachyrhynchos
GGGGTGTGGTGTGGGCGGGCGCCCTCCGCTCTTTCAGGCCTGGGCTGAACAACGCAGCGGGAGCCGCCCGTGTTTGGGAAACGCGCCGAAGAGGCCGCGGCTGTTTGTGTTGGGTGGAAGGGGCGTGTGGCAGCAGTCCCTCCTCCCCCCCTCCCCGGCGGGGTTCGGAGTGGCTCCCCTCGGAGGGGTGGGCTGGGACCGCGAGCAGAGGAGACGAGCTGTCGGGGTTGCGGACTCGTGCTGTGACAGCCGAGCTTTGCGGTGGCTGCCCGGCACTGGGCGCTCCTTGCGCTCACCGAGGGTTTGTGCTGTCCCCGTGCTGAATGTGGAAGGTCTCGGGCGGGCCCTTCTTCGCCGGTGTACTTCAGTACATCCTGAAGTCTGCAGGTCCTGAGAGGACGGAGCGACAACACCTTCTGTACTCAGAGCTTCCATTTTTCGTATTAGCGTAGAATTAACCCGTCTTAAATATACTTACAGTGTCTCTCTTCTCTGCTCCTGGCCTTTTCTCTTTTTCTCAAGTCCGTGTCCTAGACGTAAAAGGACGTAGATTTAGAGCTTGTGTTATGGCAGTCGTCTCCTATTTTAGTGATACTACAAGACCACAGACAAGTTCAGCTATGTGGCCTCCTCGTTATTCTGGAGTCATAGGAGAATCACCCTTGTTATTTTCTCCTTTCTCCTTTTCTCTGCTTGTGTTAGATCATCTGATCCTGTGGTCTTTCCCAGTATTTTCTTTTGAGAACTATCACATCCAGCAGAATAATACATGCTGAAGTGACTTTCAGTTTCCTTGTAAAAACTACTAATTATTATAGAATTTCATTATAAAAATGTGTTTAATAAATAGATAACAACTTCTCTAGTTACAAGAGTTGCAATGCATTTTTTTTGTTTTATTTTGTTCTGCAACTGAAAGGGCTATAAATACTGTTTTAGTGAAATATTGTTCTCTTACACAGCAGGGAAAAACTTTCTGATGTAAAAATCAATGTTAAGCTCCAAAATATATCCAAAAAGCAATTATTGCCAGAATAGTCTGTGGCGCTCAGAACCTGAAGGCAAAACCAGTTTCTTTGTTGCAAAAGACAATGACAGTTTTTCAACACATGGAAGCTGTTTAGGGTGTTGCAAATAATAACAATTACAAAGCTAAAAACCATTGTGGTTAGTACACAGCAATAGTAGTATAGGAAGAGGAAAGTAAAATAGAAGTGCTTAATATTGTAATCTCAAAGTATGCTGTGATGGTAATTTTCTGGAAAATTACAGTCTGTATTTTCCCCCTCTGTGTTTTGCATATGCATGCCAAAATGTTTTGAATGGTGTTAAACAGGGAGATAGTGGATTGGCAATAAAATATTGTGGAAGCACAGAGGCTTTTGATCTTGCAGCAAGATTGTGTTGTCAACTTTGGTGGGACTCCGGTCATGGTGTAGGGCTTTATCAGTGCAGAGCAACTGCTGAGTTAAGACCATAACTTTCAAGTTAGAGTTCCTCAGGTAAGATGATACCTTGTTGCTAAAGTTGGGAACAGATTTAGAAGAAAGTCCTGTTTAATATGATACAATTCTCCCAGATATATTTTAACAAACTTAAAAATTATTGGTTACAGAAAGACTAAAATGTTCCAGAGAATTCTTTTGAAGTAGTAGACTCTTTCAATGTATTTTCCCTTCTCTAAAAACAGCTACATAGCATTTACAGCATTTTATGCTAAAAGTAAGAATGCACACTGGATGAGGTTAATTTGATGTTGTCCGGTGTTTGTCTTGTGTATAACTTAGTAAATGAGTGTGTAATGTAGTGTATGTTTTGCATAACTTAAAGAAAATAATGCCGGTTTTAGTGGCACAGTATGTTTTCTACTGCAGCAAATCCTGGTTGAGAGGTTCTTGCTCCTGCCTTTATGCCGCAATTCTTCTCTTGACCATTCTTTTAGAATTGCTTGTGAGGGAGGCAGTGCTGTAAGACTGGGTCACTTTCTCATGACTTGTGAAACATCAAGATTTAAACTCCTCAGTGTCTGTAAGCTGTTGAGCTATTATGGTTGGAGAAGCAGTGAACTTTGTTGTGGGTAAATGCGGACTGGGGAGAATGGGAATTTATTAATCTGGTTTTGCTTCCAAATAAAAACATCATTGGAAGATTCCTGTAGGCTACGTGTTCTTTTCCTTTAAATCAGCAATAAAGATTATTTTTCATTATAAGTTGTTGTTGATAGTTACTATTGCTTCTGTTTTGTGGCAATAAAGTTCTCCATTTCATGACATTTGCTTTAGTGCTCACTTCACTGTTGCCTTAACTATAGAATTAACTTTTCTGTAGTGGTAACAATGATTGTGTTAGGGCAGTGACAAGTAATTTTGGGTATTTGCAATGCAGATTTAGGCAATTATTCTTTATAAGCCTTATCTTTGCTGTCCTGTCTTAAAAGGGACAAACTATTAAAGAGGGCCCTGGAATTTTCTTCAGTACATGCTTAGGGACAAGTGACTAAAGAATATTGCAGTACATTGTTTTGGATTCTGATTTTTAACTTTGTAAACAGGTTTTTTGCACTGTTAATTTGAGGCATCATAGACACACAATTTGACATACACAAAATAAACCTGTTTAAAACACACTCTTCACAACAAAAATGCTGTCCTTGAATGTGCTGTTGCTACGAGCTCTTCAGCTGCTTTGTTTCAGTGATTCTTGAAAGTACTTCTAAGTTTTAAAAAATCCCTTTTTTAAATCTGAATAATTCTTTCTGCATTAAAGCTACTTAAAACACCTATTTTTCACCTTTACAGAGTAATTACTTAAATCTTGGCTTCTTCCTAACTGAAAATAGTTGAACATACACCTTCAAATTTGGGTAAATTTTGCCCCTAAAATATATTTAAAGTAAGACCTTTTAGTAGACAGCATTTCTAGGAAGCTATCTAAATGCAGGTTACTGTGGGGTTAGAAATCATGCTAAACACAGAAATAATTGCCTGTGTTTAAATAAATAACTCTGACAGGAGTTTCTTTTTATTGTGAATCTTCCACATAGAGGTGCTGAGGAAGGAGGAAAATAATTGGTGAGTTATTTACTGTTATCTTGCTTGGTTGAAAGTATTTTGATTTTAAATCTGTAACTTTTTTTTCCCCTCTCTCTATATCTTCAGCTATCTGCTGATAGGTCACTGTTAGATCATTTCGATTTCCTTCTGTCTTTCATACTTGGGCTTTTGCCAGGTCCTGTTACTTTACATGCCAACATCTTAGAAATCAGCTTTTCTTTCCCACCTGAAGGACTGAAAAACTGGTTTCCTGTCCAATCAGGACAATCCACAAACAACCAAAGTTCATTAAGTTTCCTTATTGTGCCTTTTTCCTCCAGTCAGTATGTCATGCTGCCGTATGACAAGCTTGCTTTGCTTAATTCTCTGATCATGTTGTGCCAGTGGTGTTTTCATCACCTATACCTGCTCTTGAATCCACATTTCTCAGTGAAAGTGAAGGTGAGTTAGCTCGGCTGTGGCTGACCTTCAGATGTTGTTAACCATCTGTGGATTTGTTTCTTGCTACATTCTTTTACCTTCCTCACCTAATGGCTGTGGCTAACCTTCAGATGTTGTTAACCATCTGTGGATTTTTCTTGCTACATTCTTTTACCTTCCTCACCTAATTAACTTGTATCACAAAAGGTATTAACTCTAATTTATAAGATGCCACAAATTCCATAGAATTTTGCACCTCACATAAGACCAGAATCCTAATTTTTCAGTGTAAATGATGCTTCAAATCAGTATATACTCAAATATTATCAGGGTTTGAGAATTCTATTTTTAAACACGTTAAAGATATTTCTCCAAGTGTTTTAATTATTTAGATGTTAAATAATTTAAAATGACATCTTGGCATGCTTTGTCATCATGAAGGCTTATCTACAATGAATCTGCACCTTTGGTGCTGGTTTCTGGTTGCTGAGGACAAATCTCTTTGGGAACTGCCATGAATGGGAAAGCATCAGATATAGTAAGCCTAAGCTAGGTTCAGCAAGAAGTAAACATTGGTTTTGTTTTGTTTATTTTCCCCGTCATGTTTTTTCCCTTGGTTTATCCAAATCTCTTTTACATCTATCTAATTTTGCATAAGGAAGAGTAATGTAACTTGGATGAACGCGAAGAAGGGAAATAATAATGGAAAATTAGACCAAATTTAATGACTCCCCTGTACAAGCACTTACGCTGCCTGTTGGGTGCATTCATCATAAATGTATTGAGGCTTCAGTGACTAAGCATTGTAACTTATGACCAGGTAGTGAAATGGTTGGAAATTGAACTATTTTTTAAATTAAAAATGAACACATCCACTGATATGTTAATTTAAAAATATCTAAAATTTCTTAAATTTGGTTCATGTCTCAGGTGGCAGACTTGAAATCTGTGATGCTATTTTTTGGAGCATTGAGATTTTAAAAAAATTTTGTTAGCAAGTAATTTGAATCATTGCCTAAAGGAGTTGCTGTAAAACTTTTTTATTTTTAAGATTTAAGTGTTTGTGAAATGTTTTGAAGGAATTTCTACACCCTTGATCTTTTAAGAGGCAGGCCTTTGAGTAAATCAAGACAACGAAATATCCCAGATAATAGGAAATGATAACAGAAACAAAAAAACCCAACCCAAATTTAAGAACATTCATCACGTTTTATTGGTGTGTTAATTAAGATTGTGTTCTTAACTGGTTCTTTTGTTGTTGGCATGTTTTTTTTTCCCTTAATGTTAGACAGGGTGTCAGTGTAATGTTAAAAACATACCCATACTTTCCCAGAAACTCCCAAAATCCAGTGCATCAAAGTCCAAGTCCTCAGTCATTCAAGGAAAAAAGAGGGCATTTTTTGGCTGATTGTTTACATCAAAATCTTTATAATGCCTAATAAATAATTTTAATTAAAAAATCTTTAGTTCTTTTGCTTGATTGAAGATACATTTTTATTTTTGTATGTGGATATAATGGCATGGTACGATTTTTTCCTGGTGGTCTGCAGCTGCCTAGTAATCCATAGCAAAATGGAAATGGTACTGCAAATCTGTCCAAAACAGGTCATTACTGTTGCATGTAGGCATTTTAAAAAGAGGGAATCTCCTATGGTTTACCTTCAATATAATTCCAAGCTTTTCTTTTAATGCTACTGTTTCTTTCATCCTGATGTGGTCTCAAGAGATCACTAAGAGTACTGGAAAACCTAGAAAGAAATGCATAATATTCATGCTCTTTAGAATTATTGTTTATTTGAATGTTATCCCTCAAAGTCATGTTCTTTAGTGCTACATAACACTTTAAATAATTTTGTTAAATTTTTTATTAGGTTAATTTTAATAATGTTTTAAATTTTAATTTAAATTACCAACATTTGACAAAAACAAAGTGAACTCTTTCAAAGCTTGAGATCAGTAAACTGTGGACTTCTCCTGGACTGGCTGAGTTGTGAGTTATGTTTTAAGACTTCAGAACCTGAATACTTCAGTAGTGGACTTGAGCACAAAATAGTTTTAAATGCTTGCACTGTTGAAATATAGCTTCAGAAATTCTTCCTAATTTCTGCTAGTTGGACAGCTCTTCGTCATTTTGTTCCAAGACTCAGGGTTACGTTTTTCTGATTTTCTGATCCTCAGTTTTCGTGTAGTACTAGTGCTTGTCTTAATGAAACCACCTTCATAATAACAAACTGTTCATGTGGTCTAGCTGCTGGTCTTAACAGCATTGGCTTTTCTGAAAACAGATCTGCAGAGTGGTTGCATGGAATCTGCTCAGTAAGGTGTGAGATGTGCACCATCTGCCTTTCTTTACAGATCTACTAAAGCTGTAAGTAGTTTTGCCTCAAGCTTTGCTGTGAAGAGAGTTCCTTGTCTGTCTGATCCAGCTAAGTTTATCTTAACCTCTGCAACATTTTTTAGTTACTACTGATGGTTGTTGCCAGTTTGTATTGAGCTCTTCAGTTTTGAGTTTCCATGTGATGTGTAGGTGAAGTTCAGTCCTCTCAAATGTTGAGGGATTGAGGAGTGCTTGGAGGTTGTCTCCTTCATCTGCACACCGGTGTTAAAGTTCATTGGAAGGTGTGGTTTTATGGTTTTGCATGCTGATACCAACCTTAAAGTTACTTTCTTCTTTCATGTACTCCCCAAAGTTTCTTCATTCAGCTGCTGATACAGATTGAGACAAAATCAAAATAACCATTAAGGTAAATGTGAGTGCATTGCAGAGAACTTCTGTATAAATCTGTGTGCTGGAAGGCTGTGTTAGCAGGCTTTTCTCCTCCCCCAGAGAAGAAAATGGTTAATACCAACTTTGCAACACTGGCCTACAGCAGGAGGGGGCAATACAGCTGTGGTTAAAATGCCTAAATTAGTTACCCACAGACTTTCAGATCCATGAAAATAAGTAGAAAACTCTTACCTGTTATACCAGAATGGATGGGTTGTTTTTGAAGATGATTATTATTAAATAGGGAAGGAATACTACCTTGAAGTAAAAGTGAAATGTTGACAGGTAAGTTTGTATTTAACTGAAGCTTACTAGTATACTAGTTGGTTGTGTCGAGCCTAGCTTATGATTCCCATGTTGTTTTACCTCTGCAGGTTTTGAGTAGCATTTAAATGGTAATTGAATATTTATCATTATTATTATTATTATTATTGTTATTACTATTATTACTATTATTGCTATTATTACTATTATTATTCCCATTATTTTTAGTTTCTGTCACTTTGGGGTTTTCATGGGATTTGACATTTGTGTTTAACTTCTGGACTGTAAGATTAGCTCTGATGCACCCTTGCTTTCCCCAGTCTTTCTGTTGTTTTGTCTCTGAACGATGGACTCTTAACTGATTCCTTCCAGTGAGTTGTATGCAACATCCTGTTTGGATAATGTATTATTTTGAATCCAAATCATAGTGACGTTAGATAGGCAGCTGAAAGTTTGAGACAAATAGCTCTTAAATTATCAGCAAAGTACAAGAAGTTTGCATGTATGAGTGGTATAAGAAACACTTGTTTACAAACACCTACTTTCAATTTCTTAAGCACAAAGAGCTTTGTATGTTTTAGGGTCAGTGTCCGTTACTGGATTTTATGTGCTGATGCGTCACTTCTTGCTCAAAGTGCTTTCTTTGTGTTCATGCTTTACAGTGAAGTCTTGCTATGCTCGTTACTTAAATAAAAGTTTATTAACTGAGTCATGTTCTTTCCCATCTTTTCTTCCTCTGCCCAAACAAAAAGACCTTGACTTTAAAAATGTTGGTTGATCAGGTGCTTAAAACCAATGAACTTCACATTGCTTGCGAATCAGGATGTGGTTCTGTTCCAGCCCACTTTGAAAGTTGCTAGCTGATTTGCATGGGTCAGATGGAGACTGTCATTTGACACGGTTCTGCACTATATCTATGTCTCTAAAAGTGGGAGGCATGGATTAGACAGATGGACCATTAGATGGATAAGACTGGGTGGTAGCACTCAAAAGAGTTGTCAAAAGCTCAACATCCGAGTGTAGACCACAACGAGTAGTGTTCCTCAGGGGTCAGCACTTGAACTGGTGTTGTTTAACTTTGTCAGTGACATTGACAGTGGAATTGAGTGCACCCTCTGCAAGTTGGTTGAGAGCGACCTGTCCTGGGCTGCATCCAAAGCAGCATGGCCAGCAGGTCAAGGGAGGCAATTCTGCCCTCTACTTTACTGTGGTGAGACCCCACCTGGAGTGCTGCATCCAGCTTCAGGGCCCCCAACATAGGAAGGACATGGGTCTGTTGGAGTGAGTCCAGAGGATGGCTGGATGGCCATGAAGATGATAAGAGGGCTGGAGCACCTCTCCCGTGAAGGCCGTCTGAGAAAGGTGGGGTTGTTGAGCGTGGAGAAGCAAAGGCTCCGGGAGACCTTACAGCAGCCTTCCAGTACCTGAAGGGGGCCTACAACAGTGCTGGAGAGGGACTTGTATTTACGAGGGCATGTAGTGATAAGACAGTGTGGGGAAATGGCTTTAAACTGAAGGAGAGTAGGTTTAGATTAGATATTAGGAAGAAGTCCTTTACAGTGAGGGTGGTGAGGCACTGGAACTGGGTGTCCAGAGTAGTTGTGAGTGTCCTCTCCCTGGAAGTGTTCAAGGCCAGGCTGGATGGGGCTCTGAACAACCTGGTTTAGTGGAAGATGTCACTGACCATGGCAAGGGATTTGGAGCTAGTTAACCTTTAAAGTCTCTTCTAACCCAAGCCATTCTATGATTTGTCACATCAGTAATTTTAATCTACATGAATTAATCTTTTCTAACATAAAGGTGTATGTACTTTGTGTTATGTCTTAAGGACCTCTGTATGATTTAAAAACATTAGTGTTTTTCTGAAAATTGATCTTTATAAGTGAAGTATTCTGCAGTGGTTATGGAGAAAGTAATCTGAAAAGAAGCTGAACTATGTAGATGCTGAAGTAGTTGCACAGTAAATGGTTTTGGGATTTTAATACATAAAGTCAGCCACAGGAGGTATTTGAGTAGGTGTTATAGTTTGTATAGTAAGCATGTGTGCTGGATCATGTGGCAGTGACACATCCTCTTTTCCGATCTGGAAGCCAGTATTGGTGTAAATGTTGACTGCCAGTATTTTATGGTTTGGTTAGAAATGTGTTTGATCAACAGTCAGGATACCATCAGTGATGTAGGCAATTCTTTGAAACATAAGCACTTCAGTAATGCATTTGTTGCTAAATAAAAGATAAAATAAAAAGATAGCTTGTTTACTTGTTTGAAGTCCATGGTGCATTTTCAGACTCTTCTTTACTTGCTCTCTGACAGCCAACTGCCCAGTTTCCCAGGTTACACTCAACAGTGATAAATTCCCACCTTCAAGTCTAAGGACTGCTCTGAGCTCTTTTCCTGTTTTCATAGCGTTATTTGTGGAAAAGAGGCAGACCAGAGAGAGTTTTCAAAACATGCTCCAGTTATGTCAAGTTGTCATTGCCAAAGCCTCTGCTGAGAGTAACTCTTGAACTTGGCATGCAGTGCTCCACTTTTAAGTACTTACTTTTCGCCTTCAGCCCTTTGAAGCTTGGAAGTTGCACTGATATAACTCTGTTTTATTTGAGTTTACTTTTTATTTCAACCTGTCAGTGTGTTTGTGTATTATCCTTTGCTTGTAAACACTTTAATATCTGATTTGTTTGCAGTACTGATTAGTAGTCTTGAAACCCAACAGTATCCTCAAGGAGAGTTTTCTGTACACATTATAATTGGAAAGGATATTCTACCTATATGCATGTAATTGTGAATCATTTTTTTGCAATAGAGAGCTTCATTTTAAGAGTTAGGAAATGTTTTTAATTAGCATTTTATTAATAGTTAATTTCTTTTTGATTGTTTTGGTTTTTTGGTAGGTAGAGATGACATTAAATTAGAATGTCTTCTTTGCAATATACGCTTCTATTATTGGCTTCTTTAGGGGATATACTTGTTTTCTGGACTTAATTGAGAATTTGATGGAGACATGTTCCAGACAGAATTAAGATCCTGGCAGCTGGTCATCTTGCGACTGACTGTTGCAGGAAAGAAAGGACTTTTTTTGGAGTTCGGTACCTTGCAGTTGCTGTGTTTCTCTACATTCAGCAGTGAGACTAAGAAAAAAAATCGTATTGTTATCAACACAATAAAACTTACAGCTAAGTCAATATTGACTTTACTGTTTAGAACTTGATTGCTTTTCTTAATTCCCACCTAAAATTTGATGTTTTTTCTATTGTATAATAAGCAAATTTGAAAGCAGTCTTAATCTATGGGGGAATAGCTGAGAGGGTGTTGGTTTTTTCATGAGGATGGAGCGTTATTCAATAATTGAAATCAATGGCTGACACCAGATTCAGCTTCTCCCACAGGTTCTTCTGGGGACTGAGTATGGGTAACTTTCTTCAATTCTTATTTACTGATGAAAAATATGACAATAATCAAAAACAGTACAACAGTCAGCAAATCTCATGAGTGTTTGCTGAATGACAGCATCCTGAATGCTCAAATAGAGCATTATGTAGATAATAATGTAGAATATTAGTATTTTCTGTTTTTAGGGGTATTTTGTAATTTGCCTGTCAGTGTAAGCATCTTATTTGGTAGTTGTATGTACTTTGACTGGAACTAAATTTTGTGAAATTAGAGAAGGTTCTTGGCCTTACCATAAGGCCCTGCACTTGCGCTTCCAAGCTGGAACCTTGTTCTGTGTGTTCTCTGCATATTTATTCCAGGAGGCACAAAAGGAAAGAGCAGGTGGCTACCTGTAGTTCTAGAATATGTGCATCTATCTGCATGTCAAGAAATAAATTACTATTTTAGACCTTTTGCGAGTGCTTCTCAGCGACTGCTTTTTGACATCCCTTCAGCCCCCTAGAGCCTTTATCTCCTCACTTTTATTATAATCACCTGGATTATTCTCCTTTTTAAAAAAGTACATTTGGTTTGGAGATACTAATTCTTAGTGATTCCTAATGAAACTCTAAGAGTAAAATTTTGATTTTTTTTGTTTCTATGCTTTGTTCACAGAACTACTGTACAACTAATTCAACTAATTTCAAGTGGTCAGGGAAAACTTTTTATTCTCCTTACTGTCCTATGTTGTTAGTGCCAATGTGTTAATGGACTGGTTTGTTTGTTTTCTTTTGGGTACAATTTTGCTCAGTAAGTAAACTTATGAACTGCTGCAAATGTCTACTGGCTCAGATTTAAAACTTTGCGTTGAAATGAGTTTCCTCTAACTGAATACTGCTGTACTATTCAGTTCAAAATGAAGTCAAAGAACAGGATATATGTAATGTGTGGGGACAGTGAGGGGAGTGTATGCTTTTACTGGGACTTACCAGATACAGAAACATTTCTAAAAAATAATATTTTTAGAAAAGGAATGGTTTTGCTTAATAATTTCCTTAGTGATAGTATATTCCTTTTGCAGTTCTATGTGATACTTTGTTTTCAGACCAAAAAGGAGTCCTGTCTGGGGAGTTATTTTGCTCTCTGAATTCAAGCCTATTTTATATAGGATAGTTAATTCTGGACACAGATAGTAGATAAGAAAAAAAGACAGGAAAATCCTATGATTAATAGGTGTAGTTGGGAGCACCCAGTAAACAGTCAGGAAAGTCTCTGCAGAAGTTGGCCCAGTCCTGGGCACAGGTGTGTTTTGTTGGTGGTACTTCAAAAAAACCCACTGGTGCAACTTGCAGACAATCTTACAAAAGTTCCATAATCTGATTTCCTTGTTTTGGGTTAGATTTTAATGGTGCTCAAGTGATCTTTTTTTTTTCTTTTAAAGTATAATTTTGCAAATAAATCCATATTTAAAGAACGTAGTAAATGCAGAAATCCATCTTTGAAATGTTAGTTATTTGGAGTTTATATTATGTCTTTAGTGCAAGTAATTAGTTAATTCCTTTCATTTGTTTTCCAGAGTTTTCTGTTATTCATAAATGGCTCTTCAGAACTTAAAAAAAATAGAATTATCAATGTTAAAAAACCCTTCAGTAAAATTGCAAGGAAAAATGGCTGCTTGTGACATTTTACATGCATGTGCATTTATATTTTATTTTGAAAAGTGAACAAAGATTCAGAATGTTTCCATATAAAAACTTTTTGGCCTCAGTCTGCCCCAGCATAAGAATTCTGATTCTGTAGGAGTTTCTTTACAAAAGGATTTTTTTCTTTGCTAACACAAGACAAACAGATCTGGAAACCAAAATACTGAGCGACAGTGCTTCAACGTCACATTTCTAACTTGGCTTGTGTATACTTTTCAATAATTACTTGCATAGGTTCTTAGAAATATGAAGTGTATCTTGTTTGGTGTGTATAGTAATACAAATTTCTTGCTGACTATATTTTCAGGAATATCAAAAGTATGCATGAAGTTGAGTTTTCCTAGGGGGTAGATCTTTGCAAATGGTTTTAGAAAAGCACCTGTAACTGCTGGGAAAGTCTTGTTCAAAATTCACTGGCTTAAGCATCGCTTGATCTCTGGATCCCAAATTTGATTTTAGTATCACAGAAGGGTTTGGGCTGGAAGGGGCCTTTAAAGATGATGTAGTCCAACCCCTGCCATGGACAGTATGATGAGGGGAAGAGTGTTAGAGATCTGTGTAAGGCACTTGATTTCTCACAAAGCTGTGAATATGTTAGCACATTTCACAGACTCCTGCACTGCAGAAGAGAAACAATGCCTTCAATTCTATATATATTTGTTTGTTTATAGAAAATGGAATAATCAAAACAGACAAGGTATTTGAAGTAATGCTGGCTACAGACCGTTGCCACTATGCAAAGTACAACCCTTACATGGACTCTCCACAGTCTATAGGTAAGAGCATCTTGCAAAAGTGATTGAGATTGTTTTCATTTGTGTAATTGTGATTGCTTTTGTCATTTATGTGTTATGAATGTGAAAATAATTTTTTTAATTTGGAAGATTGTTTAGTTCTTCATCAGTTTATTGGATACCTTTTAACTAAGTTTCAATTTCTTGTGGGTTGCAGTTGGCATATTTGGATATACCAGGTAGAGAGGTGTTTTTCAGCCAATATTAATATGTGTTTATTTTTGAAACCACAGCAATTTGTGATGGTGCAGCTGATGTAAATACTTAAAAACAATTTGCTTCCAGTTTATGATAGAAACAGTCTCTATCTTAGAAATTATTCAATTGGGACCAATGCAAAGTTTCTTAAACCGTTATGTGAAATCTTTAAAAATAGGCTTTGTATAGTTAGGTGTACTGATAGGACAGTTATTTCCCATCCAGGTCCCAGTTTGTCTTTCCAAGACAAGGGAATGAACTATGTAAATGTACTAATTTATTTTTTCTTGATCTTCTCCCTGTCTTTAACAGTATGTGGTGAGTGAATTTTATTAGGATTTTGTTAGTTGTACAGGAAAATAAAAAAATATTTTAAGATACATGCCCAAAGGCTTATGTATCTTTGCAAAAATAAATATAAGTGAGCATTGCTCCCATTCTTATAGGTGTTTGTTCTCATTTGCTGTTTGCAAAATGCACAAGGTTGTTCTCCAAATGTTCTATGGTCTCCATCACATGAAACTCAAACTAACAAATTCAAGTCTCTATATAGGGGCTAAGTGAAAAAGGAATTACATTATTCTGGGAGACATTACTCCTCTGAATTGAACATACTTGATCAATATGTGATATTAATTCAATGTATAGTGGAAAAATGGAGATTGTAATTGTGGTCAAGGATAAAACCTTTTTTTTTTTCCTGTCCAGAGTTGACACAGCATAGCTTTGAGCTGATGTACCATAACTCACTTCTGATGTAGAGTACCTTTGTAACTGCTGGGGTGTGGATGTTGTACCCTGAATGAGGGTGACAATGAAGGTGTTGCATTTTACAGTCAAGGTAATAAAGATTGTAAGGTTGCTGTCTGAACAACAATGAACATCTTCCATTCTCTTGTTTTACAGGTTTCCAAGCAACAATCAGTGCTCCACATATGGTAAGCTTTAAAGCTAGGTGATTAGTATAGGTTTTATTTTATAATTTTTAAATAAAAAATTATAAGCATTTTTATAAACATCCAGATGCTTTTGAAATAAAATATTTACCCTAGTAAATTTAATGAGTAGTTGATTGCAGTGATGCTGTTGTGAACTGCCTAAAGGGAGTGAGTAGAAAAGACTGATCAAAATTTTTCTTGCAGATGTACAGTAATAGGATGAGGGGTAGTGGGCCAAAAAATGCAACATAGGAAATCTGATTAGTTTCTAGAATAAAAAAAAAACTTTGAGGATAGTTAAGTACTGAAACAAGCTTTGCAGCTTGTGGAAATTCTGTTCTTTGATATACAAAGAAGCTGACTGAACAGGGCTCTAAGCAGCCTTATTTAAAATGCCCATGTATTGAAAGAGGACTGGACCAGAAGATTTCCAGAGATCTTCCAATGTAAATTACTCTGTAATTTATATAAGAATTCAGGAGTGGATGACAGGGATTTCTGTAGTACGGTATTGCTGTAATGCCTTTAAATCTTTGGACCAGAAAAAAGATACATTGTACTGAGTTGCAGGTTTTTTTGCCAAGTGGTTTGAGATCAGGGTGAGTGTTCCAGTTGGGATTCCAGTGCATGCATCTAACGCAGATGTAATTTTTCTGTGTTTCTTTATTTGAGATAAAAAGTGAATAGGTGCATGTATTCTGTCTTTTCATTATTTGGAAAGTGTCAAAACATAGTAAAAGTCTGCTTCTCTTGACTAAAAGCTGTGTAGTTGGCTTCGAGTTTACTTAGTTATCAATATAAAAAATCAGGAATTTTGTATAGAAATATTAATAATATTATTCAAGAAAAGACAGAAAAAAGTACTGTTGCTAGGGGGAAAAATAAATATTAATTGTGCTTTAAAATTTTAAGTCCCTCCAGTCATTATTTTTCCAATGCTTAACACTAATAGTATATGAAGTGTCAGAGCAAAAAGGCAATATATCCTCTAAGCAAATATTAACAGTGAATGTTCTAACAGGGAATGTTCTAATTATTTCTGTTTTCTGGGTAGGATGGATTAAGCTGAAAGAGAGTGGTAATGGCTATCTCTGAAACATTAAAGAACAAATTGGTTTTTTACTGTGCAGCCTAAGCTTAGTTTATGTACTGGTCCACCACATAGAAAAGCAAAAGTCGTCAAGTGTATCTATAGACTACTGCATTCCATACATGAGCCTGGCTATCTGCCTTTGGAAAAGACAACTTCTTTTTCCTATTCTTTGATACAGCAAGTGTGCAGGTAATACAGGAGGTAGTTTCAATAGCCATTTTCCTTGATGCTCTGGAGCTACCTTCTTCCTAGCTAGCTTTCGTCCCAGCTTATTCCAGTGCATATAGCATAATGATAAGCTTTATTGGCCGTATACTGCCAGAATAGTAAGAGTCACCAGACTTGAGGAGAAATAAACTGATTTATCGTGTCTTTCCCAATATATAAGTAGAGTCTGTGCTAGAAGCTTGAATGGTCAGATGAGGCTTTGTATATGGATGCTAATAAAAAAAAATACACTCATGAAATTTGTTGAAGACAATGAAGTAACAATGATTATATCATGTAGTTAACTCCTTCCCCCTCCCCATTCTTTGTAATAGAAATTATTCTGAAATTTCTTATATAAATGCTCTGGGCATTTCCCAAAATCTCTGAAGAAATGAACATATCTTGAGTAAAACAGACATTTAAAATAATTTGAAATTTTCTCTCTCTGTCTTCTCTTAGCATGCATATGCACTTGAACTTCTGTCTGATCAGTTACATGAAGGAGCCAAAGCACTTGATGTAGGATCAGGAAGTGGAATTCTTACAGCATGCTTTTCACGAATGGTGAGTTATATAATTTAATCACTTGATCATCAGAACTGCTTGAACTCAAGTGTAACTGAATTGCAGAGCAAAAAAAAGCATCCTTCATAGTGGATTGAAATATATAGAAAATAATTTACTCTCCTGGGTGTGATTGGTACCCATTTGGTGTGGTAGCTGATAGCAGATGTTCAAGTTAAATGGTTCAATAAATTGTGTAATGGTGAAGAAACCGGCTAGTGAAGAAGTTTGGGGTTTTTGGATTGTTTTGAGTTTTTTAATGATTGCATTTTAGTTGTTGCTTTCTATCTTGAAGGAAAAAGATGTTTGTCTTGAACAATTCAGTTTTTGTTATCTTGTGTGACTATGGATGTTCTCATTGTGATAAATTGTCACGGATTCCTGATGTGATGAGAGCTTTGTGACTTTTGAGTCTTAAAAGAATCCTATATATATACAAGAAAATATCTTGTATATATAAATTTTCTTTGAATTTAATTGCTTTCTTTTCTTGTTATATTGCACAAACATTACTATAAGTGTCCATTTAACCTTTTATAAGCTAGATATTAATTTGTATTTTACATCTTTGCCAAGTAACTTAATCTCAGTTGTGTTATTCAACCTGTACCTAAGGAATTTTCTGTGTTCTTTCCTATATTACATCGGGGAAAAAAAGGTTTAAAAATTTGGGGTTTAGTGGCTGTAGCTATAGTATTGTTAGACTGATTCATGAAGGGCAATATAATCAGTTCTTCCTTCTCTGTTCCAGGGCTTTATAATTGCTTTATGGCTAGTAGAGACCTTCATTAAACTGCCGACTAGATCTTTTGTTTTGTCTTTCTGCAAAGTCAATTCGAAATGTGTTGATACATATGATAATTTCTCATTTAAGTTTCTTTGCTACTTACTTTTCTGTTTTCAAGCGCCAATCTGAGTCTACAAAAACTTCTGTTTCCCGCTGTTAAGAATTAGCTAAGAATGTTTAGGACTGGTCAATACACTTGCAAAAGTATTTAGGTTTCTAAGTATTAGCTGCAAAATTACAAAAAACAAAAAAAAAGTAGTTAACCAAACTGCAGTTTAGAGGAAATCTTAAATGGCACTTAACTCAACTTTCTGCCTATTATTTTTGGTCTGACTGTGTAGTCAGTAATCAAGTGCTAGCATGGAAACGCCAATCCTTCAAGCATTAAAACTTTTGTCCAGGCTATATGTATTTCTCACTGAAGTTATGAATGCATAAAGGAATAGCCATTTTCAGTAGGACATGCTAAATTGTGGTTGTGCACTTTTCTCTACTAAAACAGCTGTGGAGAAGTCAGAACCAGCACAAAAAGGAAATCTCTTTCCAATTTTGGTGAAGTTAATCCCTCTATCTTTTTATTGCCATATGAATGTCATGTGCCTCTTATGAATCCTCCATGGTAGTTTGCAGTGGAATGCCTTACAGACATGTGTATTGGAAAAATTGAGTAAATGCTTTCGTTCTGCTTGACAGCATTACTAACAGTAACAAAAACTTGAAAGAAGTATATTATGGAAATTAATGGTAGAGTGTTTTGCCACCAAAATTTAGTTGGGGATGTGCTTTTTGTGACTATGTTGATGTTGCTTCTCAGTCTACTTGAGATCTAGAATTAGTAGCTCACATTTGTGGCACAAGTGCCTCAGTGCCCATAGATGACAACTGTACTCTTATGATGATAATCTCATTTGTGGTACCTCTGGGAAAGCTTTATATTTACTTAGACTAGTAAAGCATCTTTAAGATTGTTGTTTGGATTTTCATGGTGAACTTCTGTGATAGACTTATCTACATAGCTTGCAAAATTAAGTTTATTTACTTTTGAAGGTTGCTGGCAAATCAAATTAATTGCAGTTTTCATCCTGTCAGTACTGGATTTATGAAAAGAGTGGGGTATATTTTTATTCCTAACATGGAGATCCCAAAAACTGTGCCATCTTTCTGTTGTCTCAATTGGATGCATTTCACAGTTCCAAGGTAATACACAGAGGTGACTGATGAGGACTCAGCAAAATGGACTGTCACATGCAGCAGGTGGTTCTCTTACTTTATCAGGCTATTTCATGCTCTGACCATTTTGCTAAATTTTCATTTCTGTTACATTACTGTTTGGAGTACACTGGATCTTTTGACAGCTTATAGTACAACTGACTGCCAGGCATTCCTCCAAACAGCAACCCATGGCTGTCACAGTGAAAACTTGCTCTGTGTCTTGCTCTGTTGCAAAGGGTGGTGGTCTTCCACTCAGACAAGAAAAGCTAGCACTGCTCTTTTAATGTTTTTAACATAGGACTTGTTCATAATAAAACAAAAAAAAAAACCTCCCCAGGATAACCAGTTATTAATTTTCCATGTCTTAACAACATTAAAACGTAAGATACAGAAACATAAACAATTCAGATGCATCATCTGCATTCAGATGTGTCCAAAGACAGTTGTTAGGCAACATGGGCTGCTGCTATGACATACTCTGCCATTGTGTTCTTTGGATCCTGTTAAAAATGGTCAGATTTTTGATTTGGATTTGGATTGGTTTTGAATATTTTTTTCCATACTAAAGGCAAGATTCTAGAAGAATTACGTGTAATGGAGAGGTTTTTGTTAGTAGACCTCTTTCCGCCCCCTTCAGAATACAGAGATTTTGTGACCTTTTTTGAGTTATGAGCTCTCAGAAGTTCCACTCCTCCAGTGGAGGAGAGCTGTAAATCTGAAAGTAGATTCATGAATGTAAGGATAAGTGGAAGGTAATTTGTCCCTGACTGGTAGTTGCAGCATTTGCTTCTGAAAGAATAGGACTCTTGAGATAATTTAGAATAAAAGGCATGATTTAATCTTTGAAGTAAGGTCTTCTCT
This sequence comes from Corvus brachyrhynchos, assembly GCF_000691975.1. Classification (NCBI taxonomy): domain Eukaryota; kingdom Metazoa; phylum Chordata; class Aves; order Passeriformes; family Corvidae; genus Corvus; species Corvus brachyrhynchos. The sequence continues at coordinate 19,754,659 of NW_008239110.1, forward strand.
AGAAAAACCTTAATTCTTAGTAAGTTTTGTTCAGTGTGAAAGGAGATTAGTTTTAGTCTTTGTTCTTGACGTTGTTACTTTCTATTGCAGGTAAACAAATGTGATCAAATTTAACTTCTAAAAATTCCAAGAAGAAATCTCCACTAACACTATAACACAACTGAATCACATCTCAAAAAGATCATTATTACAAGTATTTATAAAACTATGCAGACACACTTTAATTATCAGGTGCTTCTAGCAGTCAGGATCATTTGTCATTTCAAGCAGTAGTTTTAATAACATTAGGAAAATACTTCCACTTTGCTGGTTTTGTTTTTATTTTAGAGAAATGGGTTCAGGAAGTATAAGTACTTATTCTGTAAATAAAACTAGCAGAAATTGTTCAACTGTATATTTTTATTCCAGGTTGGTCCCAAAGGACAAGTTGTAGGAATTGATCATATCAAAGAACTAGTAGATGACTCAATAAATAATGTCAAAAAAGACGATCCCACATTGCTGTCTTCAGGAAGAGTGAAACTGATTGGTGAGCATCAGACTGATATACTTACTAATTAAACTGATATTCTTTCTAGCAGCTGGTTGAAAATGGCTGAATTGGATGTTGTTAAAAGTTCGAATTTAAGATGTTAAACCCAAGAAAGAAGAGCCAAATGAAAACTTTGAAATCCAAGTTGTCTTTAGGCCTTTGAAAAATGGTATCTTCCCCCAGTTTTGAGAGTATGACTTCTGGTAATCTCAAAGAATATGTAATCATTCTACTAGAAAATGTTAACGGGGAAATGTTTTTTTGGTGAAAATACTTTACATGCTGAAGGTCTGTCGTGTTAAATTTGCTGTTTAAAATTGGGGTTGAATTCACAACCTTTCTTGAATAAATACCCTGTCATCTAAATTTGGGTGTTTTAACAAAGTCTTTACACTTCTGATAGAGTAGTTGAGAAAGCTGCATGCAAAGATTCAAGTGGAAAAAGTAGATTGCCAAGTAGATTGGCAGTATGCACACTGAAGTTTATTTCACTTGTTTTTAAAATTGACAGTAATTGTATGTTAGGGAAGTGATTAATTGACACCAAAGTACTTTAATTCAGTTAGAGTTACTGAGAGGAAATAATGCCAAAATGATACAAGGACAGTGAATTGTTTTAAATATGGTTTTTTACTTAAAAAAGATTTTGGGGGATTTTTTGTTTGGTTTTTTCTCTTTGTTTTTTTGGGGTTTTTTGTCTGGTTATTGTTTGTTTGTTTTTCTTAGACGATTCAAGGCTGGCAGGAGGAAAGTATTCTATTCATTAAGTTTAAAGAAGAAATTGAAGGTGTGGATGTTTTTGAGGCTTCTTACAAGAACACTTGGAAAAATTATTATGTGATGTTTGGCTCTTAGGTTAATTACCATTTTGATTCTTGGTCTTTTTTGGTAAATGAGGGACTTTTCTAAATACTTTTTTAATAAGTTTATCAACACGTACACATGTATAACATGCAATGTATCTTGCTGAGAACACTTATGTCTCAGAACTTACTGGAAAAGAAGTTAGACTGCTAGGGCTGTAGAGGGGGAATGAGGGAATAATTTCCACTGTTGCTGTACAAAAGCAGTTTTGACTTATGCTTCTGGTCATTCCTGAAACAAACTCTGGTGCTCTTGCGAGTCTAGAAGTCTAAGTAAACATCATTATCTATTTTATTTTTGACTATGTAGCAGGATGACTAAGAGACTTGTGAATAGTTTTGTTGTGAGGTACATTTTTAAAAAGTACAGATGGACAAGTAATACTTCTGTGAATTAAGTGGAGAAGAATGTTTCAGCTGTGCTGGATTCCTGGGAGCTCTTTGATGTGGAGCAAGAATCCAGACAGGTGTTTCTTTAAGACAAAAAGCAGCAGAAAACCCCACCCAAACACCCCTATCGCAAACACACAAACAAAAAACTTGCGAAAACCAGTTGATTGATGATGGGAAGTTGCTGGCTTTTCACATTATGCTTCAGACATTCTACACTGCTTTGTCATACCTCACATGTACCATACCTGCATTTCAGGAGCACCAAAATTATTTTGGGGTGTCTCAGTAATAGAACTGCATTGAGAAGCTGGGAATAGGTATACTTGGATTAACTTAACTTCGTTAGTTTGTGGGTGTTTTGGTGCTTTTTTTGGTATAGCTTGACTTTTATTTTGTTTACTCTTAATATCATGAGGAAGCCTTTGAGGTGAATCTCTCAAGTGCTTCTCCTTACTACACTTTAGCTCACATGAGAGTACTCCTGGAAGGCACAAACTTTGATTCCTTTTGAATGAAACTAGACAAGATTGTGTTCCAAGAAGCAACCAAATATGTTTGATATGTGGATATTAAGACAGTTAGACTTAGATCTAGACTGAAGCGGTTATTCTGAAATGTTATGTTGCATGGACACCAGCTTCTCAGCAAAAACTTTTGCTGTACAGATCTGCTTCTATTGTACTGCACTATTTGCTGATGCAGGGGATGAGGTATTCTAAACAAATGAGGGAAGTAGTTTTCTGTTTCTGTGCTCATGCTACAACTCTGTGTGAAACAGGTCTGTGTAGAGGCACTGAAGGCTTCAGTACTGTGATCAGCAGATCCGGTCTAGGTTCATAAACAATCTACAGAACCCTTTTATATCAAAAAGTCCTGATGTGCTTTTCCTCATCACCAGATGCCACCCACCACCATGATTACTTCACTAACAGGCTGCATGTAACTGGAGATGTGAATAGGATAGGTGACATTATTCAAGATGTAAGCACAAACTGAAAATTTGGGCTGCTGTTTCCCCTTGGACATTGAATAATAGAATAATTTGAATAACATTGAATATATGAATGCTGAATTAACTATTTTTAAAATTTTCTGGATGTCTAAAAGTGTGTTGCAATTGTGGGTGGATATATTTCTTCTGTAACCATAAGAATTTTTGTAGATTTTAAAAGGGAAGAGCCATGCTGTGCCTGATGCATATGAAGGAGCATGATTTTTTCTTCCCTTTTGGTTGGGTGTGTGCTGTTTTTGAAGATGTTAGCTATTGATTCTAAGAGCAAAGGAGTTAGTTGTTTTTGGATCTGTTTTACTGCTGTCGGTGAAGTGATAAGATGTGCAGAAGTCACATTCAGACTTCTCTAGACAGTGCACTAGGGACATTTATGTTTCAGAATACATGTGTTGTTCTTCAGAAGTGACAGCAGTTTCTTTCACAGCTGCTTCTTCAACTTGGCAAACGCTTTTTCTCCAGCAGTACTGGAGATCACTGCTTCTAATGCCTGCTGCTGCACCCTGGGGAATGAGGGTCTGCCTCCTTGTGTAGCTAACATAATTTGTAGCAGTATCTGTATGAATAAGCTGAAGAAGTCTTTCTCATTTGCTGTCTCTGATGGAACAGCAGACACAGTAACACCTCATTGCTGCTTCTTTAGAAGAAGTGTACAGTGCTACTAAGATATAGAAGTACAAATTACATACTTGACTGCGTTGAGGTGGTTGTTCCAGTAGAACCCACTTTGGCAGTCAGAAGGATTACACCCTGGAAATAATGGAATTTTTGTTACTGGTGATCTCTCTTGCCAGCTGACTTAGTGGAAATGGTGATCGATAGGTATGAGTTCTCTTGAAGCACTGGTACTTCTTGTCTGGCAGCTTCTCCTTGTGGCCCTTGGTTGGAGCTTGTGCTGGTTGGAATTGATGATATGAGGATTTTTGCCACTGACTTCTAAGAGGCTTCTCAGCTACTGAGGAAATGTGCTCTTAAAGAGCATGGGTGCAGAAGGTCCTTGCCAGGGTCATCTTTTAGGACCTCATAAGGAAGATGACAAACACCCCAGTTTTAATTGTTTTGAGGAGCTGTCCAAGTCTTCCTGTACAGTCTTGGATACCTAAGGGTGTTCTTACTATCCCAATAGCCCTCCTTATCATGGAGGTCAAAGTGAAGCCTGCTGTGGTGACCGTGTATTTTTCCTGCCTTGTGAGTTGTTGGAAGGCAAAAAGTTGACAAATTTTCAGCCTCTGACTGGGCTGTAGTAGTTCTTTTGACTCTTTCAGTTCTAATTAACCTGTGCTATTGGTGATTGCACAGAAGTCAAAGTTCAGCCTGAAGATGGGAAACCCCAAATTACTTGTGCTGAGCAGAGGGCTGTGCCCATTAACCTCCATGTTTTTTGTTCTTGACTGATTATTGGGACTTCTGTAATTACAGAGTATGAATTTATGGATGGTTCAGCCTCATTTTTTACATTTGTTCTAAATAACTCCAGAGGGAGTCTGCCTAGCTTGCTCTGAATTTCCTGTTGGTTTCCTGTAAATAATGTGGATGTCATATTCACATCATCTTCTTTCAAAACTTAACTCGGGGTCCAGTTTAGTTTGTCACATTTCATTGGCTTAAAACCCTCAAACTGTTACTCTTTCTTTCTGCATAACTGGGGTGGTATGAGATATCTGTGATAGGATGCTTCTCCATGAGTTCTCCACCAAAGCTGGAGCAGCACTGGTAACCTCTGAAAACTGTAATTATTCCTAGCATCTTCCAAGCAGCCACCTGGAGCTTTAGCCATGAGTCTGACCTGGCTCTCTGTGTTAGTCCAGTGATTGCCTGCCGGAAGAATAGCGAGGCCCATTTGCTGGCAAACATGGGGTGTGCAGAGGTTACTGCAGTACTGCATTAATGAATGCATGTAGGTGTGGGCTTTTATTCCAACTGGTAGTGTAGTTGTAGGCGTATAGTCCATGGGAACACTTCCTTTGTCTTTTCCTCACCTTTGGAGTCTTCTGATAGGTCCTTCTGACGTTAAGTGCTTTGGACTTACGATTTGCATTATATTCAGGAGTGGTGTGCAGGAAGACAAGGCAAAGCAATGTAATGAGGGGATAAAACTCACCTGCATTGGGAATGGTAGGAAACATAAATACTTCAGTATCTTTTCTAGGTGGACCATGTGTTTCCAAGAACTTTCATTATAAATCCATGCTTTCTAGTTTCAGATGCTTCAATAGTATGTAATATCTTTTATAAGCATGTATATGCACCTATGAGGGTGCTTCATTGCATTTATTTTACAAATGTGTTTATTTTTTACATATAGATATGGGAAACCAGCTGTTTTCTCCAGTCCTTTTGAAATTTTTTTTTAAAAAAGTGTTTTCTTCCAGTGGGAGATGGACGAATGGGATATGCAGAAGAAGCTCCCTATGATGCAATTCATGTTGGAGCTGCAGCCCCGGTTGTGCCCCAAGCAGTAAGCCTTTATGTTTTGTGTGTGTGTTTCTGTAATATCTTAGCTGTAGAGAATGCTTTGCATACATCTATATGTAAAATACTTGGTAGCTTGCACTGCTGGGAGTATCAGTGGGCAGTGTGGTATTACTGTATGGTGTGGGGTTTTTGTCTCTGTTATAATTTGGCTTCCTGTTGGTTCGGTAAAGCTGTTTGTTCTAATAACTCTGCTCTAAATAAACATATTTTAAAATTACATGTGTGCAACCCTCTATTACAACAACACACTGGAGCATTTTATTTCATAAGATAATTCAATTTTATCGAACACTGAGTTACAAAATTTAAGTGTGTTTCCTGAGTTCCAAAGCACTGAGCCTGTTGAAAGTAAAATGCTCAGCTGGAAATACAAACAGTGCCATTTGTTTGTAGCTTTCAAAATGGATACAGGGCAATTCTTACTAGAGAAGCTGAAGAGTAACTAGGGGCTTTGGAGTGTGCATACATGTAGTCCATTTTTTGCAGATTAGATTTTTTTTTTTCTCTTCCTTTCATCAGGCACATGGTAATACATAACATGATTTTGATATGCTAGATGCCAGTTAAGGTTTTTAAATCTTAATGAAGGATAGTGAAAGACTGGACTTTGAGGTGCTATAGACAGATTGGACATTTCCAAACAATGACCAGTGGTGGGGTTTTTTCTTTTGCTTCATTTTTTTTAACTTGGTTGGTTTTTTTAGGTTTTTTTCAAGGGGGCTTTATTTGGGTTTTGTTGTTTGAGTTTGGGGTTTTTTTGTGTGTAGGTGTGTAGGGGGGTATTCCTAGCAAAGTGTTGACAGATGACAATTTAAAAAGTAATTGAAAGCTTATTAGTGAATGAAACAGTTCTTAATTATAGCTTTTGTTAGCAATGGGGATTAAGTTTTTTTTCATGACATCTGGGAAGTGTGCAATTTTCCTTGAGACTACTGTGACTAGCCTCCTTTAACTATGAAAACAAAAAAAAATTTCAAGCATTTCTCATATACTCTGTTTACTTGTCACTTATCTTACTCATATTCATATATTTTAGACTAGTTTCATAAAAGGCTGTTCCATTCACAGAATGAAAGAGGAGCTGTTGGATAGTGAGTGTGTTGTAGACAAAATTATTCCAGGAAGAGAAATAATAAAAAGTCACCAATCTCAAATCTTACTCTGAGGACTTAAGGGGAGATCAGTTACCCCCAGAATTTTTGACGATGGGCCTGTACCGATGCACAGTAACTATTGAACAGTTAAACCAAACAATTTAAAAAGATTCAATCTGCTGTAAAAATATTGTTATTTACCTTTCCCCCACATATATAGAAAATAAAACTGCAACCAACCCAGTTAATTATTTTACTGTAATACCAGTTGTTGTACCATGTTGCTGTGATACTCTCATTTTCAGTGCACTTTTTATTTTTCCTAATGGAAATAGCTATCTACTGCATAAAAGTAGATAGATACATAATGGCAAAGCTATTAATCTACTGTAACAAACTTTGGATCCAGCTTCTGTGAAGTGGCTGGTTACATTCTAATTTCTGTGTTGTGTTCTAGCTTATAGACCAGTTAAAACCTGGCGGAAGATTGATATTACCAGTTGGCCCTGCTGGGGGAAACCAGATGCTCGAACAGTATGACAAACTAGAAGATGGCAGTGTCAAAATGAAGCCTCTGATGGGAGTGATATATGTGCCTTTAACAGATAAAGAGAAGCAGTGGTCCAGGTGGAAGTGATTTTCTGTTCCACTTACTTCTTCCACACACATGCAAGGTGAAAGGGTGTGAATTTTTAGCAGATAGACTGCAAGGCCTGCCTTTGCTGCTGTGATTGCTTTCTGCTTCTCCATACCATGAAAAGTGACTCAGTCTGCATTACTACATCACCCAAAGGAGGTTATGCTAAGTTTGAGTTCAATTAAAAGCAGAAGAAAAATATTGCATGGGTTGCACTTTGTCTCTTTTGGACATGTTTTCCTTTAGTCTTTGGTGTTTTGAAGATTCTTATTTGTCGTTATAAACACAGCATTTTCTAAGGTTAACCTTAACTTTTAATGAACTTTTTATAACTATTTTGCCCAATAATTAGGGTGAAGTGTAAAATTTTACTTAATAAATACTGGTTTGTCCTGTAAGTTAGTGGTAATTGGGTGTTCATTTTTTATTTTTCTGAAACGCTACAAATGAAGAAAAATTTTTGCAAAATCCGTTGTAGAAAATGTAGATGTTCTTGCAAGCACATTTCCTTTAGACTCAAGTAGCAAAAAGTGGAAAACATAATTCCTTTTTCCCTAAAGTATAAATGTAGTTGAGTAGTGTTCAGAAAATTTTCTCAGATGTGTTATTAGAAGTCTGTCATCTGTCTCTGATGGGGCAGTATTTATGTTTGCCAATACAGCAAACTCTAAAGGCCTTTCTAGGGGTAGGAAACCTTCCTGTTTGCTGGATTGAACAGCCAGTAATGTAGACTTAATGCGGCTGTCAGCTTAAGCCATGCTAGGCATTAGTATGTGAATGAACAAAGCAGCAGTGCTGTTTTGCTTCCTGGCAGAAAGTGCTTGCGAATGTATTATTGGCATTAATGAAGTGCAGAGATGTGCAATGGGTTCTGAAAACAACTCTTGAGCTTTATAACCTAAATTTAGATTTTTGGCTTTTTTCCCTTGATATTCTGGAGTACAGCTTGTGAACTGAATACATGAATACTTAGTCTAACCTATCAAAATATTCATAAAAAGTACAAATAATGCAGTTTGCATGCCGCTGCTTACCGAAACCTCATTTCAGTGTTTCTTGGATAACTATATAGCCACCACGGACAAATTACTTCTGAAACAACTTGAGTGAGATAGTGCTTAGTTCAAAGCTTGTGAAGCATACTTGTTATTCAAATGTTTTGTATTTGTTATGCAAATGAATACTTTGGCCTCGAATATTGCCAGTATTCCCTCAGTGTGGTACTCAGGGGTTTCCTGCCTTTGTAAGGCTTTGGAAGCTTTTCTTTGTGGTCAGTTTCCTCCTCTGGCAAATGTTTTATTTAAGTTTGGAGTCCATGCTTCGCTTGCTCTAAAAAGGAGAAGTAGTCTTCTTAAGCCTTCCTTCTCTCAGAGAGGTTTTATAGATTTTTCTGCATTTCCACCTGATCAGATTATAGTAGCAATTGGGGCTTTTTGGTAGCAGCAGTGTGTGTTCATAAAACACTGGAAGAAGGGTTTCTCAAGTGATAGTGTTTATCCTTTGCTACTAGTGTTAAGGATACACTAGTACTGTGTTAAGGATTAGCATTCTTGAGTTTTTTGCATCTCTTCTGTGCAGTTTGGTATTTCATTTTGTCTGCTAGCTCGGGAAGATCTAATAGTTTGTCTTTGGGCCTTCTTCAGTCATGAATACTGTGGGGTTATTTTCCCCAGAAATTCTTACCAGTTTCTGTGCTTTTCTGAAACACTTCTTGATTTTATTTATTTATTTTTAATTTAAGAATTTACATTGGTGTTATCAGAAAAGGTCAGTGCTTAGCCTGAAGGGTTGATCTACAATGGCATAGAGGCTGTGTCTTGCAATGTGCATTTAAATTTGGTTCAGTCTGGGAACTCTCTGTTAAAGAAAATCTCAGAAGTCCACTTCATGTAACATTTGGTATTTCTTTAATTGTCCTTTTTGTCATCTGAAGAAAATTCCTATTCCATTTTCTAGGATAACTGTCTGCACTGCTGACCTTACAGGAGGTCTTTCTTTTTTTTGTTTTTCCTTGTTGGTGACTATGAAGTATATGGTCAGCCAGCTGCTGTTAAGGAAATTTCTAATTATAGGGTCAGCATTTGTTATCTGTGCTGGCATCAAGGGTAAAAGAGGTGTTTTGTCTGCACTTCCTAGATTTCAGTTTATCTTTTCTAAATTGTTCAAGATCTGTGAGCAGAGCTCAGTTAGAGACTCCTCTGAAAAAGCATCTCTAAGTGTTTCTGTAATAAAAATCTGTAGTGTATGGGAGACTAGTTGCTGTAAATCTCAAATTCATTAAACAATAATCATTCTAAGAGTAGCTCAATTCTGTGTGTTTAGTTTGTCATTCTTTTAGTTTACATTATGTGATTTCATTTCTAATGCAGGTAACTCTTTCATCACCTTGAATGAAGAATTGGTGTCCCTTCACAGAATACGGTTGAAAGGCCAGCAGCATTTTCCTAGGCTAGCAGACCTTCCAGTTGGCAGGAAAGACGCTGTTTAAATTTTTGCTGAGCCGTTCATGTTTTGGAGAAGTTAGTACAGTTATTTTATGGGGCTGCAAGGTGCTCTTGTGAAGCAGCACAACACTCTTAAGTGGTGTTTGAAGTCAAACCTGCCTTCAGGTATTTTGTATCATGCTTTGCTATGTAAAACTGGAACGTGTAGCAAAAGGAAGTCTGGACTAGCTGGAAGGAAAATATTCCTTGGATTTCAGTACATTGCTAAATAAAGCATCTTATTATATTTGTGAATACTGTTAAATTTATTTAAATTTAGTCCATAGCTTTCTAGTTTTAGTTCAGTTGCAGTAGTATTTTTGAGCTCCAAATATTAGTGGGAATCCTCTCGAATGTGACTCACTGGGCCATTTGGAAGTAGAACACACACAGGAATCCTATCTCTGGTACAAAAGAAAACAATGCAGTGTGCCAGAGATCCAGCAGTCAATGCTCAGTTATGTGATTATACTGGTAAGGATATCATTTCACATAAAACTTTTCAATTGCCTTGGGTTTTTTTACTAAAAAATAGGATGGAGAGAAGGCCTCTTGTGTTTCACAGTTGAGAATATGGTTTGATGGCTCCCTTATTGGCAAATCTTGCATAAATTAGGAACTCTCCGGTTTTATTTCTCTGTGAGAGTTCACTTACTACGTATATGGAAAGACAATTTTAAAAGTCACAAAATCATAGTATTACTTAGGATAGAAAACACCTCTCAGGTCATTGAGTCCGACTGTCAACCCAGCACTGCCAAGTCCACCACTAAACCGTGATCCTAAGGGCCACTTCTACACATCTTTTAAATACCTCCAGGGAATACCTTGTCCTGCCAGCCACACTATTGCTGATACAGAGGCATAAGAGAATAACAATGTACATAACACTTAGCAATGAGTCTCTGCTGCATTTTGGATTTGATTTCCAGACTGGCAGCTGCTTAAAAATGTTAACAACTACTTTTGTCTTACATATATCGTATTAGTAGAATTTATTTATAAATGTCATGCTAAATTCATATTTGCTGATAAAATACAAAATTATAATGACAGTATGACCTTTCTGAGAAAAAACTTCAGTGACTAAACTGGGGCTGTTACTGTTACAAAACGGGATTAATACCCCTCTGGAAAATGTATTTATTAGGATATATTTTAATATGTTTCTGATTAGAAACTTACTCAGTGTTTCAAGTGCCCCATATGACCTAGTTGACCAATTTCATTTGAAATTAGCAGTTATTGTTTGCATGGAATTCCTCAGGCTGTGCAGAACAATGATTATGGTTCAAGTTTTTATTTTACTTTGGCAAAAAGAATCTGTGCACAGAATATTTTAGGTTAAATTTAAGAACTGTGTATTATTGTGATGGTTTGACCCTGACTGAATGGCAGGTACTCACCAAAGCTGCTCCCTCCACAAGTGGACAGAGGAGAGAGAATACACCAGAAGGCTCTTGAGTTACAGACAGGGAGAGATCACTCACCAGTTACCACCATGGGTAAAACAGACTTGACTTGGATAATTGGAATTGTTGCCAAGCAAAATCAAAGCAGGATACTGAGAGGTAAAACAAATCTTAAAAACACCTTTCCTCCATCCCTTCTCCCTCCTTCTTAGCTCTGCCTCCTGCCCCCCAGCAGTGCAAGGAGGCAAGGAATGGTGTATACAGTCAGTTAATCACACGTTCTTCCTGCTGCTGCTCCGGGAGAGGAGTCCTTCCTCTGCTCCAGTGTGGGGTCCCTCCTATGGGACACAGTTCTCCATGAACTTCTCAATGTGAGTTCTTCTTATGGGCAATAGTTCTTCATGAATTGCTCCAAGGCAGGTCTTTGTTCTTGGGATGCAGTCCTCCAGGCACAGCCTGCTCCAGCGCAGGTTTCCCACAGGGTAACAAATCCTACCAGGAAACCTGCTCCAGCATGGCTTCTTCTCTCCGTGGGTCTGCAGGCCCCTGCCAGGACCCTGCTCCAGCACAGGCCTCCCATGGGTTCACAGCCTCCTCTCAGGCATCCACCTGCTCCAGCATGGGCTCCTCCACAGGCTGCAGGTGGATCTCTGCATCCCTGTGGTCCTCTGTGGGCTGCAGGGGCACAGCTGCCTCACCATGGGCTGCTCCATGGGCTGCAGGGGAATCTCATCTCCGGTACCTGGAGCACCTCCTCTCCTCCTTCCCTGATCTGGGTGTCTGCAGGGCTGTTCCTCTCACATGTTCCCACTCCACTCTTCTCTGCACCATAACTTTTTTCCTTCTTAAATCTGTTACCACAGAGGTGTTTCTTCCATTCCTGATTGGCCCAGCCTTGGCCAGTGGAGGGTCTGTCTAGGAGCCAGCTGGTGTTGGCTCTGTAGTACATGGAGGAAGCTTCTGGCAGCTTCTCACAGAAGCCACCCCTGCAGCTCCCCCACTACCAAAACCTTGCCAGACAAACCCAATAGAATTATGCAAAAATGCATGTGATATATCTGATATGGTAGATTACAGAAAAAATTTATTTTCTTTATAATTTCATTTTACTCTCAATTTTATGATTGATTGTAGCAAATAATAAATATTTTAAAATAGCACCTTTCCAGATTAAAATGCTACAAATCTAAATATTGCATCTTTAAAGTTATAAGGGGAGAAATACTTGGCTGCTGAAACACTGAGTAGATGCTATATTTGTAATTCATAAAAGGCTGTATTCTGAAATTCACTTTCAGTAATGACAGCATGTTTTTCATAGATGAATGATGTATTGAAAAGAGAAAGTCAAATGCTGCCTAATGACAAAATTGAAGGGGATCTAAAAGAGTGAGATACCGACTTCAAATAGATTTATAAACGTTTGTTCAAATATTTAATTTGAATGCCTTCCACTAAAGAGGTGGTGAGGGATTGCAAAGCTGGATGACTTACTTGTATCCTGAACTTATCAACAATAAGATTAGTGATTCTTTTTTTAATTTCATGACAAACTGTCATTTACCTGAAATGCTACCTATTAGACTTTTTATGAGAATGCTTCTTAGTTTCTTGTTGGATATTCATAATGGGAAATGTAGAATATTCATGCATACGTTTTCCCTACTAGTAAGCCAACATTTTTCAAACTTTCTTACATTTTTTTCTAGAATAATAATTTTGAGCTAATGACTTCTGAAATTTGCTTTAACTTGAGCTTACAAAGTTGCTTTGATGCCTCAGTTGACAGATGAGTGGTTCTTTTATGAGAATTCCAAAGGCCTAAGGACTACTGTGGTGACTTAAACCCTAAATATATATATTGCCTGCTAAGCAGGAGCTGGTAAGCAGATTGGAGGGAGAGCATATATGAAGGTGGAGAGAAATTATGTGAGTTGTGTAAGAATCATAACAAATAGCTGTGGCCAGAAAGAATACAAATTAGTAGATCTTTCCTGTGGCTCTAGAGGACAAGAAGATAGGTTTAACAAGGAAAGAGCAGCCTTTCTGCTACTTTTGAGGGTCTCCTTTTAAGAGTCTTCTTTTAAGCTTTGTAGCAAGATAGATCTTGTTTTACCATTGGAAGGATAGACCTGTATCCTGATTCTTAGCAGTAGCTGAAACCTGGAGGATTTCATAGCTCGGCAGCTTCTGATGCAGTCAGGATCAGCTCAGATCAGCTGATGCTGGTTTGCAATATGTATTTATGTCTGCAAGCTGTTCTACATTAGGGAGAAAGCTGACAACTGTTACCTATCAGGTGATCTGAGACTTTTATTGGACTGTTGCAACTTTCCAGTACATACAGTCCAATAATGCACATGTAAATTCAGCTTCTATCTGTAGAAAATAAATGCGGTATAATTTTAACACGTATATCATGGATTGGTTTGGGCTGGCATGCTGTTGTTAGATTGATGAGTAGTGAAGAGCAAGTGAAAAATCTCTTGAGGAAAGCTGATCCCCTCAACACAGTAAATTTCTAAAAAACAAAATATGAAAATCCTTATTTTGAAAGTCACATATAGGGTGTAGTGTCATGAATATGTTAAAGCAATGAAAAATACCACCAATTAAAACATTGCCATGTTAATATAATTTATTTTAAATGACACATTTATATAATAATTATATATTTTAAGTAGAAATACCATTTTGAAAAAGAAAAAACAAACCTGTACTTTAAGTACTTTAAGTGCATTACCAGCATTATGGAAAAACCTTGCTAACATCTGTGGCTGGGTAAAATTATTGTGTTTAATAGTTTTGAAGTAAATACAGAATGTTTCTTAGGCTTACAGTTACTTGAGGGTCTACCTCAGGTTTGAAGGATTAAGAATTGCTTGTCACAATAAAAGACCATATAAAGCTGTGAGAATACATGGTAGGAATCGGGATAAAAATCACACCCACAATTAGGCATATGAGGCTAAGCCAGCAATATCAGCAGTTGTTACTTAAAAACACTTTTTGAAGTTGTAAAAATTAACTGATGATGCAGCTCCTGGAAGTGTTAGGTATGAATGAAACACTTGTCCTGAATTCACTGGCACCACATTTTAAACTGGGTATCAGATGTTCATTTATTTTTATCTGTTTAAAGTAAGCAAATACCCATTTTGTGAGATAGGCAAATATGGAGAGCTTCCAAACCTTTAGCTATAAACAGATTTTTCTTTATTCCTGCCAAGATGTGTTCTTCTGCCTCCTGCGTTTTTCTGCTGTCTGTAATTACTGCAGTACTCTAAAGATGTATGATTAGTACCTTACTATGAGGAGGCAGTGCAAAGTGCAAAGAATGCAAATATTTATCACTTACAAATCACAAGGTTTGCATCCCAACTGCATTAGAGAGAAAACTAGTCATTTAGGCACTAGTTTCTACAGCCTTTTCAGTTGCTTTTGAAATGTTTTGCATGCTGTCATTCCATGCTGTATGATTCCTGGAGGATAAAGGTTTTGTGTGTGCATGTAGAACTATATTTTTGTGGGTTAGTTTGCATGATAGCTGGAAATACTATTGTGTATTGAGCCAGCAATCACATTAGTGAGGTTTTTTCTAATTCAGACACTGTTTGCTTTGGTAATGAGGCCGATGCACCTACTAAAAGAAAAATTTCAGCAAACTGATCGTGATTTTATAGATTGTCCCTTGTGCAAAAAAAAAAAAAAAAAAAAAAAAGAAAAAAGGCAAAACACTTCTCTTTGAATTTTCCAATGTTCATGGTGGCACAGTGCACAGCTTTCAGATTTGATGGGCATTTTGTATTAAAATTAATGCTTTAGAAATACTTAAATCACTACTATATGATAACTTTATGATTGGAATATAGGTTCTATGGGTTTCTTGTTTCAATGTGTTTTAAATGTCCTACAGGAACAAAAACCTGCATTTTCTAGATTCCTTGTAGTGATTTAGAGAGACTTCTTGATGCATCCTTTCTCCTAATTGGATCTCCTTTTAATACACACACACACACTCTCTCTCTCTCACACTGCCCTGTCCCCAACCTTTCCATAACCTACTCCTGATTTATCATAGCTCCTTCAGGAGCTAATCGAGTTCCTCGGAGAAATAAATAAACTAAGTGGTACAAACTGCATGACAGGGATGTGAGATTGTGTTCCCAGCTTTCTTCAGAGACTGCAGCTGAAGCTAAACTTGCCTTTTTGGCAGCTACAGAGGATGGATTTTGCCAATACTCTGTCTAGTAAGTTGGCTCAGTTGCTTGCCAGTGTGGAGCCAGCAGAATTTGGATGGCAGGTAGCTGTGTTAGTAGCTGTGCAGTGTGTGGGGTTTCCTTAAAGCAAGTGATCCATTAAATGTAAAATAGAGGGACCCATATTTCACAATAAGTCACGTAATCATATGAGATGGTATAGACAATATGGGATTGCTGTTGCCTTTCCTTTGGTGTTTGTTTCTTTTCTCAAATGCTTGAAGAGATTTCTGAAGTTTTGCTGATGTGCATGAGCACTTAAATGCAGCCTGATTCAGTATAAAAACTTTTCAAATATGATTTCCAAGGGGAGAAGAAACATAACTGCATGTGTTTTCTTTCTACAGGGATGAATTGTAAAAGCTACATCATCTTGACCCAAACATAGTGTTACAGTGGACTGCTCATCTCCAGTTCTAAAAGCTTTTTGAAAACCAACAGCATTGCAGCTTGTTTTGGACTTCGTTATACTGTTGTTATCAGCATGGAAAAGCGTGGTGTTTGTTTTATTTTTTTAGATGCTCAAGGCAAACCTGATAAAGAAATGGTGGAAAGTTTTATGTGGGCACTGTTTTATTTAACATGCCTTTATTTCACTTTCATCTGTTCAAAGTGAATTTCTGCAAAACTGCGGATAAAGACCTGTAGCTTGTGAACTCTGATTTTGATGGGGGAACTTGAACACTCACTTCTCTCGGCTCCTGTGTCCCTTGGTAAAACTGCTTCTGTGCACCTTACAACACTACATAGGTAATACCAGGTTTTCTGTGTTCCAATGTCTGCTAGATGCTACTAAAAGGAGATGAACTTCCTTTCTAAGCTTTTGACATGGTGTCATAGACTAGCATGTAGTAGATACAATCAGCTGCTTTTTTACCTTAAAACCAGGCATTTGTATATATTAAATTTCAAGACATCAGAGGTTGGTGGCCACTCTTATCAAACATTGCTGTTCAAGTTGGACATAAAAGACATGGTTTTCCCTTTCCTTCTAAAATTGATTAATGGAATCTGGAAATTCTGTTTTGGTTTATAGCTCCGTGCTGGTGTGATACACATGGATCTAACTCTGTAAATGTGTGTTCCAGTCACCAAATAATTTATTGGCTGCTTTGCCAGATAAAGTTAAAAGCAGAAGGGGGGTTGTGTGCTTGTGTAGAAGATTAGGATGGGTATGTAGTCTGAGATATGGATTGCTAGGTTCTTTATAAAAAAACAGAATCCCCTTTGGTTCTAAAAGAAGGTTGCTTTAGAAAGGGAATTCTAAATTGCTGTAAAAGGAACACAGGATGCATGCAAAAGAATCCTGGACTCCTAAGAACAGATAGATGCACTTGTTCAGTTTTCATATAGAAGAATAGTGGGAAAACCTTTTTTTCTGCCCTAAGTTTTCTGTTTTGGTACTGTAAAATGTCAACAGCAAATTGCAAAGCAGTACAGTAAGGTGGGCTGCTTTGGGAAAGGGGGGAAGTGTGTCTTCAGTCATCTTGCTCATATTTGTGCAACCAGTAATTAAAGTAAGCAGTGTATTATCATTATTTCCTTTTTTTTTTTTTTTTTAATTTTAAGGAGGATTATGGAATAAAACAATCCATATTGATCACTGCAAAAAAAAACCAAAACAACTTTTTATGGTGGAAGAGCAGTAATTTTGTGATAGGATTAATCCCTGGAAGCATAAAAAATTCAAAGGCCTCTGAACATGGAAAAAGAACATTTTAAATAACCTGCCTTTTGAAGGCCAGCCCCATTTTATTCCTCTGTAAAAGATATTATATAACTTAATTTATTTAGATGTTTGGAAGTTAATGTACCACCTCCTGATCTGACTGCAGCCTGGGAGCACATGCACAAGATTAATCTTATAAAGAAATTAATATAGTGTGTATTCTAGAAAATACAATCCAGAAAAATCCACTTGCGTCTGACAAATTTGTACTAACCCACGATCAACTGTGACTCTAGTTCTTGGTGTTGAAGTGAAATATCTTAACTGATGCATGCTAACATTCAACCTTTTGGTCGCTGTATCTTTCAGTTTGAGTTCAGCTTTATTTACATCTTCTCACAAATTTAATCAGTTAAATGAAAGATATGAGCTCAACTGTATCCAAATTCCTGTCTCTGGACACAGTGTAATAAGCTAGCCTGACTTGGAAGTGGTGTTAAAGCTGAGACCCGATGACAACTTCCTGGGGGAGAACCACTTCAGGGGGTGTAAAGGCTTCAGGGACCAAGGCTGGTGGGAGTACTGCACCCATTCCACTGAAGGGGTTGATGGTAGCCAAGGTACTCGGACAGAAAGGAGTATCCAGGAGTAGCATTTAGGAGTCGAAAATGGAAACTCCTCCATGATGGAGCAATGGTTCTGAAGTAAAATCTTGGAGACAAGGACAAGTTGAAATGCAGAAGACTTGAAGAGCTTGAATAAATGCTGTGTGAACTGTCTGAATTGCTACTTTGCCAAATAAAACAAATTGAGAGGAAGCTGTATCTAGGTGTCTGTCTGATTTTGTGGTTGGTTTTATTGTTTAACCTTCAACAGGATTTTGCATTTCCAAAAAGTAAATAGGTATAAAAATACTGGTTTGCTAACTGGCCAGAACTATGTGTCCATTTTCAGTCAATTAATTTATTGCAGCAATTACAAAGCCTGTTAATACTACCTGGAATGTAAGTGGAGTTTTTGGTGGCTGGTTGGAATTTCTCTTAGTTCACATCTGTGTGTTTTGGTGAACAGGCTCTGTGCACAGTTCTGTCTGCTGTCCATAGCTGAATCCAGCTACCTTGGAGAGTGTGGTTTGCCACTTGCAAGGATTAAAGTTTTGTCTTTTTGTAAGAGGTGCAGTCATGTTTCACTGGGCTGTTACTATCACCTCTAAGCTGGAACAGCTTGGGAGAACAGATTGGCTTAACTGCTGAGTTGCTTATCCAGTTGTTTCTGGGATCCAGGCAGCAGAAGACTTGGACAGCCAGTATCTGTATCTTGACAACCCACCAACAGTTGTGGGTTCTCCACGGAGGAGTTTGATATGCTGTATGGATACTTTCTGTTCATGCAACAGGAATGACCTACTTATTTACTTTTTCCATTCAGACTGGTCAGCTGGCTTGAGGCCACAGAGCCCATAACACGAATTGTTCTGGAGGGAAACCAGCACACAGCGCGTGTGCACCAGCACTGCTGATGAAGCCACCTGGATGATTCCCGAAATGTTTTGTAGTCATTGAGTTTGAAATGGGCAATAATGCCTGGGGCAAGGGGGGCTCTACGTGGTAGGCTCTGGAGCTTCCAGCTGGCAGCAGTTCTCTCCACATGTGCAGTTTTTTTGTGACAGAGTGATTTTTGAGTGTGAAGGGACTGTGGAATTAACCATCAGCACAAAGAGGTAAAATAAAATACTCAGAGAAAAATTCTGAGCTAGTACTCTCCTTCCTGCCAGGAAGAAGGGTGTTAACCCATTCTTACCGTGGCAGTGTTTTCTTCCTTTTACTCGTTAATGTGCCCTAGGTTGTGCTGCTTTTGATTTAAATGCAGTTCACAGAAGGAGGACATGAGACAAAGGATGAGTAATGCAAACCACGCTCATGATTTTAAGTTTGGTTCTATTTAGCCGATTTTGAACATATTAGGATGCAGTTCAAAAGATGAATAATTCTAGTTACTTTTATGGAACCTTGAACCCTGTCCCAAGTGAATGAGGGGTGGTCCTGGTTCAGAAAAAGGCAGATGGTGAGGTAACACAAGCACATTGTGCAGAACCAAACAAATTCAGAGGGGAAGTGTTGCCCTAAAGATGGCATGTGCACAGGGGGGTGCAGGAGATGATGAGCTCTGAAATCAGTCTTTTGCATTTCAGGATGTTGAGACTTCATAGATCAGGAAGGGTAAATTAGAGTTTAAGTACTCTGGTATACAATGGACAGATTTAAGATGGATTCAAGCACAGGGTTTAAGTTGGTTTTGTGGGTTCGTACATTTTGCCTTTGTTGGCTCTATTTGTGTTTTTGTCCATCTGCTTTTAATTGTGAAAGGTTGTGAACTGCAGATCAGTTGTGGGAAGTGCACAGACACTCTTAAGGTATCATAACCCCACTTTGCCTTTACTGTAAACAACACAACTTGTGTGTTCAGAGCCCCCAGCTGGCAAGGTTTGGGGTTCCGTGCCTCAGTCAGGTCTGAGGAAATAAGCATGGACTAAAACTTGGACTTATGCAGGCAGAGATGATGTAAAGTTTCCTCTACCTGGCCTATTTACCTCCCACACTTCCTCCTTGACATACAGGGCTGCTTTCTGTTCCAGGTAGAAGTTTTTTACACAGCACAAATTCATCATGCAGCTGATGCACTCTGAACTTTCCTATGAAAGGCTATTACTGTTCTCTCATGCTCTTGGCAGGGTGTTAATGAGATGCTCAGCAGGATGTGCTCAGGAACTAAAATTGTATTTCTTTAAGTTATGAATTGAGTGGACATGGGTATTGGTGAAATATGTGTGGAAGAGATCCAGCTGCCCGTTGAGAATTGTCTGAAAGCTTCAGAAAGGAGAAATGAAAATAACTCTATGTCTCATCACACCAAACTTAGAACTTGAGACAATCCCATGCCTTTTGGCAAAACTGTTTTAGCAACAACAGACGATTTTCATAAAGACTGTTGATGGAGTCACTCTGAGATCTCACTTCAATTCTCTAAGGTTTCTTTGTAGTCCAGCCATTTTCATCATATGCTTCTGAGTAACTGACCTGGTAGATACTCTTGAAAATATTCCCTAATGCTTCTGAGAAGCTGAAGTCCTTTTTTCGGCCATGTTTGGCTTATGTTTGCATTTTATGTGTTTGTACTATGAACAGGTCATGTTTCTTGCTTATTACCTTCTGCCAAATCCTTTTTCAGCTATAATGGAGAAGGGGCATCTGAGATAAATCAGTAACTTTTAGTGCAAGTGCCTTATGGATTAGAAGGACACTATCAAAGGCCTCTGGTTAGGAAAGTGGGTAATCCAGAGCATCTGCCGAGGCTACTGCTCTGATCAGAGCTCTAGAGAAGTTCTTTTCCTCTGAATATAGAGGCAGCCTCAGGATAGTCATCTCTTGGGCATGGAATTAGCCTTCAGGGACACTTTCCCTATAGGCCCAAGCTTCCATTGGTCTGCCTGCTTTCAAGTCCTTTCCAGTCCTTCACTCATTCAAGTTCCATGCTCCCTCTATATCTGTGTTGTCCAGTCATTTGGTTCAAGTGTAGAAATCTTAAATGCATCTCTATAATGCATTAGGATCTGGTAGTTGTAAGAACTATGGTAAAATATCTTGCTCTGCCCTCTTTAGAACAGGATTATACATTTCTGTTGGCCAAGCAAGCTATGATTCTCAGTCCTTCACTGAACCTTTCCACCTTGTCTAGTTTTTCATTGATTTATGAGTGGTTCATGACTGTCAGCCAGGAGCCTTACAACTGCAAAAATTAAAATTTTTGCAAGTATATTTAAAAACTTGTTTCTGAAGTGTGCTGATCCACTCATTCTAGATTTCTGTCTGTGTTTCAGGGCTGCAGTGCAGAGTGCAGCTCACTTTGCCACTTGTTTTAAGTTAACTATTACTTGAAAAATACATAGTGGAGTTACTTTTACACAATTTTTTCTCACTTTAAATATTCCTGGTTTACAGCATGTTTCCCTCTTACTCAGCTCAGACCAATTGTGTTGTGGGCTTTTTTTCATATTAATTACTCTGTGTTTATTGCCTCTCTCTGGTCTTTATGCCCATCAGCGCTCTCTCAATCTTTTCTAGCCTTTCCCTTTGCTCTTGCTCTTTTAGCTTTTGCCATTAGAAACTGAAAAACCCCAATTCCTGATGCACATGAAAACAGCCAGCACAGACCTCAGTGATGCATGACTGTGGATTCTGTTGGGGCTTACTAGAAAGGCTCTCCCTTTGTTTTGGGGTGGTGTGTTTGCGTTGCTATTGGCTCCTGCCTCTGACTGGCTCTGTGCAGTTTGGGATTGAAACTCTTATGCTTTATCTAGGATTTGAAAAGCAAATGGAGCATCACACTGACCTATTTCGGCCTTTTTGTTTTGCAAATGTGCTCTTGGAACTGCCCCTGCTATTATCCTACAGTGCTATGGAATGATTACAGCGAGATGTTCAGGCTAGGATCCCCTGCAAAAGAGGGTAGCAAGCAGCCCGTATTATGGGAAAAAAACCCCTGTACTTCTAAATATGTATCAAACCTAGGCAAGTATTGTATTGTTTGCTCTTCTGAAGTAATTTGTACCCTTAAGCTATAAAACAGTTTAAAAAAAACCTAAGTGAAATAAGAATCTTGATCAACATTAAAATACACTGACAAAATAAATTTTAATGACCTCTCCTAATACACAGAGGAGCAGCATCCACAGAGCTATGCAGTCAGAGTAGTCAATATTCTCTGCTTACCTGTCTAAGATCCTGGTAAGAATAGGTGGACTGAGCATATTCAGAGATATGTGGATAGACACACATCAGTGTTTAGGACAGGAAAAACAGATCTGACTGACTTCAAATAGTGACAATTTTCACAAAGAGTGTCTCACTTCTGCTACAGGATAAGCACTCGTGGGTCCCTTTCGACTCAGAATATTCTGTGGTCTGTGACTGTGTAAAACCCCCAGCTCTGGGGTCTGTGTGAGAGGCCGTGAACGCAATTTTAGCAATGCAGCCATGAAGATGGGCTAGAACCACTGCCTGCTCTGAGCACTCCTTTGGCATTAGAGGGAGAGCCCCATCCTTGGGAGTGGCTGGGAAGGGGCTACAGAAGTGGTGTCAGCAGGAGGCAATGGCTGGGAGCTGCCTGGGGAGAAGGGGAAAGCATCCTGAGTATGTTGACAATATTTTCTGCTATTCCCAGGTGTGCTCTAGCTCAGTGCTTCAGTATGACTTATTTAAAATCAAATAGCATGAAAGCTATTAAATGCAAACACATGGTATTGAGACCAGTGTGTGTGTTAATTGCAGGAGCTGCCAAGCCAATCTGTTACTTTGGTAACTTTGTCTTGCTCTCCATCCAGCTGACAATGCCCCCAGGCCCTCTGGTAAGGTGAAAACTATCTTATTTCAGTCCAGCTGTGGAGTTTGCTGTTACCTGGGAAGTAACAGGCCTCAGGCTGGTGGCCTGCAGGGCAGCAACTGTCACGATCTCCCCTCCCAGGAAGAAGAGTCCCTGGGAAGACTGTGGCAACTCTAACACAGCACTAGCCAGACTCCTGTACTGTGCTTGCTGTCTGTGGCTCTCTGCTTGGAAGCATTCATTCTTAGCTGTCAAATGTGAAATCTGTGGTGGTTTATTTCACTAGCAGTAGCACAGAAACAAAGCCTGCAGCTGGGTAAAGTGACTGGAAAGCTGAGCCGCCTTTTGCACCCCGGCTGTACTGGCTGGCTTGTGCTTTGTCCGGGATCTTGCTGTTGTCCTGCCCGGCAAAACAAACCCAAACCTTTTGTTCTGCTGCTGGCTGTGTGCCAGGGTAATGGGTTTCGGTAATAGGAGCACAGTGGGCACAGTGAGAAACAACTACTTTTCTTGCTGCTTTGGTGAGGTGGTGAAGGACATTTCGGTATTTAATTAAAACCCAACACAAATTTCAATAATGGAAAATAAGACCCCAACCTAATGGGCAGTGAGTCTTCCCTAGAAGGTATTTAAAATGCAGTCTTTTGGGCCTTGCGCTATTTGCCATGTGTACTGTGAGCTGGGATGGAAGAGAGGCCGTACTCCCAAACTGGAAATGGGCAGCATCAGCAGATGTCTCCTGGACCCACTGTAACACTGAATTACAACAAACAGACTTTGCCTCACGTGGCACGAGGGCTCTGAGCAAGGAGCACTGGCAACCAGATTCCCTGAGTGGTTGGCACAGCCAGCTCTGTGACTGCTGTCCTGGTCAGCCCAAGCACTGCTCAAGAAACAGGTCATACAGGTAGATGCCCTGTCCTTCCCTGGCTCCCTGAAACAAGTATCTCAACAACTCCCCCCACCATACATGTTCCAGCTTCTTATAAGGCTGTTTCACAGAAGGGAAAATTGTACTTCTGTTTGTTCTCATGATGCAGTCTTGTAGCACAAAATTTAATGGAAACTAAAGACAATGCAATAAATGTAAGAATAAAATAGGTTTATTAGAGCTATTTTACATAAAGTAATCAAGAACAAACAACTTGAAGAACTATTTGTATACCATGGCAATATTCTTGCTGACTCAAAGTTACTGAAGTACAAAAGACGACATACAAAATGATGCATGCCTCATTTGACTCTGGTTTTATTGGGACCCATGACAAATGTGACATCCTTGGACAGCCAAACAAGACAGACACCACAGTGTGTGTATATATATCTGTATATATAACATGTACTGTACACATTTTACTGGTAACACATCTGCAGTTCACTCACACATATCAATTACTTGCTCTAATTCTATGAGAATTTTTCTGGGGTGAGGGCAGATCACCGAAGCTTTCAAGCTTTGCAGGGAGCTATGGGTTA
>NW_008239110.1:19778616-19792508 GCF_000691975.1 Corvus brachyrhynchos
AGCAGGAATCCTACACTCCGGAATCTCGGGTAGAAACTGCTGTGTGCTGCGTTCTCACGCTGTGGGAGGGTGGCGGGCTGGGCGTGGAAAAGGCTGAACAAGCCCTGAGCTCTGGAGAGAGACACAGCCCTGGGATTGTACATGGAATCATAGAGGGGTTCAGGTTGGAAAGGACCTTAGGGATCATTTAGCTCCAGCCCCGCAGCCATGGGCAGGGACACCTTCCACTAGACCAGGTTGCTCAGGGCTCCATCCAGCCTGGCCTTGAACACTGCCAGTGACCGGGCATCCACAGCTTCTTTGGGCAGCAGTACACGACTGCTGTTGAGCACTGGAAGTCCAAGCTCATCCACTGAGGAGTTGCATTTTTTCATTTCAGCATTTAGCAAGCATGGCTCTCTGCTATCAGCACAGAGGTTTAAACTGAGTGAAAAGAAGATGCTTTTTCCTTAAATCCCAATTTTCTTTGCAAAAGCTGGCACTTAGATAGCAATTACGTTTAATTAACAAAGCAAGACACATTTTTTTAATGAAAATGCTCCCAGTGCATCAGGTGGAAAGAACACAACACAAGGAATGCATTGGCTGGAGCATCCCGGTCCCCACAGTGGTGGCAGCACTGAGAACAGCAAGGTGGCCCAGGCTTCCCCCCATGCCTCAGCCAGCACAGCTGGGCTGCGGGGCCTTGGCTGCTCCAGTGCCCTGGCCCTGGGGCATGCTTGGCCATGGCTGAGATCACAGCTGCTGTGGGGAGGGCAAGGGCACCCCACATCCAGTTTGGGGCCTCTCCACCCTGCAGTGTCTTCTGCACAACAATGAACTGGAGCTACTCGCTAGAGCCTGAACACTTCTTGTTTTCTGAGCAAGGACATGTACCCACGTTTTGTATTATCACCAAAGCGAAAGCGTACGTTCTTCATCTTGCAGGCTTCTTCTACATTTGAAAATTAACTAAGGATTTTGGTCCTTTTATAGAGGCAGAGATTCATGGACACAGGAGAAAGGGGAGAAAACAACTGACCCAAATCCAATATTTAGAGATACATCCCATTGATGAGGTAATCGGACTCTTCAGATGTAATGGGTCGAGCTTTCTTAAGCTTCTGTTTCACTAAGCGCAGTCTGCAAGCAACCATAAGTAGCAGCAAAGCAGTGATTGCCAAGCCTAAGGCTAAGGGTAACACAGCACCTACAATGAGGTTAAGAGAAATTACATTTTATTTAACACAGTGAGATGCTGGCAGAGAAAACCTGAAATTGTTCTTAAAAAATACAGCTAGTCTGTCACTTAGATGTTAGTAATTGGAACAAGTCATGCTATGAAACTAAACTGTATGATCATCTTAGGGACAGTTCAGAATATATAAGTACATTATTCAGTTCTTGACCATTTTATCTGTATCTATAGCACCTGACTGAAAAGCTGATGTAATCCAAAATGAATTCACATGGTTGGTCTTACCTGTTTCTGGGACTGGACGACCACTTCCAAGCTGTTCTCTCTTTGGCACCATTATGCCATCCCCATTTTTATCATCTGTTCTTTTCCCTGAGGAACTGTTATCTGCACATAATCAAGCAAAATAAATGAATACTGCAGTTCAGTGACTCAGGAAGTCTTATCCACAGGACACCAGAATTAAATAATGTGAAGCGCTTAAATTACAGGGAAAAACAAACAAAAGAACAGCTTAAGAACTTCTGACTTCAACTGTGTAACTTGCATTTTTGAAATAATGTGAAATTAAAGCTAAAATGTAAATTCAGTTTTGCATTCCAAACCACAATGCATCTAAACCAAAAGCAAGGGCATTTTGACTGTGCTGTGATGTATTCACTGGCAGCCTTTAGAACTGTGACAGAGCTAACAGAAACACACTATGCTACAAGATCTTTAGAATATGAATGTGAAATGTTGTAATTGGAATTACATATAGTGGTGGGTGTCAAGGAAGTGTTTAAGTCAATTAGCTTGGAACGTGCACTATGTGTAAGGCCCACACACCACCACCAGCTCTGAAGAGCCGCAGAAGGTGTCCCTGGCAGTGGCAGCAGCAAATGCACACAACTGCTGATTAAAGCTTGGATTGTTTCATTGGTACTGTCATGAGGTCCAGGCTAATGTCCCCACTCTAAGGCAGAACGCAGCCTCCCAGGCTCTGGCTTTACTGCCCTGCCATTTTGTCTGGGGGTGCATAAACACGAACTTCATCTGCAGGGAATGCTGTAGAAACAAGCTGTGGCCTTCTTCTCGTTGGGCTCCTGATGTTGTCCTGGCATGTAAAGTGAGCTTGAAAAAAATCCTAAGAGTGAATGTACTGGCTTTAAAATATCTGTATGGTACCAGAGCTGTGCAAGACCACCTCAATGTAACTGACACCAAAACGAGCAGCTGTTTTCTGCTTCTGTTCTTCCTGAATTAAATTAAACAAATATTTGTCTTTGTTGTGGAAATACCCAAAAGACATCAACTCTTTTTGAGCTGCTCCAGCCTGCATCTAAATGCCTGTTTAGAAATTTGTTCCCCTGCCATTTAAGGAAATATTAAAATCAACTGCTTGTGAAGACATTTGGCAAATATTGAGAGAAGTTTAGTTGGAAATTTTTGCAAGGGTAGAAGAATAGAATCCCTTCAATAAAGCTTGTAGGGTTTTGTTAGGACTTGTGGCTGTTCTTACATGATTGGAGAGACTATCAGAGTCAATGCTGCTCAATATCTTATCTGTTATCTCTAGAACACAAAGAGCAATTTCCCCAAAGTTTAGGAGCCTGGCATAAAGCATATTACATGGGTTTAATTTGATTTTCACTTTCTCTTGATTTTCTAGTCTGTTTTGAGGAAATTGCAATTTGCAGCCCTTTCCAATTACCCTAAATTACAGATCTAGGTTATGGCTACTGCTGTGGGTGCCTCCGCAGTAAAAACATGACTAAGGCTTGGGTACTCAGTCAAATGTTGTAATCCCAGCCCTGAACAGCACTGCACAACAGCTGGCACAGGCATCCTGGGAGAGGCAGAGACCCTGTGCCAGGGGAATGCAAAGCTGTTATGGTGATTTATACACTTGGGTTGGCTGTGCTGGGGAGTGCAAATCTTCAGGCTGCTCGTGAATTCAACCTGTCTGCATGACCGTGTTTGCTACTGGCCACTGCTCCTTAGAAACCAGCCCAGTGCTCACTGCAGAGTGCGGTGCTGCTACTGTGTGTTTTCTATAGTCATCTGCAAGTGCAGCAGTGCCAGAATATGCAGCTGGGCTTAAGAACTTCCCTGGAGAAGGACTCTGGGGCTATTTGGAGGCAGCCATGCAGAAATGCTGCGCTGGCCTTTGCAGGACATGCAGTCTGGATTACTTTGCCACGGAAACATATCTGCAGAGAGAGAAAGGACTCCTTTATTGACATTACATGCCTCTTCCTCCATCCACTCCCAACTTTGAAAGAAAATGTTTGGCCTTTCAGCTTGGGCCAAGGTAAACAATGAGTCTGTTGCAGAAGACACAAGTGCCATGAGTGTCTGAGTGGTTTATCTCTAAGTTGCACTTGGTGTTCCTCTGGACTTGCCCTGCTGTAGAGGAAGCCCATTGAAAAGGTAGGAGTGCAGAACAAGATTTATCCGTTGTCAACAATCAGTGATTTCTGGGGTTTTTTTTTTGTTGGTTGGTTGTGGTTTTTTCCTCTTTACTGTGAACAGATTCCCTGTTAGGCCAGGCAGAAGTTTTAAACCGTCCTTAACTTGGACTTGAGCATTTTCATACTTTAGTGTAAATCCTTAGAAAGTTTGTATCAAGTCAGAGCTAAGCATGAAGGACCACTGTAACGAAGGTTAAAGAAAATTTGGAACAGAGAAACTATTAAGAGAAAATGGATTCTGGAAAAAAGTTCACCTAGTATCACCCTCACAGGCAGAAAGCTCATATATCTGCTACCAGGAACTATCTCACAGTCCAAAACATTACAACTTAGCCCAGCTCCTTAGGAGACAAGGAGAAAAGATAAATATGGTAGTACTTGACAAGGAGGTCTCTTTATTAGACCCTTTATTGAATTCTCAAAGATGAAAGCTGTTTATGGAGAGGTAAGCAGCAGAAGGGACATGCTTTTACTGGTACTTTAGCCACCACTTATAAAAAAACAAATGTAAAAAAAGAAAACAAAGCAACTCCCCAGTCCTGCAACGTCTTGGGAAAAACTTTTCTTCTTTAAAAATCAACTGAAAGTTCCTGTATCAAGCATCAAGTCTAGCAGCCAGCTGGAATGTGCCACATGCTGTCTCCAGTAAGGTAAAACCTTCACTTACTCTACCTTGAAGTCACTGGATTTCAGAGCATCACGTTTTCCTCCCTGGATTGTATTTCCATGATGATCTGAAACTGTCAGCTGAGAATTAAGAAAAATGTAGCCCTGAATGGAGCACTCGCAAGTAAAAAGCTAGAACCTGTGCTGCCACTGTAAGGCCATATCCCCTAATATGTACCTAAAGTAGACAGCTTTTCACCAGTGACATTAAAACCACTAAAGCTTATTTTCAAAATTTATGTAAAGTAGTATGTAAGAAGCCTGGATGTTTGCAATGTCAGCTTCAGGCCAACAAGAACATGATTGCCTTGGTCCAACAAAGACTTTTACAGTGACTCAGAAGCAGAGGTTCTACCTTGGCATCAGCAGCAGCAGACAGTCCCTTCCAGAACAGGATTTCTGCCAGTGGAATTGCTGAAGTTTTGAGGCTGCTGGTATGATTTCTGCTCAGCACTGCTTACCTCTCCTCAAAAATGCATCTAGCAATTATTGCCCTCCTGGACACATTTCCAGATGAGCTTCATGGAGCTGCTCCAGCATTTCTGTGCCTCTCATTTTTGTATCACATAATTATTAGATTTGTTCTCAACCTCCTTGAGATGGCAGTGGTGGAGGGAAGTCTAATCAATGGATCTGAGTGGATTTTTAGGAATAGGTTAGATGCCTGTCTCCTCGACTCCATAAAGACTGTGGTGCTTGCCAGTGAGCCTGTCTGGACCTCCGTGAATCACTACCACACAGTATGGGACTCCCAGGAAGTTTAAGTATCTGCAGGAGAAGACGGCAGCTCAGAGCGTGTTTTGGCAGAGCAGGTTTGGCAGCTGCCCTTTGGACCCATGTACTTATTAGCAAGTACCTCGTACCCCTTCATGTCCCAGCCCATGCACCCTACCTGGAATTGATCCGTAGGCAATTTTAAACCTCGCTGAGCTCTTTGCTGCTTTTTTTGGTTAAAAGTATTGGGCTCCTGGGTCAGTAAAGACTGGATCCTTCTATTCCACAGGGAAATTATTAAGCATCTAAAGTTAAATTTTGACTGAGCCTTGTCAAAAGAGCGATATTAAACCCAAAAGAATTAAAGCAGCTTTAAATCTTGCCTGTTGAAAATTAGAAGATTACAACAGGTACTGGTAGTACACTAATCACTGGAGCCCCATCACACTTTTTTAGTTTTATAAGAATCTTTTTCTTTGCTTGTCTACTGCTGTGCAAAACACTACCTTTAGAGCAAAACTGGGGCAAGTAAGTTACTGTACAACGGGTAAACAGAGAAAATGATTATGCAAAAGTGCTTTTACATTGCAATTCCAGTTATAACCCCTGATTATCAGTTGCTAAAGGTGGTGACCTCAGTTCTGGTTTTACATCTGGATTCACAAGCCAAATGATTTTTGAGACCGACTTAGCAGCTGACTTTCCACTGGAGCCTGCAAAGCCCTTTGGAAGTTTGATGTTTACTTTGGGTGGCCCCATATCAGGTGTCACTCAGGACTATCTGAGTGAGAAGGGTTTGAAGCAGACTTCAGAATTTTAGTCACTCCAGTGAGGAGCACTGAGGTCATCTATACTTCCAGAAAGAGGGAAAACAATTTGAGACAGGATTTTGCTGTCAGTTGCTACACATTCATTCGGGGCCATCAAATTCTTAAGAACATTGTTTTCACTCCCTTTGCAGAGTGTTCACAGTGTTCCCTTTGCAGAGTTTTCACTCCCCCAGCACTCCACAGATGAAGTAAAAGCACTTGAAGGAACGTTCAGGTGCCAACCAGGGCAGTGCCCTTTTCCAGAGTCAGCAGCAGAGGGCACTGAGCACTGCTCTGTTGTAACTGGAAAATAAAGCTGGTTATAAATAGCTGTGTCTTGGGGCACATGAATCAGTCAAAACCATGAAGAAATAAAAGGGGGGGGGTTTGTACTGATTTTAGGCTCTGTGCACACAGTTTTGCTTTCATATAATTGACATTTCAGATTATTGTAATTCATCAGCATGAACCTCGGAAGGCACATCAATTTCATTGCAGCTTCTGGAGCTTTACCAAGGGCAGGGCTGGGGCTCTGCCTGTAACATCACACGATGGCTCACTACAGGCTTGCAGCTACTGTGCAGAGCAATACTGGGGACCGGTACATGGACACCTGAGGTAGCTTGTTACCAGAGCCTGAGACTTTTCTGTAGTGATCAAAGACTTCTCCTGCCCTGGAGACTGAGTTCATAAAAAAAAAAAAAAAGGCCCATAATAGTAAAGATGTTCGTTCAGGAGAAAAATAAAAAAAGAAGTAATACTTAGCACCAGGAGAAAAGCAATTACTCTCACCCAGGTTGAACAGTACTTTATTACGTTCTTCTGAAGTACTCCCCTACAGATTTAAAGAGCCTTAATACATCAGCCTACACAGCTGAACCTGTGGCAGAATTTGTATTTAGTTCACTGCACATTTTGTTCCTTAGACTGTATTACTTCCCTAGCATTCCTACATTTTAAATTTCTTTTTGCACCTACTAAAAAACAGACTGACAATAATAAATGAAAAACAACTCAGAACTTCATTATTACAGGTTTCTTTTGTATTTTTTTACATTTCAATTTTTTTCCTCTTAGCCAGGCACCAAAAGACAATTAAATTAAATTTAAGGTGCAAGACACTTCCTTTCTTTAAGGAGAATGATTTATTGAAACTGATTCAATTCTTACCTGGCACAAATCCACTGATTTGTTTCTTTGGTCCCTGAGAAAGCGATTGGTTAGACACGTCTGCATCCACTGAGAGAAGTGGTTGATTTCTGGCAGTGGCTTTCAGGGTGTTCTCTGCAGAGTTTTCCTCTGTGTTTTCAGCCAGTCCTGCAGTCCTTTGCTGGGTAGTGCCAAGAGCTGCATGTGTCACCGTTTTCCGACCCGAGCTGACTGCGAACAGAAACAAAAATTTTTGTACAACGTTGAAGGGAATGGAAGAGTTATTAAGGAAAACTCTCCAATATGGGCCTTGAAGTGGAGTAAACAACTTCCTCAGGTTCACACATATGATGAAATGTGAGTCACAGATTCCTAACAACTGCTCGCAAGAGTACAGTCATGATCCCTACAGTGAACTCCAGCAACTAAAATATAATGAAAGAGTGGTTGGCCATTGTGCCCATTCACCTTCTGATGGTTTTTGCTCACTTAGCTGAGCATGGGCACATGCTGAGGGATGGCTAATGAAAGCAAACAGCGTGATGGTGATCCAACTGGTTCCCCTGCATGCCCACAGTGTTTCAGATTCATGCAAGGTGTCTAACATCACTGCGAAGGTACAAAAAAAGCCACTCTTTCAGATAGACACCATGGTTCTAGTCCTTGTTTCCAGAATCATCATACAAGTGAAAAACCAATCTTTTAACTGCTGAACACAAAACCTGTCACTTAGGGACCCTTGACAGTTTTAATATGCTTTGAAGAAAATTTCTGAGCACCTGCTGTATGTGGATATTAAACCTTCCGATGTGCAAATTCTGCTTGCTCACAGGGAGAGAGGCCACTGAAGCGGTATCATCCCCCTTTGGTTATTGAGGCTGTGGTTACTTTCACAATCCACTGTGCCACTGTGCCCTGGCACACTTACGATTCTGGCAGAAAGTCTCATCTGATCCATCAGGACACTGTCTCACACCATCACATGCAAACGTGATGTCAATGCAGCAGCCATCATCGCAGATAAACTGGTAGCGAGAGCAAACCCCAACACAGGCTGTTGAGAAAAAATTCCCAAATTACCAAAAGAGAAATCCAAGTAGTAAATACTGAGTCAGTGACTAAAATCTGCAGCACTGAGGAAAAAGCAAAACCACGCTATGTCAAGAAGCAACATGAACAAGGGAGAAAATCCAGACTCAGCTGTGTGATGTCATACCGACACGGAAGCAAATACAGGCAACAGCTGTTCCTGGCACCTTCCTCACTTGCCTGGCAATCTCTTTACTACAGGAATACTCAGCCTGGAGGCTGTTGCACCTTACACCTTGTGCAGCACCCTTACAGTGCTTTGAATTCTGCTGGCCTAAGCTGAAAGGAGATCTTCCTAGGCTTAAAAGATGCAGGACAGTCCTGAAAATAAATAAATGAATGAAATCTCTGTGGCTGTAACTGCATACCTCCAACACGTAATTCCTACTACATATCCATCCTGTATTTCTGACAATATGTTGTTTAACATGAACACATATGGACTATATGGGATCTTTTATGGCATGTTTTCTGCAACCTAATTAAAATACTTAAAAGAATGCTCATCATTTATTGACATCAGCAATCCAGTGACTTCGATACTGTACAGACCAGAACAGGACTAGGTCATGTTCTCACAAATGACTTTCTCCAGAAAGAACTGACTGTGCTGCATGCTTTAACATTTAGTTTCCCCTGGAAATGGAGAGTATCCCTGGATGTTCCATTTTGCATACTCAAAGCTTTCCTGAAACCCATTCTGATCCTGTAATTATCAAGTGTTTACATCTGTGCTTTTGTCTTTCCAATGTAGTTCATCACTTTGTAAAGCACTATCAAGTTCAGTGCTTGATTAGCGTCGTATGAGCAAACTGATTTGCATAAGGGAGTCACAGCCTTTGGCTGTTATCCTGCTGTGTACCAAACGCTGCACCACACTAAGGGAAGGATGCCAGGAATGCAGACAACTTTTTAAAACTCCTAAAATCTGAAAATGCCTCTCCTTAACTTCAGCACTAGTAACAGCACGGATCTTGCATGTATTAAGGCATCAGGGACTGGTTTAACTATAGCAGTAGCACTTGAATTGCTAACGTAGCTGGGGAATTAGAAAAATTTAAAAAACAGCAAATCCCCTATGTGCTCCATACAAAAGATACCCCAGACACCTACAGCAGCAAATAAACAAACCAGCAAACTTCTCTGGCTGCTTCAACTGAATTAAACATTAATGAACACAACTCTATCATCCATTACTGGAACACAGGCATTATTAAACAGATTTTTTTGTAATACCAGCTTACTGCCACAGTGACTACCCTCTCACATAGAGATATTGTGCTGGTGCAGAGCAAGATTTTCACTGGTTCTGCTGAACATGGTGTTAACTCCATTTAACTTTTACTTTGAGCCAGAGCAGCAGATCTGCACTTGCAACTTCTTAATTACAATGTAATTAGAAGTTATAACATTAAGAGCAGGACTGACAGCCACTGAAATCTAACCTACTTTCTAGCTTTTATGCTTTTTACATGTTTCTGAAGCTCAGAGCTTAAAAATGATGGCTCAGTTCCAGTTTGTTTCCCCAGTAGCATATGGCTTCAATGGCAACCATCAGACAGAAAAACTTAAATGCATTAAAACATAAAACCATGCCAACTTTTAGACTACAGATGCAGGTCAGTATTATTATTAGTCTGCCTCAAACATACTATTAAATAATTTTAACTGGGTCTTCCCTATAGCACAAGCCCTGTCATGTTGCCCACACCATCTGACTGTTACAATGCACCTGATACCTGTGGCAGTATCTCACCTTTCCAACCCTGCATGTTTATTAGCAATATTAGGACAAATACTCAGTGCCTGGAAGTATTATTGCTCCGACAGGCAAGTGATGCTCGCTTGTTTCCTCACTTTGAAAGAGCGATTCAAAGCTGAAAGAGATGTCATTATGTAATGAACAATGGCAAAATAAAACACTGGAAATGGAGACTAACATTTTTGCCTCTATCAAGACCCTTGCTCTGCTCTGAATACCATACCCTGGTTGTCACAGAGGCAACAGCTCCCGTCATTTTCTCACCTGCTGCAGAATGAACCATGGGCAGAACGGTCACAGAGACGTTGTCAGAGCTCCGCTGACCTGCAGTGTCTGTCACCATTAGCTGGAAAATATACCCACCTTCCTGAATGTGGGACAGTTTCAGTGTTCCTGGTTGTGGGACCTGAGTAAAGACACACAGTAAAAAAAACATACTGGCACAATGGATCCATCCATCCATCCATGCAGATTAAATACTTCTCTGTGGTCTAGCCAGCCTACTCAAGCATGTATTTCAGCATGTTACATTTCATCTCTTTTTTTACATCCATTTGTAAAAAAAAACCCACACAACATTTAGGTAGTGTTTTTCATGATACATTCAGTTAGCTGGAGCTGTGGATCTCAGCACTGGAGAACCAATAGACACATACATTTAACTCAATTTTTGAGTAATTAGAAATGTAATTTTAGAGGATAGGCAGTAAAATAATGGCCTTTTGCTCTTTATCAAGTTAGTCTGTAGACAATATATATGGATCCACAGAAATGACTTTTCATGCCTGAAAGAGAACATGAATTTTTTATTAATATGGTCATAGAATCCTAGACCTACCATTATAGAAGAGTGTACTAATAAAATACATTTTTTCTCTCTGTGAAAAAACTTCCTAACTGAAATTTCTTTCCTTTTCTATTTACATAAATGCACTCAGTTATCTGATCAGACTGTTGATCTTCCTGATGGAGCGTATGACCCCTTAGAATTTTATTCTTTAGTGTATTAAAGAAATTATTATGCTCTAGAAAACACCTGCTGTTGTTCACTATGATTGCTGGGAGAGGAAATGTGGTATTTAAAACTCATGAGCCATGGAGTCCAAGTCCCTTCCCAGGGCAGAGCCAGGGAAATGCCACTGACTTCTCAATTCACCACCACTCCTCCCAGTGATCTCTGCGCTTTCCTTTTTGTCTTCATGCTGCCCTGAAGAATGCTGGCCTGTATGTGCTTTCACAGAAACTTTGGCTCAAAACAGATAATCAGCATTTTTAAAAAAACCCAACCCCTTACTGTCCTTAAGCGTCCAGGAGCTGTGCAGCTACAGCGTGGGGGTAGCAATCAGAGAAGCAAACTATCTAAAAAGCAATAATCAGTGACAATAGAAAAAAACCCTCTTCCTTCTACAATATGATAAGATCTCTTTATAGTAGTCCTTCCCCCTCCTCTGCCTTCTATTTATTCTTTGGTACATAAGAGCAATGCAACAGCTGCCTTTTATCCTACTTAAACACACTCCCATTCTCCTTGTAGCTATGGATTCATGCATTATTCTCAAAGAATAAATGACACGAAATCCAGTAACTTCAGGGCAGTAACCAAAGCACTAAAGACATCAACTGAAGAATGCATGAAAAAAAATCACAGTTATTAATTCAACTCTAAAATTTAAATTATGACGGCTAATCACCAAGGTACCTATCTGTAGGAGAAATCCCAGCTCATTTGAACTCAATGGAAAAGTATTTATTTAAGCATAAATGTGTGTCAAATTCATTTTCTGTTAACAAATACACAGAAGCCACCAAGGTTAATGAGAATTTTGCAAGTTTAAATGGACAAAAGACTTGTCTCTATTTTATGGAGTGATTTTGAGTAATATCAAAAATATAAACTTTAAATTTTTATTAAAATTTTTATTTTTGTCTTACTCTATGTTACTAAATCACAGATTAATTTGAAAGTATTTAATTGCTCTTTAAAGAAAATAATGTTGCAAGGGGTTAGATTAACAAGTCTTTGATAATGAAGTGTTCATTTTATCCAGATGATATCTAGCAACTATTCTTAAAGTTTCATTTTGGTTCACACTCTCTCACCTTTAGATATTCTTCCTGCTCTAGGTGGAGTTCCCAGTGTGCCCTGGATATTGTGGGCTGTGAACAAACTATGAGTAGAGCCTGTGGATTTGAGACATTTTTCCTTTATTTTTCTGCTGATCTTAGGGCATTCACTAAGAAGGCTAAGATGAAGAATCCCTCTCTTGATTGTTAATTTTAAATTGAAACCAAAGTGCAGCAGAAAATGTATGGATAAAATATCTCATAAGGTCTACATCACACATTTCTTTGTACCTTCTCCATAAGCACTGACAGGAGACTGTTGGTGAAAATCCCTTATTATTTTTAGTAAGTGAATTACTGAGGGGTCTCTAACTGGGGTGACAGAAGCTGAAAAACAGGTGCAGTGAGTACAAACAAAGCAGAGCTCAAATACAGTAGAGTATTATCATCTACTTGTTTGCTGCTGGCTGTCCCATGCCATCCAGGATAGAGATTAACTGTGTAAGCCACTAGAAATAATCACTGGTACAAACTCCCCAGGGACCTCCTTCACTTGAGGTCTTCAAGATGTGACTGGACAGATAAGATAATCTCACTGAGGCTCCTTGTCCCACAAACAGTTGGACCAGATGATCTTTTGAGGTCCCTTCCAACCTGGGCTGCTCTACATTTCTGTGAAATAAATGTTCAAGTTGTACAGGCATCCTAATTCTGGTGCCTGGTAGACAGATTTGAATATATTTAATATTTTTAGCTGTACATTTAAAACTTGAACACAACAGTCTGGAAGTGACTGGCCATGAGGGGGACTGCACACGTACCTGCATTTCAACCGATGAGTCGCCCTGCAGCAGTGTCCACTCATAGTGCACAATTCCATGGTCATCGGAACTTTCTCGGCCATCCAAAAGCACCCAGTCCACAGGTGACTGCAGCACAATGTCTTGGCCCGCCTTACACTGTGGAGGCTCATCATAGTCTTCTTCTTCAATAAAAAAAGAGAAGATCAGTTATTTATGAGGGAAGGCTGAGTGATTTTTTTATATGAAACACGTTTTTTTCTTGGTTAAGGTATTGTTTCACTTCTTTGCAACTTCCTGAAAGAGGAACACGTTCATTAGTGCACATTTTGTTAAGCAAAGTACTATCTGCTTCAAGTTTAGTTAATTGTCCTACGATGTTGTCAGGAATTAACATTAGAAGCACATGGCATAGAAAACCTCTCTAGGTACTTGGATGTTTTAGCAATGCAACAAACAGGACTGTTAGCATCAGTGTACCTTTTTAATCTGAACTAAGGAAAATAGGTTTAAATATGGCTTACATGCAGATGGCAGCTACAGCACCTTTTTTATACCTTTTATAGTGCTCTGCATAATTCAATAGGCTTCTAGTCCCTATTTATAATACATCATTATAGGAATGAAAGATCTATTTAGCATAAGTTGGCATCCTGATGAAGGAGTGTACACGATGATTAAAAATCATCAGAGACCACCAATTTTAAGTGTCTTATTTAAGACATTCAAAGCTTGATTTTCAGAATATTTAGGATTTGTAGCATTTTGCTATATTCAAAGCACAATGCTTATTGATTAAAATTGTGAGTACTAAATACTTTTGTCAGTCAGACCACAAGCTTTTGGGTTAGACTAACAAAAGTCATGATCTGTTAGGTGACACAGACTGTCAGAAGCGGTTTAAGTCATTTATTCTACAACCTTCAAGCAGTGCAGGGAAGAGAGAGGGGTAAAACCTGGTTCTACAAGTCAGTATTTAAAAACTTTAGCCACAAGATTGCATCTTTCTGCAGTTCCCCACTCAAGTTTCATTCCTTCTCTAGGCACCCTGAAGTGCCAGGATGCCCTTTGCTCTTCAACCTCTGCAAGGATACCCTGTAAAGGATATTGATGTTATGCTCAGAAAAGCAATTACTGAAGACAAGGTTGTAACTTCACTTCCTGCAGGCAGAGCCGCACAAGGAAAGGTGCTTTCCCATCAGTGTAGGG
>NW_008239110.1:19792522-19796518 GCF_000691975.1 Corvus brachyrhynchos
GGGAATCTTCCTTGCACATGCTCTTCAACAGGATCAAGAATGTGCTTGAAGCCTTGGAGCTCATGGAAGCAGTGGGACAACTGTTTATGACTGAACAGCCAAATTCTTATTTCTTGTTCTTGTCAGTAGTAGATAAGGCACAGAAGATTTCAAGGCAAATGCCTAAAGTTAGGAGAACATACAAATAACTGAAAGCAGGGTCTAACAATAGAAAGTATGAAACAGTTCTTGCTTATCCGACGGCACAGGAAGCTTTGCCTAATTTGTACACACTCGCTTCTCAAAACCAACTTTGTTTAAAAAGCAACATCCAGGTGCAAAAATACCCCCAAACCTCATTGTCAATAAACACCATCATTATGATACCTGGGCAACTTTTATTTGATATCAATGAGTTATGTACAGTCTTCACACAATTATTTACTTTACAAATGACTGTCAAAAAGAGACTGACCTGGGTCTTAAACAGCACAGCCCAGTCTTCCACTTCAACCTTGGAAAGGGGCTTCATGTCACCTGTCTGGTTTAAATGACTTGATCAATGCCCTGCAGGGGCAGAGACAAGCCCCATTTTCCCAAAGCAGTAAGGACACTCTCTTCCTGGACTAACTTTATATTCCAGCAGCACGAGTTGCAAATGAAGGACCACTTCACATTGAGTCAGTCACAGCAATTCATGCCAGCTCTTTGTTAAAGATGAGTGAGGGACCACACAGACCTTGGGTCCCAAAGGATGGAGGCACCACCCTTTGCTTGCAAGCCATCAGATCATCTTCAGAAAGGTAAATCAATGGCAAAAAGGAAAATTTGGCCTGAGAGAGGCGTACGGCACAGGAGGAGATAGCCTATTGAGCTGAAGATTCTTTTTCCACACCAAAGTTTTAAGCAATGGAATACATGATCCTTAAAGAGTGAAACACCTCTATATCTGGGGAATAAGAAGTCAGCATAAAAAAAGCAAGGAGGCAAACTCCAAGGAGCCACTTGCAACCACCACTGATGGGAATAAAGCACTATCAGCCACACGTCAGCAGAAAAATCATCTCTTAACTTCTGTTTTCAACTTGCATTTAAGTTGAATGTAAATAAGCAGTATGGAACTGATATACCAGGTCAACACTCTGAGATGCTGGAGCTGGCTGCTTTCTAGAAAAAGGGGTGAAATGCTTTTTTCTTTGGGAGGGAACACAATAGGCTTTTTTTTATCCTGCTTTTTATTTATTCCGCTTCCTCCATCCTTTATACAGGCTTTTTTTTCCAATCCAGCTAGTTGTCTGAATGAAGGCTTTGTTATACAAGGTCATTTCACTAACAACTCCTGAATGTGTTTGGTATTAGTTTACCTTGATGTTGAATCCTCCCATTGCTCACCACTAGTGATCTTAGAGATCACTAGATCCCAATGCCCAGAAATATTTTGGAATTATGAGGACACCACATCTGTGGATAAATGTTTGTTTGGTATTATCAGAAAGGAAACAGCAGAAGACTCAAGAACAAAGTACTCTGAAAGAACAAAAAAAAAGGAACAGCCAAAATGTGATCCCCTCATTGAAGAAAATCTTGAAAAGTTCTTTCCTAAATTTCCTAAACTCATTCATGGGGTGACAGAAGGGAAAAGAGATGTGCCTTCATCATCCTGTTGTCCAGATTATTTTTTCAATGTAATTCAAGAATGCACTGGTAACAAAACATTAGAGCAAAATAATTCAATCTTAATTTTATCTCTCCTGGTCTGTGTCACAGCTGACAGATGTTTGAATAAAAGTTCATTCTCCTTTGTGGCTCTGCTTCAGCTCCAGTGTAATTGCACTAAGAAATCATAATCCCCTGTTTCCAATACCACCATCACCCACAAGGCAGACATTTAAATAAAACCAACAGGACACAGAGCAATTTGCAGACTAGGAACTGAAATTGCCTTGCAAGTCCAGTGTTGATAGTCACAAAAGCTGCTAAAAAGGCAAAGCATTTAAGAACTCCAGAATTCAAGAACTCAATGAATTCAAGAAATTCAAGATTTCTAACAGGTAGAGCATCATTTGTATACTATATTATTTATATTGTGCCATAACTGCAC
This sequence comes from Corvus brachyrhynchos, assembly GCF_000691975.1. NCBI lineage: Eukaryota > Metazoa > Chordata > Aves > Passeriformes > Corvidae > Corvus > Corvus brachyrhynchos. The sequence continues at coordinate 19,794,603 of NW_008239110.1, forward strand.
TCTACATTAGCTCCAGGTTTTAATAGAATTAAGGCAGTTCAAAATGAAGCCTAATTCTGTGTGACTTTGATGTAAAATCTCATCTTAAGCCTTCTATCATGCAAGTGCATACAGACTTATGAAACATAATTACCCCGAAGTTGCTACATAAATAATACTGTGGAACTAATACTTCTCCTGTGGAAAACGTCAAAATCACACCTTGGGCTTTTCTGGTACCTCAAGCTTGCCTCACCTCTATTGCCATAAGATCTTTCCTATAGCTCTCTAATTTACCTGCCCATGCACTTTGCAAAAAATATTTAGGCATCATAATGCCTCTACAAATTGAGCCCCTGCTCTCTCCTGTTTCCAGGGGATTCCCATCGACATTCTCATGAAACATGCAAGACTGAATGGACCTCAAGCCTGAGGTCTCCCCTCCCAAAAGAGCAGTAACAGCAGGCACATCTGGGCACTGTTTTCATCCGCATCAACACCAGGTCCTCCTCCTGCTGCACGCAGTGACTAATTTACTTCAGATGAGATCTATCGCCTAGTAAGATGCAGATGACATTTGGGAAGGTATTGTCCACAGAGATAACGAAATTAAGTCAAAATTAGTTAATATGAGACTGTTTAACAACAGGAGGTGGGGGAAGGCAAGTAAATTCTTTGCATTGGGTGCTAGGAAAGAGAATCCAAATTTAGAAATCCAGATTTGTTTTCATCTACAGCTGCTTGCTCTGGATTATGTTGTTCTTAAATATCCTTCAGAGCTGAACAAACTGCTGCTTTTGATGTGGCTTGGTTTCCAGAGGCACTTATGGAGAATGTCCATGCTGTCTCTGGACTACTGGTGAGCTATCCTTGTCTTCTTCCGTCTAGCTCTCAAATTCTTTAACAGGAAAAATCTTGAATTAAGTGAATAAGAAGATGTCTTAGGCAATGACATTTGGACAGCACCCGGTGCTTGCTCTCAGGCTATGCACTAAGTTATGGGATATCTGGGACCAGCACTTCATGATTTCCAAGGTGCCCAATATGCACAGTTCTAGGGATCTGGGACTTCTCTGGTTCCCCAGGAAGTGTGGGGCTGGTGAACATGCACATCCCACTGTCTGCCTCCCAGCCACTGGCTGGCTGGCACAATGCCCTGCCAAGGGCTCTGCAGAGGCAGAAGTGTTGAGGGATGGGTCTCCCCAAGTCCAAACACCCCCAGAGCCCTCGCACCCTCACAGAATCGGTCAGGTCAGAAGTCCCAACTTCCCTGCTCAAGCAGGGTCGACCACATGGCACAGGATTGCGTGCAGACGGTTCTTGAGTATCTCCAGTGAGGGAGGCTCTACACCATCTCTGGACAATCTGTTCCAGTGCGTGGTCACCCGCACAGTAGAGTTCTTCCTCATGTTCAGCTGGAACTCCCTGTGCATCAGTTTCTGCCCACTGCCTCTTGTCCTACTGCTTGGCACCACCAAGAAGAGCCTGGAAACGTCCTCTTGGCACTCGCCCCTTCCATGTTTATAGACACTGATAATTCTTCCCTCAGTTGTCTCTTCTCCAGGCTGAACAGGCCGAGTTACCTCAGCCTTTCCTTGTAAAAGAGGTGCTCCAGTCCCCATCATCTTCATTGCCCTCTGCTGGACCTGCTCCAGGAGCTCCATGTCTCCCCTGTCCTGAGGAGCCCAGAACTGGACACAGCTATCCAGATGAGGCCTCACCAGGGCTGAACAGAGGGACAGGATCACCTCCCTCAACCTGCTGGCAGTGCTCTTCCTAATGCACCCCAGAATACCATTGGCCTTCTTGGCCACCAGGACACACTGCTGGCTCATGGACAGCTTGGTGTCCACCAGGACCCCCAGGTCCTTCTCTGCAGAGCTGCTTCCCAGCAGGTCCCCCCCAGCCTGCGCTGGTGCCTGGGGTTATTCTTCCCC
>NW_008239110.1:19796965-19844136 GCF_000691975.1 Corvus brachyrhynchos
CAGCTCCGGCGGGCCCCGCCCCGGGACCGCCCCGCAGAGGGACTCTCCATCCGGAGCCGCGGTGATAGGAGAAGGAGTAAAGGGTTCAAACTCAGAGAGGGGGATTTTCGGATGTGTATTAGAGAGAAATTCTTTGCTGTGAGGGTGATGAGACACTGAAACAGGTTTCCCAGAGAAGCTGTGGATGCCCCATCCCTGAAAATGTTCAAGGCCAGGTTGGATAAGGCCTTGCATAACCTAGTCTAGTTGAAGGTATCCCTACCCGTGGCAGGGGCTTGGGATAAGATGATCTTTAACGTCCCTTCCATTCTTTGGAACCCCTTAACATTCTGTGATTCTACGATTCCCCGCATGGGGAGATGACACCTGCAAATAATCGGGGTTGGGTGGGGGGTCACTGAAACTGCTGGTGGTTCTGTGAACCTGAGGAAACAAACAAGTAACCAAACAGACAAAAAAGAAATTGCGGAAGACTCCATCCCAGACATGGCATTTGTGTTCAGAAATTACAGAAAAAGAAGCCCACTAGTCAAAAACATAATGCATAAAGCTGTGACCTTGACTTGCAAAAAAATTCCCAGATAGGATCTTAACCACCCAAAACAATGGTGAAGAACTCCCCGTGCAACTTTTTGAAGTCTTTGCTAAAAGAGTTTCAGAGAAATACTTTCAATTAAATTAATCAGTTTTACGTCTGTCACAACTTCTGTTTTATCATAAAATTAATGCTGATTCTGTGACACAAATCAATAACAGTACTACCCCTGAAAATCAGCAATCCTTCAAAACAGCTGCTTTGTTATTTTTCATCAGATGCATGGAGCCTCAAAGTGCTGGAATGGCACATTGAGACCTGTCTACCAGCACTGAGAAACATAAGCTTGCCAGTAAATGAAGAGAGGTAGTGATGGGCTTTGAGCTGCGTACGAAAGGATGTCATAACAGGTCAAGTGATAGCTCTGTGTTTTCATTTTCATTTGGTTCATTCTTCCAAGCATCTTTAGTCACAGACTCACATTTCTTAAATTACTGGAAAAAGCTAAATAGCTGCATCAAAAATATCATTATGTCAGGATGCTTTGTATAATTAGCAAAAAAAAGACACATTAGGAATGGTTTTAAGACGTCTTTGTAATCCTTCATATTTTTGGCTTGTTTTAGGCCATGTTCCCAGCATAACTCAGAATTGCCTCCAAAAGAAATCCACTTTAATATTCTGCCATTGTGGAGCCTTGGGTGTTGCCCAGGAAATTCACATGCAGCTTGTAGTTTGGATTATGATTTCTCCTCCTCCTCTCCCATATCACAGGACTCTAGTTCAGTGATTCATTGAAGCATGTTGGCCTGTCAGCAGTGCAACTGTCGAAGATTGATTTTCTCTGGCTATGTGCTCTATGGGTTTTCTAAAGTTCTATAAATTATATTTTTGACACTTTCAATTTCCTGTCAATTTTAGTTGAAACTGATCAATACATTCAAAGATTATAGGAAGATGGAGGAGCTAGACACTAAGAAGATATAATCCTCATTTGCTTTGAAAATCAGGCAAAAATGCCACAATTTTATTTTAAGGAATATTTTGGAGAGGTGATCAATCTATTAATAACAGAGCTACTGACTGTGAAGTACTGATTTGCTAGAGGTGACACTGGTTTGCTGCTGCTCTGCTGTTGTACCCTCTGATACTACTTTTGCTTCCAGAATATAAACCAAAATAAAGCTCATGCCAGCATTGTGCAGGTTGAAGTTGGCAGAGGAGAAAATGCACCAGGTCATCCCTTCTCCAAGTCATTGAAGATTTGGAACTACTCTGAGCAGAAGCTCCCAGTTCTGGATCAGCACACAGCCAGCGTTGGTTAGTGGGGGCCCGTTTACAGGGCACAGAGGGCTCATCCCACCATCCTTGTTGTATCCAGTTCTACCAGAAAGGGGGTCCCTGGCTGTCAGTGGTGGGGACACTGAAGAGCCAGGTTCTTGCAGAAAACACAAAGAAAAATGATCACTTTCTGATGCTTTATAATGAGGAAGCCATGGTTGGAAGTTATCTCCAAGGAGAGTAGACTCTTCTTCAAGCAGGTGAGCATTTAAAAGATAAAGAAGGATATGGCTGAAGGGAGGTCACAGTCCTGTTGTCCTGCTTCAGTGTCACATTTACCAGTTTGAAGGTTAGTAGGATGTCGGAACGTCTTCCTAAGTTGGGATAAGGACGACATGCTTACATTTTTGCGTGGAACTTTGACACCACCCTCAGATGAGCTTCTTGAGCAAGAAGTTCTAAGTGCAGGAGATTTTTTTGCACTGATGCTGGAGCAGAACTTGTTTTGTTGCCTAATTTTCTTGGCTCAGATCTTGTATGTTACTCTGGCCTTGAGAGAAAGATGGCATTTGTAGTCATGCTGAGCTTTTTTCAGAAGGTGGCAGCAGCTTATTACTTATATAAAACAGATTGCTGCTAGACATCAATGTCTGCCTAAGGGAAATCATAGATTCATAACTACTTATACTTAATTTCATATTTCTTTACTGGTTCATTGGTTCATTCAGTTTTTCTTTGGGTTTTGGAGTTGCAAATCAAAGTAACAGTTAGTTTAGTAACACTAAAAATATTTTATTCCTGTCCCTCATCAAACTGAAGTTTTGGGATGGCTCATCTTGACGCAGAGGGCCTTAGAAATTCATAAAGATATTTTTCAGGCTTTAGGGTTTTTTTTCCTTTTCAAAGGATACACACCTGTACCTCAGTTTATTGTCCAAAATGTCCACTTCATCAAGCATGGGACAGCTAAAAAGACTGCTTAATTTCTTTTTCAAAAGTGGAGATTAGACTATACATGTATTCTTTACATCCAAACAATACCTGGGAAAGTAATAGAGGATTTCAGAATTCATGAATATTCATGTTTCCAACCACCTGTTGATTAGTTTCAATATCTATTCATATTCAGAATTCATAAAATAGCTGAAACTATGGGAATAAGGTCTGAGTGCATCTGCTTTCTCTTCCTTTAGTTAATTTTTTTCCAAAGTAACAGAATAACAGGGATTAAAAAAGTGGGAGACAGAAAGGCAATGGAGCAGGATGAAAAGAAATGGAATATGTAGAAAGGGAGCAGGAAGAAAAGGCAAAGTTATATCTAGGCTTCCTCATCTGAAGTCCTTTCCTATGGAGTCATGGGTTTTTTTTGTTGGAATACGTGCTCAGAAAAAGAAACATCTTCCTTTTCATTTGATGTCTTCCAGACGCTCTGCAAACAGTAAACACAGAATGCAAATGTTATCTGCAGAAAGCGTGTTGTCGGCATGATGTTATCATTAGACACATTTTCTCTGCTTCAGTTTGCTTGTGAGAATCTGTCGAGTAAACACCCCTGATAGATACAAATCAGCTCAGATGCTGGAGTGGACTGTTGATTGACAGCTGAGTGTGAGCAATTTGCCCACGAATGAATTGAAGTGATAACCTTTTCTTTGCAGCTTAAACATTCAGGTTTCTGACTGTGAGAGTAAGAGGAGCTCCGCATAAATAACAGAAGATAGGGTGGTAAATGTTAGAAGTGGAGGCAGAGGAATTAACTCAGGTATTTAACTCAGGGTTTGTGTTTTGTCATTTTTTAATATTTCACATCCCTCTCAAGCAAAATTGAGTAATGCTGTGGTACCAGTGTTCTGAAAACAGCAGGAGGAATAATTTTTCAAATTCCTAAATGAAAAATGTAAATGTGATCATGAAAGTGCTTCATATCATATTGATTTTATGAACATCACATGGTGATGCAAGTTAAAAAGGTATGACTGGTTCCAGCTTGAGATGGTTTTAGTCCAAATATGGTAAACTGTTTTCCTTGCCCTCTTAAAGGAGAGAAAAATAGCCAAGCCCTCTCTTTGGGATATGTATGAGTGTGTATAATTGTGCTTGTCTTTTTACTGCTGTATTAAATATCAATGTACTAAAAATGAGAGCTCTCCTGATTGATGAAGTGGAATATTATTAACAACCCCTTCTCCTTCCTATATGCCTGACTGCATTTGTGCCTAACACAAAGCAAGTATTTTACTACAAAACTGGGAAGGAGACAGATGATGAAAAACAGGCACGAGATTGCATTTTAGAGACCCTTCCCCACTAGCAGCAGAGGTAAGGATCGGGCTGAGACATCAGGTGATCACTTTAGCGTTACGTTCATACGTGCTGCGACTGCTTCTCTGCCCAGATACTGCATAATTGACTGCACAGCATTAGCCAGGCACCACGTGGTATCAGCACAGATACTCTGACAGCAAAAGCACTGAGGCTCTGCTACTCAGATAAATATTCTAAAAAAATAACAGAAACCCCTCCTTGATCAAGGATGGGTAGGGGTGAGAAGAGGGGAGCCATTTCTGTAAAGCGAAGTTATTAGTAGTCTTTATTAACTGGTGTAAGGTAAAATTCCCTCTGAAAAGATGTCACATAACAATCATGCTCCTTGCTGCCTGCTCCTAAGTCATTACTAGGGTGAACTGACTGTTTCACCAAAATCAAAATCAGGCAGGGTAAAAAGAAGGGTAGGGTAAAGCTAAGCAAATAAATCCTAGTATTGCTGACAGAATAATACCACTCTTACCATATATCTTTGCTGTATCTTGGAAAAACACATTTCTTTTCAACTGGAATCCATTAAACACTCCTTCAGCATCCTTCTGGTCACTGCAACAGCAGTGGCAGCTGCTTCTTGGGGCATTAAAGCTGTAAAACTGCAGTCTGAATGATGAAGGACAGTTATTAAAAAAAAATAATAATACAGTACTTCTCTGAGAGAGGGTTAGTTAGGGTTAGAGCTGCAGATTTTTGCCTAGAATTTCAGTGAGTTCTGTAGAAATAGGTTACCAATGATTTACAAATGGTAAAAACCTAATTTAACAGCCAGAGCCCAGGTTAAGATAGAAGCAGAAAAAGTAATTTGCCTCGTAAACAGCATCATTAAGAGGTGTACAGTTGAGAGAATGAAGATGAATCAATGCTATGCATTTTTTTACAACCAGCATATTAAAACCTTTGAAGGCACTGTCTCTGTCTGTATTTGTACTGGAGCAGAACAACTTGTGGTCCAAGGTGTTAGCCAAACAAAGATTTGTATAAGCTATGTCCACCAGTCATTGAAAAAATTCCTTCTGCACATTGAAAGTATGGAAAACTATTTCATGTACTGTCTAAACATACATAACTGACAGCCCAAATCCTTTATGCTTGGGTTTTTGGAGTTTTTTTTAAATGCACGAAGCTTTGATATGCATAAAACTACAAAGGATCGCTTCCCAGAAGGAAAATATCTAGCTGAAAAAATTACTCATTGCTATTTCAGCCATGGATTCTTCTGCGGCACAGCATGATGATAAAAATCAGTTGGGTAATACGCTCATGATTAGTGAGTCAATGGGAGCTGGTGACAGCCCTGACGCTGATCAATAATGTCAAGATTTTGAAACAGGTTACAAAATAATAGCGGGCTCTGCAGATGCCACCAAATTAGCAAATATATTGGATGTAACTACCAACACTCCCTTTTCTGTAAGTAATCCCTCATGATTTTCATAAAAAGGACAAAAAGAAGCCAAATGGTCACTGGGAGCAGTTTTACATGGAATTCTTCATTTATGCACTCTATATTTAGTATACTCCTCTTACATGAACAATTTTGAATTTCTCAGCACTTCTTCCTTTTTGGCAGTTTCCAAACTCTTCGGGAATCTTTTGCAATGGCAGCAGATCCTTCGTATCCTGATTCTACAGGAAAACAGAAATATAGTGATGATAATGTTTGATTTACTGGCAACAGTAAAATCATGAGCTGACTGGACAGCTTGATCTACACTGAAAAGAGTCAGCCTCCTTCATTCTTTCTAAGGCTTCCTTTTAACCTCCATTGCAAAAGACAAAACTCCTTGTAAACTCAAATCTACTTCCATTTTCTTCCAGACTCCTCTGTTCTCTGTTCTTTTCCTGGGGATGTAAAATAATGGTAATGAGTGTAGCAATCATTGCACATAATTTTAACCCATTGTGTTACAGCTAATAGATCTCTCATTGACTTTTCTAAAGCAATTTCTTGGATAAAGCTTTGTCTCTTAACGCTGAGAATGCATTGGCTGCTTTAATAAATCAGCTAGCACCGGGAAGATGTGCAGTTTGGTTCAGCCAGTCACCTGAGTTGCTGCTTTCCTATCCTTCTACTGTCTTAAGTGCATGCAGCCATGATTAGGTGGAAAGATGATAAAATTAATGTAAAGGAATTCTGAACCTTGTTGTCCAAAAATAGTCAAAGACTGTTCTTAGGTTTTCATTGAATTTTTAATAATAGAAGTGATAGCTTATCTCCTTGCCATGTTGTTTTGCCTAGCTAGTATTTTGTCAAAGAAGTAGGACCCATCGTATTTTTCTGTTGCAGGCATAAAAAATGAACCCATGATAGCTGGAAGCACAAGGTTTTTACTTAGTCTGAAGGTGTACCAAAAAAGATGGGTAGATCCTCTCTCTGCCTTGGAGACCAGATCACGTAGCTTGTCCTCCCAGCTCTGACAAAAGTCTTCTGGCGTAAGTTGTCTTTGGGTCAGATTCAAAACCTGCATCTCTTATTTCCAAATTGGAAATACTAATAGATATCTACAATTGGAGTGCTGCAATAGAATAATTAATTCATAATACACTTTGAGATCATTGCATTGAATAATTAAATGATGCAATTAAAAATATTGTTGTCTGCTTTCTCACTCAGTACAATTTAGTTCCTCTTTTGCTGTTGATCTGTGTTTGCCTTTGATTTCTGTATTTGTATATCTGTGGGGGTTTTTTTAAGCACTCTGACTGTACAATTCTAGCAGTTGCATTGTAGGTCACACACACAGATCTCTCCAGATGAAATCAGTGGCGTGCTTTAGTGGTGTTTCTGCTTTGCTGCCAGTGGAGAAATGGATTTTAGGTGTGTCGTAACTGGCCTGTTAGTTGGAGCGCTTAGATGAGTTTTATCCAAAGCATTTTACTTCTATCTTCATTTAAAAAGTCTTTCTGGACTTCAAAGCAGGAGGGCTGTTAAATTAACTTAGACAGATGAGAGAGTGGGATTTTCTTTAAATTGGGCTGCAAATCACAGATTTTGTATTGAAGCTTGGGGCAAAATGATTTGAATGCAAATAATCCTCCAATGTTCTTCCTACTGTTCTTCGGTATGTGCCTCTGAGGATGCATATGTTTCCTCACAGGTGATAAACTTGGCTAGGCAAATAACACACAGGGTGTCAGCATAAAAAATCCCAGTCATTTTTTCCTGTAATTTAAGTGTTGTCACAGTATATACACTACGGTGGGAGAATATTCGCATTTTGATACAGCTTACCCAGGGTAATTGTGCAATGAAGATCACTGGTTGCATTAACCAAAAAAGGTCCTAAATGTGATATAGACTTTATTTCAGGGAGTGTAAGTGTCAAAATTTTCCGAACATTTCAGATTTCATTATTATTTAGTAAGGGCCCATAGCTTGAATACAAATGTGAGCTATTGCATATTACAATTTCCAGAACTGGCTAGTAATATTATTGAAAAATACCTTTTAAATGTGCATGAATACTTTTTATAACTTCAAATGTGGAATTTAAATATTGTGATAACAACCATTTTTTCAGTGTTTCTGCACTTCTTATTTGGGCTAATCTGGAAACCATTTATTTCAGACCCTCAGAAACAACTCCCCGGAAGCTTAGTTATGCCAGGACATGAAGGTTCCAGCAGGTTCATGGTTTGACCAAAACAGTTTGTCCCTTCCTGTGTTTCTTTTAGAGCAAAAGAAAATACTTGGACTTGAGCAATACTGACTTTTTGTCTGTGTGTGTAAATATATATATATATATATATATATATATATATACACATACAATATTTTTTTTGGGTACATATATCCTGGGCTGCATCAAAAAGAGTGTGCCCAGCAGGTCAAGGGAGATGATTTTCTTCCTTGACTATGTTCTCATGAAACCTCACCTGTAGTACTGCATCCAGCTCTGGTGCCCCCAGCACAAGACAGACATGGAGCTGTTGGAGCGAGTCCAGAGGAGGGCCACGAAATTGATAAGGGCACTAGTGCAACTCCTCTGGGAAGACAGGCTGAGAAAGTTGGGGCTATTCAGTCTGGAGTAGAGAATGGAGACCTCATAGCAACCTTCCAGTATCTGAAGGGGGCCTACAAGGAAGCTGGAGAGGGACTCTCCATCGGGAAGAGCGAAAAAGCGGTGATAGGATGAGGAGTGATGGGTTCAAACTGAAAGAGAGGAAATTTAAGTTGGATATTAGAAAGAAATTCCCTATTGTGAGGATGGTGAAGCACTGGAACAGGTTTCCCAGAGAAGTTGCTGGTGCCTCATCCCTAGCAGTTTTCAAGGCCAAGTTGAATGGGACTTTGAGCAACCTGGTCTGTGGAAGTTGTCCCTGCCCATGGCAGGAAGGTTGGAATCAGATGAATTTCAGGGTCCTTTCCAACTCAAACCATTCTATGATTCTGTGATTCTATTTGATGAAGATACTACATTCCTACTTAAACCAGACAGTGTTTTAGCCAGTGTAAAGGGCTCTGACTGAACACAGTTTAAATGCATTGAGCAGTATACTTTTCACCTAGGTGGTTTTCCCATTGCTAATATTGTACAGAAGTTATTTATATCCGAAACCGGGAAACTGTGCTTAGAAGTGGTGCAATTCACAGTAAGAGTGTATTCGATTTGAATCGTGAAGCCATTTTAAAAGACTTTCCTTGCACAGTCAAGTTATTGTGTAGTGCATATGGGCTTGGCACTTCTGGAGTTGAAAGCCTGCCCATATTTTTACGTCTCCAGCAGCTACAGAAAAGCCAAAGGACTAATCCTGAGCCCGTGTCACCAGTGTAATGTTAGCTATCTGAGTGAGATGGCTTTTGCTGGTAACTCATATTGCTGACTGGAACTCACATGATACTCAGCAGAGTTACTGAGGTTTTGCTATAGGATATTATGGAGCTACTTGACTGTAGAACGTCATCATTATTATTGTTTGATTGTAAAGCATGCACACACTGCAATAGCTCATTTTGATAAAATTACTGAATTTATTTGTTCTTCTAATCTAAGTAAGTGTTGTAGAGTAGATCTTGCTGGATCTTTTCCAGCCAGGCCAGACTTCTACCTCTTGGTCTCTGCCAATATACAGTCTACAAGTGTTCAGATTCCTAATACTTAGGTAAATACTGGAATGCATACCTTTTATTTTCCCTTCTCTTTTCTCTCTATAAAAAATGAAAGTCTTCCCCAAGGGCTAAGAAATTTGGCTATGGGTGGGACAAATATTGAAATGTGTTGCTTAGTTAGATCAACCTCACAAATCACACTGTTGGGTCCATCCAGACTGGAATCTGAGGAATTTTCTCAGGTTCTGTATAAACTTCCTGCCAGATGGTATGGAAAGTTTGGATAGTGTGTGGGATTGACAGTTTATTTAAGAGGTAGATTAAAATGATAATGGTATGTGCTATAGGGTTTTCTGGTATTTTTGAACAGCTCTCAGAAAGGTTTATATGCTTTATTTAATGTTGTTAAAAAAGATCCCTCCTCTAATTCCTTAGCTTTTCCATTTCTATCATCAACTTTTTCAATTCAGAGGAGGCAACAATGTGTTTACTCTTGGGGTTTTTTCCAAGAAAAGGGGCAGAAGAATTATGTAATTTAATGCTTACAGGAATTAGCAATTTTACCACAGTATAATAATATTTTATTTATGTAATTGTTACTCACCTCAGGTGAAATATATTCAGGTAATTTCCATACTTCATAGACAAATGTTTAAGCTCCTGAAGCAAAACTCTCCTCTCCTTAGTGGAAATACAATTTTTGTGAGTGAGCATCCTTCTGGAAAATAATAATAATGTAATATTTTTTCAAGAGTAATGCCATTAGCCAGTTAATTTTTTAGCTACAGCATGCATGGCAAAGAGGGAAAGACTTTACTGTTGTTTTGTCAGCTATGGTATTAATAGGGCATTTCAGCTTTGCTTACTCACTTTCCATGAGCTGTTGTTGAAACTTCAAGTCTGAGGATCATTTTCCTGGTGTTACTCCATACTCAGTATGTCATGAGATGGAATATCATCTCAAGGCAAAGACTATTTAAAATCCGGGATCTGACTCCATGAAGTCTGGGTCTTCCATGGCCTCTGGATATTCTCTCTTAGTCTCTCCATTGGTCTTGACACAGAAAGGAATGGCAGATGTGTTACACATTTAAAAATTGCTTAAGCACCTGCAGGCTGTTCGTGAGTACAAGACACCTATCCGTAGGCTGGCATTGCCTTTGGTCAGGATACCACTTAGTCATGCACCTATTCTTAATGGAGTTTGGGATCCTGCCTTATTTTGCACCATGCATCCCTTGATTACAGCAAATTTATCCTCCTATTCCTTTAAGCTGTTTCAATTATTTATTAATCTGTGTATTGCTTTAAAGAGCTTAGCAGTAGCCTGCATGAATACCCAGTATAATTTTCTCCTGAAACAAAGCTGCCAAATCCTTGCGACATGTTGCCCAACCGTCACCCTGCTGTGCCCCAGCTAGCTCATGGCCTTTCAACATCCAGGCAGCCATGCTAATCCAGGCTGTCTTTTCAAAACTAGAGACACTGGGAACATGCCTACACAACCCTTCAGCTTTAGAATCTGAGAAATAGCATGTTTTTTTGCTTATTTATCTGAGGGGGTGTTATTATTTTGCAATTGCGGGATATAACACTTGTTAGACAACAAGAATAAAGGGAACATCTGCTTAAACAACTTCCACATTCAACAGTTTTTAAAAAATGGCATGAATTTCTCTCTAAGTGAATTCCTTCCATACCTTTGACATCCTGAAGAAGATCCTCAGTGCTGTTCTTGCAGTTATTTCTCTAGGATATCCCAGTTCTGGATCAGGACACTGAGTAAGTGGAGCTTGATCTGTTGGAAAAGCCTGACCCTGCGCTTTGAGAGGTACCTTTAATTTGTACTAGAAATAATTTTGCATTCCTTACACCCCAAGACTAACACCCCAAGACAATAGTCATTGTGCCCTGTCTCTCTCAGACAGGACACAGCCCTTCTGACTTCTCTCCTCCCCCACCTTAGCCAGCATCACGCCTCGCTTCTCCCAAGCAGGACATAACCACTCTACTCCCTTTTCCCCTGCCCTCTCTTCCACTATCTTCTACAGCATGTGCCACCAAACAGGACAGACCCTGACAGCCCTTTTCCTTCCTCTGCACGTTGGGACCGGCTCTTCCAACCAGATGTCCATGCTTGTGTGCCTCTGTTCTCCCTTTCAGGCCCGTAACTTTCTCCCAGCTAAATGTGATCTGGGCTTAATGCTACTAAAAAACCCCAACCCTTTATTTGATTTATTCTGGTTAGGCAAAAAGAGGAGAGAGACTTCTGGGTGTAAAGCCTTTGTTATATACAGTACAGTGGAAAGTAAAAGAATGCATTAACCTGCTCACCAAGGTCATGAAAAGGCTGTGTTTTGCCTCCTTTCCCCAGTAAGGTCCCAGGGCTGTTGCACTATTTCTTGTCTAGCTGTGACAAGTTGTGCATCTTTCTGAACTTTGATTACATTGAAATAATGGGATAAGAATTTAGAAATTTCATTTGATAATTTGCCATACTTTTTATTGAAAAAAATCTTGTGATTCATTTGGGCAATGACAACGCAGCACTTTTATCCTGGTCTGCTCTGGAAAGATGTAGATTGAGATCAGAGTTTTCTGCATCCCTTTTCCTGAATTGTTTGTGGATCAGGCTTGCCACGGTGTGGAGAGTTGCTCAAGAAGACTTCAGTTAAGCCAGACCATCTCTAGCTCAGTCAAGCTGAAGGAAAGGAGCTGAAGCAGCTTAGCCAGATCTTGAGTCATTGCACTCCAAATTTTTTTCTGCCAACCCATTTGCACCACACAGGTCACCCCAGCTCTGCCCCTTAACCTGCACCTAACCATGTCCTACAGACGTACACAGCCCCACTCCCAAATTTTACTTGGAAACCTGAATATTGTCCCCCAGATGCCACCTAGCACTACCTCCACACAAAGCCACCCAGTCCTCTAGATAGCCAAAACGTTCCAAGAGCTGGGGCAGCCTTGAGGTTGCCTGCACAGCAGAGTTGAGTTGGCATGAGTTAAGGTAGCGGTGGGTTTGAAAGCTGGATGTCAATGTGGCGTTTACTAAGCAACCAGGTTCTCACTGGGAGAAGAGAAGTTACAGGACCTGATCAGAGACAGAGAGATGCTGTTTGGAAGATGAGGGAAATGAGTGGACTCTCTATCGGAGTGGAAAATCTTGTGGTCCCCATGCTTCCTCCTCAATTTGTGTCCTGCAAACAATCTACATGTTTGGGACATGATGAAGCACGTTGTTATTGTCACTCCAGCATGTTGTTACCTGAAGCCTGTAGGTACTCTAGCTCAGAGTTGTGCCAACCTCTCCATTCTTATGAGGGTGTTCTCACTTACTTGTTCGGTGATTCTGGCACATGGAGAGTGAGTGCTCCATTATGTTCCATGTGGCTTTTCATTTTACTTTCTTCATAGCAATATCCAAGCACAAGTCTGAAGTGATGGATCTGCTATTTGCCACTAACAGCTCAGACTCATGGCTCTCTTGGGGGAAATTGTGCATTTGGAGCACTGCTTTGTTTTAATACGTTTTGGTTTTCTTTTAATAGGGTCTTGTTTCTGTTCTATATATAAATAAACAAAAATATGCATATATTTGTATGTATTGTAAATGTATTTACTTTTTTTTTTTTCCCAGAGAAGGCAAGGCTCAAGAGGAATATCTCTTTTGAAAGGCAGGGAGAATAATATTTAAGGTGGTTCTTGGAGGATGCAAGAGTTCATTCTTTAGCCTTAGGCTCTATCCTGAAGATGATATTGATGGGTGGACTTTATCCTCATGGTGGAAATTGTCACTTTATCTTAGGAATGGAGTTTTAACTGCACTTTTTATGTCTTATACAAATGCACGAGTAACTGTGCTATTCCTCCCACCTGCTTTTCAACAACATCGAAAAAACCAGAATTACTGTTAAAAAGTCTTGATAACCATCATCAGCTGGGATGCTGCCAGTGGTAAAAAAGTTATCAGCAAGCTCCATCAGTAAACTGAAATTGACTTCAATATCAGTTGAATGAATTCCTAAAAAAAAAAAAAAGAAGGTTTGCATTTGAGGCATAAACTACCTGAGAGTGAGAAAAGATTACTGTAATATATTAAAAGAAGAGTTTCCTATCTGCCCTCAGATGTTGTAATTAACCCATATGAGGCCAGAACTATGTATTATACATGAGCTGAAAGCATCCAAGCTCTTTATAGACTAGGCAACTTACCTGTTTGTGTTAGTATGGGGCTGTGTTTTGGATTTGTGCTGAACACAGGGCTGATAACAGAGATGTTTTTGTTATTGCTGAGCAGGGCTTACACAGAGCCAAGGCCTTTTCTGCTTTCATACTGCCACACTGGCAAGGGGGTGGGGGTGCACAGGAGGTTGGGAAGAGACACATCCAGGACAGGTGCCCAAACTGACCAAAGGGATATTCTGGACCATATGACATCATGGTCAGGATTAAAGTGGGGGGAAGAAGGAGGAAGGAGGGGACATTTGGAGTGATGGCGTTTTTCTTCCCAAGTAACCATTGCACGTGATGGGGCCCTGCTCTCCTGGAGATGGCTGAACACCTGCCTGCCCATGGGAAACAGGGGATTAGTGCCTTGTTTTGCTTTGCTTGCGTGCACAGCTTTTGCTTTCCCTATTAACCTGTCTTTATCTCAACCCACGGGTTCTCCAGCTTTTACCCTTCTGATTTTCTCCTGAATCCAGCTGGTGGGAGAGTGAGTGAGCAGCTGCCTGTGGCTTGGTTGCTGGCTGGGCTTAAACCATGACACTACTTTACAAGCAGTCATGCAGCACCTCTGAGGATAGACTTTGAAGTCCTTCACTTTAAAAAATAGTCTCGCAATCTGCAATTGCAATATATTGCTGTAAAATATCTTTACCATGCTCTGTATTACCTCTGTGGCCACTCATTCCTCAGTATGCTCTAAAAGGATAATTCAAACATGTTTTATTTAGTTTTGCTTCATACTTCTTCAGCACAATAACATGCCTTGTTACCAGGTTAGCAAGCACTCCCTGCTCTTCTGGTATTAATAACATTCCCTATTCAATTCCAGTTATCTCTGTCAATCTCCAGTTTTGCAATCACACTCAGAGACCTTTTCATAATTCCTGTCTGGGGCACTGCTTTCAATCCCCTCCCCATGGAAGTTATACAGTGTGCATAGGATTCTGTGAAACAAAATATAGACGTTAACGCTTTTGTCTGCACTGTAGATGAAGCTGCAGACCTGACCCAGACCAGGTGCAGTAACTATAATGTTAAAATTGCTTACCATTGTCTACAAATGGAAGCGTGAAATTTCAGGATTCGTAATTCACGTTACACTGGAGGGGTAACAAAGTGGGTGCAATGTGAAATAATGACATTTTATTCCTTTATGCTTAAGAAATGTGTTTTAGAAATAATTTCACTTTTAGGTAGGCCATTTTGTATAGTGTGTTTAGGACAAGTGAATGAAAATCAAAAGATGGCATCTCTGCATCTCTGAAGTTCTGTGAAGAAATGATAGGGAGAATGCTCTGCTACCTTGGGTAGGTTTTAATTACCTGGATATTCAGTCTTGATAGGAATTAAGATACAAACTGATGTGTAAGAAACATGCAGTGTGCCTTTGTATCTGCTCGTCTATCATTCTGTAGAATCCTTTTTCCTGACACTGCCTCCGTTAAACCCCCAGCCATGCTCACAAGCTCTATGCAAATGTGTTCCCAGACTGTGCATTGGCCCCTGTTTGATGTGTTTTGGGAAGAGGAAGTTGCAACCAGGGGCAGTCAGTGTACTCCTACAGTAGCACACAGGCAATTTTAAAAAGACTAAAAAATGTGGAGTTTTCTCTGGTTCTGCCTATCCCTTGCTAGTAGAGTGCATGGCAGTGAACAAAGAAGGACTAAAGTCATAGAGGTAGATGTGGCTGTATACAGAAAAGGGAGCAGATGAATGGTGAAGCCCTTTCATTCATAGGGATGAATCTCCTTAGACCTACAAAATATGGACTATATTTAGTATTCCAGACCGAGCAGTGACACACTGAGGTCTGAGGCCGACTTCAGCTTTCTGTTTTATTTAAAAAACTGTGATTGTGTGGTTTCAGCTGGCACAGTCCCCTCTAGATAGGTTGTGCACACACAGGGGGAAAGACCCTGAGCGTGCAGAGAGGGTTTAGGCTGTGTCCCCCATAGGGGCAGGTACTGCACTGGCTCCTGTATCAGCAGGTGTCAAGGGATCCTGATGTTTTTAGGGATGCATTTGGGGCCAGACAGGGGCCATGCAACCTCTCCCCAGCCCAGAACACCTTTATGTTAGGGAGGAGGGAAGGCTGCTGTGCTGCAGGGGAGAGCAGAGCTTGCTGGAGGTGCTTAGCAACTCTCCCAGGATGTTTCTGTGATTTCAGCAAATCTATATGCCCCCAGCACAGCCCCACTGCACACAGCTGCACATTTGCATGCTGGCCCACAACAAAATGAATGATGTTTTTATGTTTTCCTTGAGTGATCTAGCATTATGAAACCCATTTGGATTTTGGAAGAGGCCATGGACTTACCGGAGATCTGGAGTAAGGAAACAGCCCAATTATGCCTTAACCACAGATTTTCATAACTGCAAAACACTCAGGTGTAGATCAAAGGGAGTGAAGGAGAGGCATCAGACATGTGCCAGTGCCAAAAAGAAGAGGGAAAAGCATTGCAGACAAAAACTAGAGGAGATCAACATTGCCTCTGTCAGTGCATCTCCTATCAGTAGCTGCCTTCACAAGCTGGGCAGATCCTGCGCTACAAACCACTTGAGGAACTTCGTGTCTGGCTTTGAGGGTGCATCCTTAGCACAGGCAGCCATACCTCCACTGTCTGGGGTGTCAGGCAAAAATGCACTGGGCCCCTCCCATGGACAGGCACATGGCTTTCCTTCCAGGCAGCACTCAAAGAAAAACACAGATGGGACAGGCAAGAAGGCCTGGTTTGTGTAAACCAGTCAAGGAAACAATGAGCAGAAGACTCAGCATCTTCCACTAGTGGGTCCTGAAGTAAAAGGTAAGCTGAAGTTAGGGCTTTGGGTATTTGTTTGCATCTGCTTGGTAAACGATGCCCTAGATATGAAGGATAGAGTCAGAGACCCCTCTGTGTTCTCCCCCTGGTTTGTGAAAGTGAGGAGTTCAACTCAGCATATCAAGTGGCTGAGTCATGAATCAGAAGACTTTAGCAGCAGAGTACAGCAATAAAACATAAAATTAAGCACTTGCCATCTCTGAAACAGGGACTTTCCAGAATGGTTGGGAATTGTCATTATTTATGCTGCACAATTAAATATTCACCATCTCCTGCTAAATTTAGGTTTATTGAAGTAAACAATGATGCATAAGGGCAGAACTGGACAATTCCATTTTTAGGTATTAATAATTCAGAACCGTATTTGAAAACAACAGAGGGATATGTACAATACATCATAGAGGTTTTTATTATATCCACCCACTACCTATCCACCCACACAGAGATCTGGATACCGTTTCTACTTGGAAACAATATAGCATCATCATATCTTAGGCTTATTTATGTGTAAGTATACAGATTTACAGGATACATTTACAAGAATGCAGTGTTTTTTGTTCAGCTGGATGACTCATTCTTTTTTCCTGCAACCAAATCAGCTTCTTATTACTTAAAGTTGGTATTGACAAACATTCATGCTTAGCACAACAGAAACTATGTTTATCAGATTACATGAAAATAGAGAAAATGTATTCTGCAATGTGGAAAATATTCTGGGATAAAGCTCTTACACAGAGCTCTCAATTTTAATATTACTTTTAAAACCTGAATATTTTTAAAATTCATTATTTATTCTCATTATTTATCTTGCTATAACTTAAGGGCATGTAACAGTTTTTTTGCTTTGGAACCCATCTGATAAATTCCTTATGCAACACTGGCTGTTATCTCTGAGGCCTGCCTCCAACACCAGTACAGCCACAGCACAAAGAGCTGTGTGGGGTGTGTGCAAAAGGCAGGAGAAGAAAAGGAGAGACAGTGGATGCATCTCTTAGGGATGTATTTTTACTGCAGTCTAGGGTTGTAGTTTTATTTAAGGACTGATACCTTTGCTGTTGTTCAACAACTTCTAGATTGATTTAGCTCAAGTTAAAGAGGTTTCAGAGTTTTTGCTTGCCCATGGTGCCAAGCAGTGCCTGCAGAGACTTAAGTATCATTCCCACCTCATCAGCCTCAGGATCTCTTTATCCCAGCTGCCACACCCAGGATGCACAAGGATGAGGAGAAATTCATGTAAGACTGATTTCAGCTTTCTGGAAATCAGTCTAGATGTTGCTTCATGACACTGTATAAGAGATTCAACAAGCTGTTTAATAACATAAGAACCCAAATTCAATCTGGAGAAAGAAGATGAATTTCCAGCAAGTAAATTCCACTGAGAGCCCAAATTAGGCAAAGACACAACATATACCTCAAGTGAAAGAGGTAAATAGCTCAGTCCTTTCAATGAAATTGTTTCAGGTTTATTTAGGTGAAATGAAGATAAGAACTTGCCTAGAAGGAGCTTGCTTTATTTTATAGCTATCTGGTTATTTTTTCTGCTGCCCAGACCATCTGTTCCATTGGTGGGTATGTCATCATTCGCACACCCACTGAATACCAAATTAATCCAAGTCACACAGCTTACACCTTCCTTCTGACTTAGACCAAACTATATTTTATTCCAGCATAAAATAGGCATCAGAGCTAAGTTTGCCTCACTTCCAAGGAGGAAAGGGTGAGCTTTGGGACCTACTGTGGTCCCTTAAGGGGACAACCATAAATCACCAGAACTTTTGTAGTGGGTCCACCACAGATCATCAGCACTGGGCAATAGTGGATGCACAGCAGGAAAAGGCATGGAGAAACAGAGCAAGGACACAGCCATGCTGCCAGACCCCTTTCTCACACTCCTCACACTCCCAAGGTCTACATCTTTGGAAAACTCCGAGTTCCATATCCAGGAATTCTCAATAGACTCCCTTTGCCTGAGTCTTTTAAGCCCACAGAGACCTTTTGTGCCTGCAGCCTCCTGTGGCAATGAGTTACACAGCTGATGTGTAGTTTGAAAAGTTACCTCCTTTTGCTTTATTTGAAACTACCACTACCGATTGCATTTAATTCTATATTGGAACACAGGGAACACTTATTCTCCATCTGCTTCCTTCGAGCCACTTAAGATTATTTAGACATTTATCATGTGCTCTCCCTGGTTTTCTCTTCTCCCAGACAAAGGTTCCTGGTCTTGTTGACCATTTCTCACACCAAAACTGTTCCATATTTTGCAGCATCTTTTATTCTTTCCCCATACACTTTTTGAGCTGGGAGGATGGGGACAGAACAGCTCACACTATTCAAATGCAGTCACACAGTAAATCTGTGCAGCAACTTCATGCTATTTTCTGATTTGGTCTTAATTTCTTTCCTAATATTTGATTTGCTTTTTTAAATGCTACTGAGCACTGAGGTGACATTTTCATAGACCTCTCTATAATAACCTCAAGATTTCTTTCCACGGTAGAAACAGCTACTTTGGCAACTATCATTGCATATGTATAGTTGGGCTTTTTCTCCCATGTGCATTACTTTACATTTATCAATATTGAATTCAACTGCATTTTTATTTCCAAGTCATTCTGCATTATGATATCCCTCTGCAGCTCTTAGCAGTTGGCTCTAAATCGACTTCTTTGAATAACTCATTATTATCAGCAAACTTTGTTCCTTCATCTCATCCCACTTTCCAGGTCACTTAGGACTAGATCAATCAGCACAAAATCCTGTGGGAATACACTGTATATAATATATAATAATAACAACATGTATTACAGCCTAGTGGGACTCCACTGGTGATCTTCCTCCAAGGACTTTATTCTTTGTGTCCTATCCTTTAAGCATTTATTTCTCCATGAGAGTGCATTCTTTTTATCTCATTGCAGCGCAAGTTCTTTACCTTCAGGTAAGCTTTGTCCCACTGAAAATGCAGCTTAATGATTTTGAAAGGAATTTGAACCTTGGTTGTATCCAAAAGCAATTGAGTGAGACTCTATGGAGACAGAACCAAACTCACTCTTTCTTGTCCAACTCAAAAATTTTAATATCTTGCAATGATCATGAAAGGGTGCCTGGGACAAACTTCTGTTGCACAGGCAAGCCCCAAGGACGTTCACACTCCAACTGAAGATGCACATAGACATCCACAGAAACAAAGATTGCACCTGTTGGCAAAGATCTAGGTTTGTTCCACATTTGATTCACTAGGATGTACTAGAGCTTCCTGGCAGTAGAGGAGTATAATTATCTGTGCTTTAGGGGAGCGGATTTGTTGATCTGAGCTTATGTCAAGTGTGAGAGAGACTGTGGCCTGCAGAGATGAGGTCACTGAAATGTGAGGTTAGGAGACAACTTTGGGAGCTGCTGGCAGATTTGCAGACCTGGGAGGCAAACAGTAATGATGGCCTTGGGAAGAAAGGGCAGTGAAGGCAATTACTGAGTGAGGCATTTCACAAGGCAGTTCTGCACTGAATGCCAGAGCAGCAGTGATTTAGTGTTAGGGGCGGTCAAACTAATGGCAACAAAATATATTTAAAAATAGGGAATTGTGAAACTAAAGGGCAAATACATAACTGTCACATAGGACTCCTTGTTACAAGATATTGTGAAAATGAGTTTCATTAGAGTTCAGATTCAGCGTGGACTAAATCAGCTGTGGAGTGGCAGGTCTGTCTTTTCAACCCTGATACAGATGCTGTGAAACAGCTTTCTCTAGTGATTATTCCCATCCACCTGCCCCATGTCTCCTCGCCTAGTCCTAACCACATTCTTCATATGCCAATTCATTCACTAAAGTCTATATTCCTTTCCAATGTCTTTTTTCCCTTTTCTTGACAAAAAGATGTTCTATATCTGTTTCCATCTTTTAAAAAACGTGGAGTATTTCATGCTTTCAATTCTGTGAGATCCTCAGCTGAATAGGCTTCATCTCCTTGTTCCCTGGGTATATCAAGGTTGGCCTTCTAGCCGGGAAGAACCTTAACTCCTCCTCTCCTTCCATCTAACTTAAAAGTAGGTCCTTCCACTCAAAATATTGATGCACTTAAAATAAAATGCCATCAGAGCATGACAGGACTGAACTCTCCGAACTGGAGCATGAGTCAGGGAGGGTTAACAATGAGTAAGGTTGGTGAAGGCTAACCCATTTCTTGTAAATGAGCCAGCATCTGGAAGAAGCTGTTGTAACCTGTAGTAGAAACTTTTGACTAAAACTTGATGGCTGAAAAATGGGTTGTAAAGCAGACACAGCACAGTGCTGAGGCAGGGAGATGTGGCATGGCTGTGAAATGGCCTCCCAGGTCATGGCAGCTCTGGGGCAGCTGTAGCTGAGACCACGGTGGGTAGAAAAGGAGACACAGCAGTAGGCCCTTGGGTGCAGCTCTGAAGGGCAGGGCAGTGACTTCTGCTTCTGAGCCCAGGGAATGGGGATTTTTTTTGATTCAGGGAGTCTGTCTTGACAAAGGAGGTAGTCAGAAGGAAGCTGGGAGCCCATGGGGGGAAAGGTGAGGAATTCCTGTTGCTGGAGCTGCAGGCAGGCATGATGCAGTGCACCTCCTCACTGTGGCACCAATCTCTCCAAAGGCAGGGCTGGAGGGCTGTGCAATAAGGCTGCCAAACACGTGCGTCTCAAAGAGGTGGCTTCTTTAGTGCCACTAGTGAGCAAGTGTGATCCACAGTGAGTTCCTACAGCGAAGCAAGGTCAGGGAGTGCTGAGGAAGATGGAACAAAAGACCATCAACATGTCCAGATGAGAGAAAAGTTTCTGAGAACAGAAATTTGACAAAAAAATCTGCTGACAGGCCCCCAAGGGCACCCCCAACCCTGACTGTCCCTGCCAGCCCCCAGGGGCTCACCACAGCCTAGCACCCGACGTCAGCCCCCAGGGCTGTCAGCCCCTGCTCCAGCCATGCTGCAGCAGGGCTGGTCTCCAGCTCCCCACAGCCCTGCCCAGCCATGGGCCCCACCAAAGCAGGCCCTTCTGCAGGCTCTGTGCCCATCCCTTGAGAGACTCCCAGGGCTGGGGATGCTCCTGGCTGGGGGTGGGATGGAACCCCAATGGAGCCTAGCTCCTGGCTAGGCATTTGCTGAAGCAGGATTCATTTCTGCTCAAATAGCTGTCTCAGCACACTCCAAGCAGGGCTGGGAGTTTTTGTAGCACCTGGGCATTGCGACCAGGGCAGTGCTGGTTCATTGCCTGTATCACATTTCTCAAGCAGAAGACAGATGAGGTTTTGTGCCAGGCCAAAAAATGTCGGGTTGATTCCTGTGAGCTTTAAAGCTTATGGCTGCACCCATATATCTCATCTCCTTGTTGCTCCTGAGGAGAATCTTTCCTGCTCCCCATGCTACCACAGCTTGTGTCTGGTCTCTCCATGCTTGGGAAATTTGGGAGGTGCCTGTGAGGAGTAGTGAGGGATACACTCACAGGTGTCATCTCACTCTGCAAGAGATGCAGGGATAAGCAGCCATCCCTGACCACCCATATACTGTAGGCAATGCTGAGGAGCTCTCCAAGGGCTTGTGGAGCTGGGATAACAGTGCAGAAGCAGTGCTCCAGCCTGAAGAGCTGACGCAAGATGCTGGAGTACAGTCACAGGACAATACTTCAGGAGCAATTCTGTCAGGAGCTGCCTATCTCTACGCCAAGATTTAGACCGAACAGGCTTTTTTGTCAACAAAAAGACAGGTGTTCAGATGTCTAGGCCTTTCATACAAAAAAAAAAATTTGCCATTATTTCAGGTTTAAACTATTTGGGTTTAGAGAGATGTGTAAGACAGAAGACAGAGAAGATTCTTGGGGTAGACTTTTTGTCAGACCTTTCTGACCAAAACAAAAGAAGAAATAATTTCCCACTGCAAAACGGCCCAGAGTATTTTTGTCGTCTTTGTTTCCGCTCAGGTATCACCGGTGTTCTTCGCTGGCTGAAAGGATTTGAGAAGCAGATTGACACAGTGGAAATTCAGTCAAGCCAGATGCACATGCCTGCAAGAGATGTGATGAATTCTGTGTTACAAGGATAAATGAGGTTGGGATTCATAAAAGAGAACCAGGTACCATTGAGCCATGGACATGCTGGTCCTGTCGCCCTCTCCTTTAACCTGAAGATGGTTGTGTGGTTTGCTCTAGCCTGGACCAACTGCCACTGCATGTTTCTGGAGGCACAGGGAGAGGGGCAGACCAGTATTTTAGATTTTGCAGAGAGTACCTGTTCTTGGAAACCTCTTTGCATCTTCTCATTTTCTTAATTTCATTGAATTTGGATGCTACTTAAGGATTAATAATCTCTATAGGTCCATTGAGAAGCTAGACACCTTTTGTTGGAGAACACCCTCACTTCCTACAGAACAAAGCAACATGGATAATGAATAATTCTCAAAGATGACTTTTGTGATTTGAGAGAGGAATTTACAGACATATTGGAGAACAACATGCAAAAAGT
Organism: Corvus brachyrhynchos; assembly: GCF_000691975.1. Taxonomy (NCBI): domain Eukaryota; kingdom Metazoa; phylum Chordata; class Aves; order Passeriformes; family Corvidae; genus Corvus; species Corvus brachyrhynchos. Next base: position 19,819,676 of record NW_008239110.1, read on the forward strand.
GATCAAGACTGTCATATGATCAGTGCAGTAACCTAAGCATTAGGGAGTCACTTCAGGGCATTAGGGCTGTGTCTCCTTGAGGAAGATAGTTTTATGTATCAGGGATTCCTTGGCGGGGTGGGAAAAGAGAAAATGCTTGTCCGCAGAGAAGTCCAAGCCAGGGGTCTTTAAAGTTTTATTAAAGAAAGGCCTTCAGTGGCCAGATTGTGTGGCAGCTGGCTGTATAACAGTGTCCAATCTTTATGTTCAATAGGTGTAACATTGAAAATGGACTTTGGGAAAAGTAGCATGTAAAATCTCTGAGGGGTATATGGTCCTAAGGATTAATAAAGTCTCTTTATTTTCTATTGATGTGTTTCAAAATCGCTAACTGTGGGTTTCATCCTAAGCAGTGCTGGACCACTGAAAGCAAGTAGTGCTTTTGCGAGTCTTATTTTATCAGAACTCTTGTGTTTTTGGACAGACCGAAAATGGAACGAGAATTGCAAATCTTTTTTTGTAATAAATGTTTTGTGGCGCTCAAGCTGATTCTCAGTGGGTGGAGAAAGGTAGCAGTGCAGAAAATAATCTCTTACTGGTAACTGAACAAATGTAAATATAGATGTGGAGTATAAAAGCTTTCTGGCAAATGTAGACCTGGTTCCTATGATAGAAATGGCAGCACAGCGGAGTAGAGCTCCATGCAGGTGTGCCATTTCTGACAGAAGCCTGGTATCAGCAAATTCATCTGTTAGAAAGCAAACAGAATGGCTTTCTGTCCCTGCTTCAGTTTGTGTGTGGGCTATTAAGACTGAAGGGGGAATTATGCGATTCAGGAACAATATGGAGCTGCCTGACAGATTGCAGACAGATGTAAGCTTGCTTTGCCTGAGCTCTGCACTGACTGAAGCTCAGCTAATATATTCTGTTTCTCCGTCAGGCTTATTGCATCAAGCTCAGCATTATGCTGATAATGCAGTCACGTGGCCTCTGCATCCAAACTGGCTCGCTTCCCACCAGCTTGAAGCAAACTTGCATCTGTCTTCAAAATATGATGTAGACATAACCTTTTAACAGGCCAGCACTTCCTCAGCCAGCATAATGTGGAGCTGGGACATGCTCAAAGCAGAAGGGAAAGGATCAGAGGTTGTTCAAACTCTTTGAAGTAGAAGGGATTTGAAAATATGTGGGGGTACATAGGAACCTGGAAGGGGTTACAGGGACTAGGAGCAGATGGTGGCTTGACTGACAAGTGGAGATGCAGAGTGTCTAAGTATACCAAACTAAGTGGGTCCCTGGAAGCAGGAAAGTGAAAAGAATATGTTTCACGCAAGCTTGTTACTATGGCTATTCCCTGACTAGCAGATTTCACCTGTGTGTGAATGTCCCTCTTTATTTCTATGATGTGTTCCCTACTTGTGATACAGAGCAACCAAGCAATTTGATTACTGCCATGCTGATACAGATGCTTTGAGCAATTTCATTTGCACACAAGATGTCATTTTGTCATAAAATGGAAATATTGATTGCTCCATAAATTATACTGATTATAAGTCAGAGCATAGCAGGGACTAGTGAGATGGCTAGCGAATGTCAGAAAGAATGCACCTACTTCCTTCTGAGCAGGAAAAAATGTAACTTTTTTATTTACAGTATTAGTTAAGATTCCTATATGCACTCATGATTAACTCTTAAGTAGTTTTTGCTTTAAATTTGAAACTTCAAGAGGAGCTCCTTTTTTTAAACTTTATTTTAAAAAACCCCAGTGAAACAGAGACTAAGATTCTAATAGGCTCAGAGTGCCCTATTTTGCTATAAGTCCCGTTTTGTTTGTATTTGGAAGAACTACCTGTACAGCAATTACCATAAAGACAAATTTATTGTGCAGACTCAACTTCCACCTTTTTCCTAAACAGTGCACATCACTCTTTTAAAATGCAAATGGATTAAAAAAATACTATTATTGTCTTAATATGAAAAATGTGTATTCTTTCCTGTATAATGGAGGTGTTTTCTAAGCTTAGGCAAATTCTGTTCAGTGTCAAAATGTGTATGTCCACCACTTCCAGCTAATTTTCCAGAGAAAATTATGTAATAAGGGAAAACATTTATAATCCTGGCAATTGATAGAAATGAAAACAGTAATTCCTACTACAACAGAAGTGTGTGTGTATGTACAACCTAATCACCTGTGAAAATATATTATTCACTTGAATTTGTATACTAAGAAAGATTGACACTATTTAGCAATAATTTTATTTTTGTAATGTTCATATAAAGTTGCAAATTTAGTTATTTACAAGGCCCTATATTTAATCTTGTGTTTAGTTTGCCATTCACTGTTTAAAATTAGTACCTTTCATGCCTCAAAAAATCTGTACACAATTAAGCTTCACTCACTGACGAAAATGGCCCTGTCCTGCTTTCCACTGTAGCAGGACTGGCTCCTACGTATTTTGCTATTCTGAGATTTCTAACGTAGAGATGCTGAATGTTTTTACCTCCAGATGTCATTTGTAACCTCATGTGTTGTTTAAAAAAAGGACTTTTTCAATGAATAAAAGACTGTATCAGTCTTCTGTGAAGTTAACACAGGTGGTTTGGGGCTGAGGAGAGCATTCAAATAATGTAACTCTTGGATGCTCTACCAGATTGCTATTACATTAAACTTTTTTTTATTTCAGTTTTTATGAAAATCTTGGATAAAGATCTAACTTGAGACAACTTCTCTGAAAACCTAGAAGGACTTCTGAAGACTTTGATGATTTTGCATATTATTTTTAAAGCAAAAACTTGCTTTTCATTTGTTTTAATTTCCTCAAGCCTCTGTTGTGGTGTCTCATGCACAGTAGAGTGTGAATATATAGTTTCAAGACTTCAAAACCACAGTATAATTAGCAATGTTTACTAACCAGCTGAGCAAGCCACTTCCCACCTGAATACTGGCATAATTGTTTCTCCACTTAAGAAAAAGAGTGGAGGGTCCATAGTTTGGCCTCACAGAACTAGTAAATGGAAAGAAAGCCTGGCCTGCTGCAGCAATGGTCAATTTGCTGTGCTGAAGACACATCTGTGCTTCTCACTCAGAAGGTCCCATCTAAAGGCAGTTGCCTTTCTGAGTGGCGAGAGATGGATGTGCTGGAGATACACATTTAAACTGTTAATAATCTTATGTCAAGACCCCTATAAAAGCAGTGGATTTCTCTCTTACTACTTCAATTAAGTACTCCACTACTTCCCCAGTGGATACTCCAGTCTTGAGCTGCCATTAACCATTAGAAAGATTTTCCAGAAGGTCATCTGAAATCTCTCATGCTGTAGCATAAAACATTGCTTTTTCCCCTGCTGTCTTTAGTCACATGGGAATTTATTCATTCACGTTATTTTGCAATAATGTTTCAAATATTGAAAGACTTCTCACATTCCCCATTTTCTAGACTAAACAACCCCATTTTTCTCATAACTCCTCTTCTTGCCTAGTCTGGGCTTCTTCCATATGATCTCCATCCTTCCTAAAGCATGTGATATAAACAACTGTATGCAGAACTCCAACTGGGTGCTTATGTACACCACCCCTGCCTCTATGAGACTGTCTTTATTCCTGAAATATTCAGCTCTGAAGCTGCATCAGTAAAATACATGCCTACACAGCATAATGTAGAATATATAACAAAATATATGTAGGAGAGCAAAGTAAGGTTCTATAGGAATCTTCTTTGTAGGGTACAAACTGGCTTTGGTGGAAAAGTGGTACCGAGAAAAACGGGGCAGCAGGTGTGAGGTGTTTTGTAAGACCCCAGAGCAGGTATAAGGAAGTAGAATATGATGAAATGAAGCTAATTAAAGGACTTACAGAATTAATATGCCTACCTATTTAGTACTCAACCTTTTCCGAGCACTTTGGGTGATTACATTCTACAGCATGAAAAATTAAATGCATTAGTTTTATTCTAAGCAAATCTTAAACAGGTATCAGTGCACTGACTGTGTTTTCACTAGCTTTAAAGTGGGAATATCTAAATACTCAGGACCTCCACCTTGGTTGCTGACAAATAGAAGAGCTGGGGTGTAGACAATAAACCTTACGCTTGCCTTGCAGTGAGTGTTTACTTCTTGAACCATATTTTAGAGTAAATGGAGATCCCTAAAGGTTCAGAAGCTTCCTAGCAATTCATTTAGGTGTATGTTAGGAGGTCCTAAACTCAAGCTTTTCTGAGTCCAAATCAGGAGGGAAGATTCTTGTCTCTGTCACTGAACACTTGAAAAGAAACAGTAAATCTCAAGTACTTCTCATTTTCTTAGCTAATGAGGTGAAATTTGACCAATTGAACAAGTGACCAGAGACAGAGAAAGTGATGATTGTGTTCAGAAATGGAAAAACAGTGATGAAAGCAAGATCTAGTCATTTCACTTTTCCTGGTTCTTTTTGATGCTAAGCTATTTGTAGAACAGGGAAGAAGTCTAGAGGGACAGACTCTGACTCAACAATAGCTTGCCTGAAAGGAATCCACTGCTTACTTTCCCCAGTTCCCTTCTCTCATACTTTCCTGCCAGTTCACAGATTACTTCACTGCCATAAGAAATGGGTCATCTGAGCAGCACTGTGGCAAACGCAGCAGAGCAGAGTGAGGACTCCAGGTTCTAAGCCTTCCCAGCTCACTCTGGGAACCAAAGGGCAGCCAGCTTTTCTCCTGACACAGCTCAGTACCCACCACTGTGGGGGCAGTGGTGGTTGAGGTGGAAATTGCTAAAGATATTAATCCCTCCCTTGTTTAAGGGACTTATAGATCAGGAACCCTTGCTGATTTCAGCCCAGCTGCCTCTCCTCCCCTTTGATTCACTCTGGAGTTAGACTTTTTTACCTCCTCAAAATGGAAGCTTTAATTGTCCTTGTGTTAAACCTCATTGTGGTTACAATACATGTAATTAGATGACCTCAGGCAAAAACTGTCTTTCAATAAATTGGCATTATTATTGGCTGCCAGTCTACTGACCCGCTGCTTCCCATCTCTTGCATTTACCCCAAAAACTGAGCAACGATCTAAGTTGATCTGGTTTTGTATTTCAATGGTGTGCCAAAAAAGTTTATGTAGACTTCTATGTACTGCCCTATAAAATTTTTCTTTATTTCACATATCCAGTAGGCATATAGTAGAGTAGGCATTAAATGCAATGTTCAATACATATGGCCAAAGGAAGTGTGTTTAGAAAGCGTGGCTAATAGTGTAGGGACAAATTCCATTTTGTTTCCCACAGATATTAAGGCTGACAGACTGTTAGTTGCATGATCATTAGCTAAAGTGAGCTCCACAGCAATGCTTGAGGCAAAATAATATTAATATGGTGGCAGATGTAGCAGGAACAGCACAAGTCAGCAGCACCCAGGCAGCAGTTAGCAATTCTTTTGCTTATTAGCTGAACCTTCAGAGTCTAGGCAGAATTGTTAGATTGTTTTTTTTTCATTAATTTGTCTTTCTGGATCCTTCCTATCTTCAGATCTTGCATCCTTATTGACATCAATTTTTCAAAGCAGTACCTAGAGACTATAAATTTAATTTTCTTTGAACAAGCATATGGCTAAGGGAAGTTTTTTATGGCCTACAAGACTTTGTGTGTTTTATAGAAGCATGCATTGTTCGGGTTCCTAATTACTGCTGCATTAAAAAAATAATTTATGCATGTTTATTATTAGGACCCCAAAATTATGATGTAAAAGTCTGTGTCCTGATGCCTATCCCTAGGACTGGAACACAAAATTACATCACAAATCGGTCTGCAAAAAAAACCACTGCTCTTTATTGTCTTTTTCCTTGAAATTCAGGAAAAACCCAGGGGGATAGTAAGGACTTAAATACATTCTTCATGATCTGTGTTTCTTACACGGACTGTCATAACAGATACAGATTTTATAGGTTTGATCAAAGTCAACCAAATGTGAAACAACCTATACAGAGTTGTGTTTGGTCCCCAAGGGACACATCCATGAAGAACCATGAAGTCATATTTCATAATGATATATCTGCAATGCATGGTTAAGCCTTCAAATTTCACAGGCACAGCAAGTTATTGTAGTCTCATTTTATTTTTTACTTCGGTTTCCAACTGAAGTCAGCCAGTTCTCCATGTTATTTAAAATTTCTTCAGACAGTGTCTGGTCTCTGGCTGCCCTCTCAAGAGTGAGTCAGTCCAGCAGCACCACTCTGACCACCTCAGTGTTGTTCTGTTCTAGGAGAGACTCTAAGACACCCTTCAGAATGTGGTTGGAACAGGGCTACAGAGCCCAGAAAACTATTCCAGGTGTGTGTGTGCATTGTTCAGCCTGGAGAAGGGAAGGCTCTGGGAGGACCTCGTTGCAGCCTTCCCATACTTACAGTGGGCTTATGAAAAAGGAGGGAGAGTGACCTCTTACATGGGCAGATACTGACAGGACAAGGGGGAAGGTTTTTAAACTAAAAGAGGAGAGATTTAGAAAAGATGTTAGGAAGAAATTCTTTACTCAAGGCATAGTGAGACACTGGCACTGGTTGCCAAGAGAAGTTGTGGATGTCCTATCCTGGAAGGGTTCAAGGCCAGGTTGGATGGGGCCCCGAGAAACCCGGTCTAGTGGGTGGCACCCTAGGAACTAGATGGATCTAGATGGATCTAGTTCCATCTAGTTGGAACTAGATGTCCCTTCCAATCCTAACCATGCTATGATTCTATGATTCAAATCAGACTTTCCCTTCAACACAGTGACTAGTCCAGGCATTAGAGTTACCTAATGCTTTACTAATAGATATGTCTCTTGGATGTTGAGGAATTTTTTCCACTTTTCTCTTCTAGGAACATGTCAGAAGTCCTTTATCTTCTGATATAAACCAGGGTGCCTGCAGTCTGGTCTAAAAAGAAAAAGAACCCAGTGCTAGACTGGATTGATTTAAAAATTTTATTTGACAGAAGTGGCTAAATGATGGATGATCCCTAATTATAGCACATGTACAAGCACTTGTGATTTCACTCAAGATGTATTATTAGAAATTTTTCAACCACTTGTGTTTACGTTTTTATGAAGTTTCTGGGCAATAGCATGGCGTCAGCTATTTAAGCTTACTAGTAAATAAGTCATATGGCACCCAGTCTCCACCTCCCCCAGTCTCATTACGGCATCATTACAGGTCCCACATGTCCATAGATGAATTTAAACTGTGCCCAGAGGAAGTTTGAGATGGAAGCACACAGTTCGATACTGCCCACAATAGGGAGGGATTTACCTGCTCTCCTAAACTCAGAAATGTGAGAGCATTTCTAGCAAGATCAATTGCTCATGCTAATGCAAACTCATTAGCCATGAATACTCACATATGCAGCTTTGTAAGAAATGAAGTGTAAATACTCCTGTCAATCAACATTTTAATTGACCAAATGTTTGTGGAAAACCAATTCAAGATAATATGAACATGTGAAAAGTGAGTTCACTCCAAAATTTTTGGCACTTCATAGTGAAAGTATTTGCAGTGCTGACCCATCTCCACCTGGAGCTTTATCATTGCTGTGATTTTGTTTTTTTCTAGTTCTAAAATTGGTCTTGTAATAATAGAAATGTGAAATTTGCTGACAGATTTCCCAGTGAGCTACAATGGGCTGAAGATGCTATTTTAAGCACCCTTGTGAGAAAAGTGATTGGTAGTATATGCACTGAGCCCTGATTCAGCAAGAATTGGTGCAGGATCCCTGCTTCATGTTCAAGCTACAAAAAACATTGAAGAGGAACGCCACATAAATGAATGGATAGAAACATTGGAAGATGCTTGGAAAAGCAAATAGAGCTGAAGATTACTCAGAAAAGTTCAGCTCTAGTCAGAGTCTCAGCTGATGAAAATGGGCAGAAATTCAATTAATTCAACAGGATTATAATGATTTTACATTTACTCAGGATTTGATCTTACATCTAAATGAGAATTTATTTAATCACAATTTAATCACAGCTTCTGTCAGTTGAATACCCTTACATTTTGTTGTTCTGCAGTGAAGACAAAACTGGTTTCCATCTCTGTATGCTCAACTTGAACAAACTGGGAAAGTGGTGGAACAGGCAGATCATCTAAACCCTTTGATAGATGAGAGACTTGTGAAAGAGATATACTTTTTAAATTTAACATCACCTGCACCTGGAAGTTGAAATTGATTTTAAGGGTGATCATCCAGATCATCGCATCCTAAAATGGCCTGGGAAAGGAGGAAGTTTTAAAAGAGTGGTCAGTAGTTTTAGTTACTCTGCTGTTGAGATCTGAAATACAGTGAGCTGAATTAGTTCCATATTTCTTTTCAGTGGAGGCAAGATTTAGCTGGAGATTATCTCCTGGCATGGCATGAAGTTAAACATGATTCAGAAAGTCACTCTATAATAACTTCAGTGGTTTTGCGCTTACTTAATTTTATTTTGTCGAGATCAAGTTAAGCCAATTCCAGCGCATTAGGGAGGTGTGTGCACGATGAGCCTGGGGATGTGGAAGGGAGGATGAGCCTTTGGACTGCATGGATGCCAGCCCAGACAGATTTCATACTCTCTTCCCAGGGGGGTGATGGAACACAGCTGATTTTATCTGCATGTGATACTTACTGTTATTAAAAGGGAATTTTGGGGTGTGGAGTTAACCCTCAGAAGTCTGTGTAACTGCCTGCATTTGTCACGTAATATGTGTCAGGTAAAATACATTCAGGCGTTCCTGGTGAGTCTTGCTCCTTTGTTCTCTCTTATAATGCACTGGTGTTCTCCCCAGTGCTATTGCACATGGAGAAGTTTAGGCCTTCTCCCCACCCCCACCCTTTTCTCTGTCACTCAAGGAGCATCTCCTTCAACTTCTTCTTTCTACTCTTGTCCTATGACGTTCCTGGCTAACTCTAGTTTTTCCCTAACCTTGACTTACATAACAGCTGTATACCAGTAACTCCTCAGTGCTTCATGACTTAAAGGAGGGAAGTGCTTTTGAGTACACGGCCTTTATAGAAGACAAGAGTAACCTGGCATTGAAGAGTTTAAAATGAGCAACATCCAATCCAACACAGGGCTTAGGGTTTTTTTTTTTTGGTGGATTCAGGTTTTTTGTTTGGAGTTTTTAATTTTGTTTGGGGGTTTTTTGCTCTTTCGTTTGTTTGTTGGTGATTTTTTTTTTCCTTTAAAATGGTGTATTTTACACCTTGGGGTACCTCACATGAATTAAGTCTCCTGAGATTAAAAAACCTAAAACAACTGTGTGGATAATACCCTGCAAATTTAGTACAGAATAAATGAGTTTAGCCTGAAAGGGTGTTTGAAGACAAGAGGAAGAGGCAGTTTAATGCTTTTCCCCACTGAGTTTTTCTTGCAGTAAAACTTCCATACCCAGTCTCTCATGTCGATTTATCACATGCTCATTATTTGCTCCAAAGTAAAGAAAACATCTTTTCTTTTTTCCTAGGAAATGCTAAAGACAAAGCCCCAGTCTCCTTTTCCAAGCCTGCCTGCCTTTCTGGGCAGCCTGCCCACAGTACAGGATCCTTGTGTATCCCAAGGAGGGCAAAACAGAGCAAACAGAGCAGTCTTTTCTAACTTCCCCAGCTTTCCGGGCATCAGAGGCCAGGCTGTGCCTCGGCAAGGGAGGCTGGTGGAAGCCAGGGCATGGGGCTGCTGCCGAGCCCACCTCCCGCAGCTGGCAGGGCGGGTCCCCGGGACAGCTGCAGGCAGAGAAAATCACACTGGACATGGAGAAGGTGAGGGAGCAGAGTGCATCCCTGCCCACCCATTGAATATGGCAGCAGTGGGAAAAACTCCAAAAAGTTGTGTCCTGCCTTTAACAGCACAGCAGAATCCTGGGTTTCCCTGCAGTCACACTGGGGAGCATTCCTCTCTGGGATTGCACTGGGCAGAACATGTCCACGCAGCTTCTTCTTGAAGGCTGCGGCTTACCATTTCAGCTAGATCCTAACTATATGTTTGATTCCACATGTTGCCTTGCCTGCCAGAAAGTAAAAATCAAATCTCCATTTCTTTGTGGGTTATTCTTTTTTTGATCTCTGGAAACTGTAGCCCTGAGCTGCGTTTTCAGTAATTGCAAGATATATTTTTGTGTTGCTGTACATTAATCACATTGAAATAGGAGGAAAGTAAAAATAGAGAGAGAAGTGCATAATTATTGAGCTGGAAGAATAAAATCAAAACATTCATATCTGATTTTCTAAGACTTTTGAAAACAATGGCGTGGTTTGGGGGATAAAAAAAAGTAGAAGGAGCAAGCTGCCAAAAAAGTACATAAAAGCAAGTCAAAACTGCACAAAACAGCATGGTGATCCTTTAAAAAGCTACATGTAATCACCAGGATACCTGACTAACTGGTACATAATATGTTCTTCTAAGCACAGTAACTCTCCCACTGAGAGAAACACTGTGAGTCAAACAAGAATATACATGCTTTGGAAATACTTTTCCAGAATCATGATACTTGTTCCATTAGTCAATCTGGTACACTTTCAATGGGTACAAAACTGTTGAGCCTTAAAGGAAACAGTCACATGGAAAATAGAGAAACCAGGAGCTAAGTTTTAGAAAACTAAACTTCTGTAGAAAAGAAAATACGAGGACAAGATATGATCCTGTTGTGGTCAGGTCCTGTAAGAGGCCCTCAAAATGTTGCTGTAGTCCAAGCCACAGAAATTCCTACCGTTTATCAAGCAAAGATAAAGCTATGATAATGTTGCAAATAAATGAACCAAAAAGAATAAAGAAAGAACTGAAAGCTGTAGCACTCTTGCAAAGAAGTAAGTTTTCATATCTTTCTAAATGTCTTCAGGTCTGTTATGCCTGACTTACTGCTGCCTTTGTGTTTTCTGGAAATTAGGTTCATTTTTCTGGATAATGTTTTGTTGTCCTTGAGGTAAAAATAGACCATCAACATACAACCCAGCTGTGAGGAAAGAAGGGATTCCCAGTTAATACTCTGAATTTTGTTCCCCCAATGGTCAGTGCCACCTGTAAGCAGGGTGACGTCAGAAGGGCAAGAGTTTTGGCCCAAAGCCTCAGAGAGAGGCTAAAAGTTGTCTACTCCCTCCATGTCAGGGCCCTTTGCAACATTAAGTGTGGGAAAAACAAATAAATCATGTGAACCCTCTGTTGCTCTGCAGTGCTCTGTGGTCACATGGATAGCATTCTAGTGGGTCTGCTGGGCTGGGTGGCAGCAAGGGGCAGGTGGAGCATGTAGCACTGTCAGCTGCTCAAGGCTTCAGTTCCACTGAACTGGGCTTGCTCCATTTCAAGGCTGCAAACTGAGCAAAATTTTCAATCCCTTTCTGAATAAAATTGAATGCATTGTTGATGGGGCCTGAAATATTGATGAACTTTCAAGATTTTTGTTTCCCACACTCTGATTGATTTCTGGTGCCCAGTAAACGTAAGAAAAGCCCTACACATGTGAAATGGTTCCCAGCTAAAATAATGGGGGGGAAACCTCACAACAATCAAGATCTGATACTTCTTCTACCTAGCTGGCTATAGAAGCTAAATTTGCTCCAAATCAAACTTTTTCCATTATTAATGAGAGCAAATGAAGTGCACCTGAGAAGTGAACAAATGTTATGGAAATCCAAACATCTGTTTCTCGTGGTCATCAGAGATAGTGGCAAGGGAAAGCATGAGTGATCAACTCGCTGAGAGACAATACTGCCGCAATAGAGCAGTTGTGATGAACTTCCCCTAAAGCTGGCTTTGAACTGGGGTTTCAGCTAGAGATTTCAGTAAGTCTTCAGTGTTCAGGAAAAAACGATGATTTCAAGGATTTTACTGGTGCTTGGACTAGGTAGCTGCTTTGACTCTATGCAGTGCATGCTGCTGGCCAGGCCTCGAACGTGCAGGATGTCCCCAGTGAAGCATGGGACAAAACTGCAGCTATCGAAGTACATATTGCTGGCTGTAACACTATCTTTGGCTGAGACACAAATTGCTATATTTTAATGTATTTGGCTTTTGAAATTGTTTCAGAACACCTTGACGATGTGTTTGGGTTCACACGTCTCAAAAATTGCGTATTTGCTCAGTCTTTTTCCTGCAGACACTAAGGCTGAACAAAGAGAGCCACTTTGTAGCTCCAGGCAGCAGCCGAATTTCTTACACACAGGTGGAGTTTTGCTGTTGACTTCGGTGGGGCTGCCTTTCATCCTGAGGCTTCACAATGGGCATGGAAAGGAGTAGCGGGGTTAGAATGGACAGGGTTAGAAGAACGGGCAGTGGGAAGACTTCTGCCAGCCATGCTGTGACCTCCCTGAGTCCCTGCATCCTCCAGGCATGCCAGAATGCAGTGGGCATGGGTCTAGCATCGCAGGGAAGTAGCAGTGGTTTGCACATCCAAAGTTGCCACATGGCTCTACAGAGGGGACTGACATGACCTGGCCTAAACCTGCCCCAGCACAGCTCTGCTGTGAACCTTCCTCCACCTGTGCTGGGAGAGCAGGACCTGTTGGATGTTGCCAGAAACAAGTCAGGAATTAATTATAAACAGAACTGCTTTTGGATTATTTAAGTAATTTCAGGGCCTATTTATACTTCTGGGTTATTTTATTTGCTTTCAGTTGTTTTTAGCTCAAACTTTTTGCCCTGTTCTCTCCACACCCAGCTTGAGGCAACCTCCAGGTCAAAGAGGTGATGATGCAGCCTTTCCTTGACACCAGGCAGGGTCCTCCTCTTGCATGAATGCCATAAATCTACTTTTGTCTTTCTCCCTGCTATGCCCTCTGGGAAGCAAAACACAGTTCCAAACTCCAAAATATATTAATGAAAACTGTGCTTTTATAATGATCCTCAGGACTTTTCTGTCATTTTTCTAAATTGGATGGCTACATTACCTCAGTATGGCAATTAATGACAATTAAATATAAATTGAGAATGAATATCTGCCAACTTGATATGATGTAGTCCTACCAGGCATTTCAGGCTGTTTCCTATGGAAATCATTATTCTTCAATTATACTGTTCCATCTTTGTCAGCTAGTGTGTAACCTATGTATGTTGCTTTTCAGATTAAAAAAAAGCCTGGCGTCGTAACAGGGAAGAAGCATGGCATCTGCAATAAAAATGCCAAAATCCTGGAAGCTGCTCCATAAGCCTGAGTACTGTGTGCAAAGCAGATGGTAGGAAACTGAGCACATAAGAAAATTCATGAGCTGTGTTGCATGTAACTGTATTGCTACATTTTATTAAAGGTAAGTTTTCTTCAATGTGTGCAATGTACTGAAATAAGTATTAAAGCTCTGGCAATGGTCGCTAGAACAAGTGCCATCCTTAGCATTTGGGCAATAAAATAAAGCAGTAGAGAGAAAGAGAAGATTGTTGTGAACCATAAGGATGATTTGGAAAGAACATGAAAAATGCTGCCTGTTCAACAATGAGGAAAATCTCCAACTACTTCCCAGGATGCAGTTTCCAGCCTTCACCCTGTGTAATGAAGTGAGCCAGGTTACACATGGGAGCAAACACTTATTTAATAAGTGTTACCATAGATTTTCCAAGTGCATTAGTAATCCAATAAAATAATTCCCATGCTTCAATTAGGTATGTGTATATTTTTCCCCCTATCTAATCAGGACAAACTGAATTACATCAGACAGGGCCATCATGCCTCCTTAGGCACGGCCTGGCAGTTGTAAGGCAGCAGAGCACTGCATTCCTGGTGCAGGCAGAGGATTATAACCTGTCGAGTCAAAGTCTTAATCTTTTTATGAGTCAGTGTTGAAATGACAGTCAGAACATGCACAGGCAGCAAGAAAAAGATTTGTTGTGGCTAATGGGAACAGTAAGGCAGAAAAAACTTCATCTGACTTTATCAAAAATGTAGAGGGCTCTGCTAAGAAGAGCTAATAAGAAAATAAGAAATAAACAACCTAAACATGCTATGAGAGGGGCTTATTTTAAACCTTCTATTAATTTTTATAAGTACACTGTAAATATTTTGACTTAAAAAGAAACATGTCATGTCATGATAATCTCTGAATCTAGAGGATTCAGGACTCACAAATCCCATAGCTAATACAGGAAAGATGGAGATCAGCTGGGTTAAAAAAAATTAAACAAACACATGGTTATTGCTGAATTGCTTAATGAAAACATCATTACTGCCGTTAATATCCTATCTCTTATAAAAATAACAATATTGTACAGCATAATATATTCATCCAGGCATGGTGCAGTATAGAGGTCTGTCAATTCAGAGTAAATTCAGAAGTAATTCCTCCATTTCCCTTCAGCCAACAAGGAACACCTATTTTTTAATTTTCATCTTTTTTAGAAAGAGCTTCCTAAAAATGTAACTCACACAAGCACTGTGCTGCCTTCTTTTGAATAATGCAGGGATGTGCAGCATCTGCTATCAGGTATATCAGACTAGAGATGAAGCCAGGCATGTGTCTTTTCCTTGAAGCATCTCAGATTTTTAATTTTTTTTTTAATATTTTTTTATCCCTAACAGACAGTAGGCCAAAATCCTATGGCCCAAAATCTGAGGGAAGAGAAATGAGAAAGCCTAGCAGGAGACACTGGCTCCACCCATGAAAGAGTGCAACCCTTCACTTAAAAACTCATAGAAAGGCTGTTTAATAGTATTTTTCATGGTAAGTGCTGACAGAAGTGTTTTAGGGTGTGACAGGGCTTACTAACTGCTAAGGAGAGGTATTTGTTTTCCACTGTCTAAAGAGCAACTCCATAGTCAAAAGACTCACACAGAAAGATGGAGAGGTTGACTACAGGATTGCTTCAGTCACCCTAAAAAAGTGCCTCCTTCCAGGACACTCCTCCATCCACTCTGGTGCCTGCCAGGGCAGCCCCCACAGCCTCTGCTGAAGTCAGGCTGTGAGAAATGGGCTATATAAACCCCAATAAAATGCTGCAACCACATTGCTAAGCTGCTCCTAGATCTCATTCACAATCAGCGGAGGCAATTCTGAACAAGGGTCACTGCTTCAGACTCAATTTGGGCAACTTCTGCAAAAGCAAGAGGTTTGTTTGGCTTTCTTTCTGAAATGCATCGTGTACTGTGTAGAAAATGTAGCTGCCTAACCACGGGCTTGGGATTCAGCTCTGAAGGGGAAGGCAGTCAAAGGGGATTTATTAACTTTACCTATAATTGTCTCATGTCCTAGTGCTACAGAGCAGGACTATGTATCATACCAGGAATAATTTAGATGGGTGAATATAAATGTACTGTTGCTAGAAAAACTATCAATGTGAAGGGCAGTTATATATCAAAAAATAGTCACAGATAGATAATTCAACAACAGGGTGTCTGAGCTGAAGGACCATTTCACACAGCACCTAACACTGGTTCAATCTGCTTCATATGCTCTGCCTCTCTAGTTTTTTCAGACTCACCTCAAATTTTCTGTAACAGCTGCTTTAGATAGAGCCTCATCATCAGAAAGCACATAACTTAGCAGGTGTATCTTATCAAATTCAATTTCTGACTAATTTTTCTTTGATTCATTAAGCTCCCATTCTCAGAATGATCCACGGCAGATTGCAATCTTTTCCCATTTACAACATACCAGGGACATTTAATTGTCTGTTCTGTAGACATGAATTACTAACATACTCACCCACAGAAACTAGCACTCATCTACATGTCATTTCTTCAAATGCCAAGGGTTTTTTTTGGAGGCCAATCTAGTGAGTTTTTGAGAATCAATAGAGAGGGGCATAGGAATAATAATCATTAGAAATGTCCTGAACGATTAATGATTAATTTAACATTAGCTAGGATGCCATATTTAAATGTAGACACATACTACCATTTTAAAGTGCAAAATATTACAAACATACTGCAATACCATGCCTTTTGCATTGCATATGACCAAAATTTAAGTAGAATTAATACCTTTTTTTCTCATAACTCACATTTTATGTGTGTGTGATGGAGGGGCATTTGTAGGCTGTGGGGGAGATGAAGATTGAACTATGTAATAAAATTCATGCATAAATTACTAATGGTACCCTATATAAGGCTAATATATTGACTAACCCTCCTGTGAACATCAAACAGGTCAGTGCACTAAGAGGTTACTAACTAGCTGATGCCTGTGGTGTTTTTCTTATGGGGGTTTGAAAGGAAATGAAAATAACTCTGACTTTTTTCAGATGGTATTTTCACTCCTGCAAGAAATATATGGGTTCATTTTGCAACACTTCTCTGAATTTCAGTTTAGGAAATAGTTTTATGAAGTGCTGATACCCAGACTCTCAGTGGTGCTTAGAAACATGCGAAGCCAGAATGATAAAATAGCTTTAAAGCTGACTACAGTTAAAAGAGAGTAACTAGTTTTTATGGAACCTAACAGCCTTTCAATCTCCTCCCATTACAATTAGGAAGTTAAATATAGGACAAAATAGGTAAAAGCCCCTAAATCATCTCTGAGCTACCCAATTCTTTGAAGCTTGTTAAATGGAGACAATCTGGACAGGCATTTAACAGATTAGCCAATATGTATATTTGTACAAGAAAAGGAAGTTTTGGAGCAGTATAAAGCTTACTGAGCTGAACTTCCTGGAAAATGACTGAAGCCTAAGTGGGGGAGGAAATGCCAAATTGTGCCTTTTGCTAAAATTTACTACAGACAATCTCCTTTTTTCACTTCAGAATATGTCCTTACATGACCATGGTTTTTTAACCTGTGCAGTGTTTGGGACAGGGAGTGTCTCTTACTACAGATTAGTGAAAGTATGTAGGATAATGGAACTTCAATCTTGGTAATACTGCAATGAACTATTATAACTATTTTGTATTTATGAACATCTTATGCATGCACATAGAATGTTTCTTTTCCTATGTTATTTGTATAGAACTACTAAGTGCAGCAAAATTGCATGAATGCCCCAGAGCTGGATTGTTGTTGTACACATAAAAGCTTATTCATTTAAATTGCACATATTTAGAGAGGGCTTTTGGATTCTCCTTGTTAAAAATAGCTTGGTACAGAAATACCCGGAGAAATTAGGACTGGAGGGCACTTTTAGGCTTGTCTTTACAAGAAATGGGGTCGTGACCTCTTCTTTCTCCCTGAGGGCAAATACCATGGTGCAGAGGAATACCTTTCCCCCATGTGTGAAAGCCTTGTCCATAGTGGATGTTGGGGACAATCTTTGGAGTTTATTTCCTCAGTCCAGTGACCAGGGCAGGGCTGAGCTCTAATGGGGACAACCCTGGTAGCTTAGTGAGTAGCTGGGTATCAGTGCTTGAGCCTTCTCCCAACCCTTGAGAGCTTAGGGGGATAGGTGTAGCCTGAGAGACTCATGGTTCATCTCATTGCCTTCAGGCTGGATAAACTCTCTCTGTAGAGAAATTAGTAAACAATAAATATTTGCCTTTTTCTTTCTGAAAAACCTTGGAAGATATTGTCGTTTCCCCGTAGGATATTACAAAAGGGGTATGTCTTTTAGATGTTAAATCATTCCAGTTGTTTCTCTTCAATTTCTACCAAATTGGTCCAATCTCTTCTGGAGCCTCACACTCTTGACAAGTGAGAATTAAGAGCCCTTACCTGGAGAATCTCACACAGTAAAGTTACCTCATGTCTCATAGGCATGACATTCTTCTTTATACATTCCACTGCAATGTAGCTTTTTTCAGCACAGCATGTTTTTGACTCATGTTCAGTCTGAAATTCAGATGCCTTGTTGGTCCTTGTTGGTAGAACTGCTGTCAAATTCACATTTTCCAATCATGTATTTGTGTAGCTGACTACTCCAGATGAATATGGAGTGTTTGCATTTCTTTTATTGAATTGCATCCTGTGATATACATAGAAAACTGATGAACTGGTTTTGTTGCAGTTCTACATATTGCTGATCTCCTGTCTTCAATCCTGCACCCTCCATGTTTTTCTTTACTAGATTTTGAGTGGCAACTTGGAATATCCAATAACGTGAAAAGTGTGTTTACAAGCACTCTTATAAAAATCTTCCAGAAAGGCACCCAAGTAGTAGAGCTTGTTCTACTTCTGCTCCTCGTTTTGCTCTCTATTCAAACCCTAGCTGAAAACTTTCAGAAGCAAGCCTTCTTGATTGTTTATGCTTCCTCCATCAAAATGCCAGTTAGCTTGAAAGAGCATGCACTGGGATGGCATCCATTACTTCATGTTTTTAGTGCGCTCTTGGCATCTCTTGCTATAGCCAGAGAGGGCACAGGCTCTTTCTATGCTAAACAGCCCAGCCGGGTTCCTGCTTTCCCAAAGGAGGCAACTAAGGACTTGGGAAGTTTAGCATTTCTATTTTGTACAACAACCAAGAACAGCCAGGTTTTAGCTGCCAGTTTTCAGACAATCTTGGGCCCACTCTGCATATATTCTTCTGCAGAATGCATTGAGAAGCAGGGCTGAGAGGACCTGAAGGAAAGCCGGACTGTTGGCATCAAAATTTCTAAGTCATTGTTTTCAGTCTAGCTTTTTTTTTTTTCTTCCCAGATTCAAGCACCTAAATTCCATCACTCACCACTAACTGCCAAGCAAAACAGGTAAACCACATTATGTCCCTCCTTTACAGGCTGGCCAAGCTATGCAGAATAACGTATTATCATTCTTCATTATTTCTTGAGTGCAAGTGAAATGGAGTGTGTAGCAGAGGTGACAGGTACCAGTCTGGGAGATGACTGATCCTGACAATTACCAATCTAGATATTAGTGTCTTTCTCTCTAACCCATACTGTCTTTTAATATTTTTGTTTATCTTGTTTTATGAACTAATACAGACACTTTAACTCATTTTCTCCCTTTGCATTTTACCAAAGGGTTAATACTTCTATGTAAGCAGAGTAGGATTCAAGGGCAAAACAACAATCGATATTACTAGAGGCTGTGGGATGTTAATTGTCCAGCCCTGCTTCCTGGTTTGTTTTGCTGTTGGCTTTTTTTTCAAATCTTTGCCTTTATTGATTCCCTACCTCCCTACTAATCCTATCCAGAAAAAAGGATGGCTGTCACATCTTTCTAAATAAAAGTGACAGCTCAGATGGTAGTGCTCAGGTGAACAATCATAGGCTATTTGTACCAGGAATTGCTGATGTTATTGAGTGCAAGTGCAAGTAAACAGAGGTTACCCACTTCTTTAGTTGCTACCTGTCCTCCACACAAAGTGCCATGACAGCACAGTCTGTGCATCCTAATGTGTCTGAAGAGCAGGCACCAGAGATGCTCAGAGGTGTTGTACCTGACACTTGAGAGCTCTCTGAATTTCTGACTGCTTTCTGAGACACCACAGTGGGCACCCAGGCTGCCTGCCTTTGCACACTGGAGCCCTTCCATAGAGACCTCCTGCTCTAAAGGACCTAGCGTCCTTTCCCACCGCTGCTGCTGCAAGAGCAGCTGGGAGAGCCAGAGCTGAACATCCTGGATCCCGTGTAAACTGCCAAGACAGGCAATTATAAGGAGCCTGAAGAGCATGTTTCTGCCTTCTGAGGACACTGGTTGGGGAGCCATCAGCAACTGGGGGAAGGAGAGACTGCTCCTACAGACAGCTGGTATAGAGGGGTCCTAATGAGCCTTCTTGTCTGGGAGCAGCTACAGAGGTGTATCATGTGGTCCTACACTAAGTGGGTAAGGTGAGAGTTTGGAGGAATTCCACCACAGAGATATGGCCTCCACTGGCAGATTCAGGGCATTGTGGTCTTTAGCCACTACTGGCGTAGGGAAGAAATGAGGCTATGGTCACACCCATGCTTGGATCTCTGCTCTGAGACAGGAAGAAATTGTCACTGTGTACATTTTGTAGGAACTAATGAGTGCACATGCAGAAATTTATTTTTTCTCTCTATTTTTTCTCTCTCTTGTGTAGCACTTACTTTGTACCTGAGTGTATCTTGGCCAGTGTAACTTAAGAGTATCAAACATCCTCCCCTTGAAGTGCAAATCTTCCAAAGTTTCATTATCAGAGTCCCAAGCTATAAACAGATAATATTATAAGCAAAGGAGACCAGAGCAAACACTTCAATTTAACAAATATTTGCTTTGTGCCATTATTTTATCTGACTCGTATTATTAGAGTTACTGTTTTGACCACAGGTAATACAGCAGCAGGTTGAGCAATGACCCACTATTCTCTTCACAAGGAAGAACAAAGGACAAAGCAGCCCTTGGCAACAAACATTTGTATGAGCCAGACTCTGATGAGCTTTGTAATAAAGGCAAAACAAAGTAAAAAAGTAGGGGTTTGGAGCATCAAAAGGATGACTGCAAGAATAAAAAGTCAGCGGTGCTGAGAATGATAGATTGACACAAACAGTGCCTTTGGAGTATGGAACATCAATATCACAAACAGATGAAAAGCAATTATAAATTAAAACAAAATCATAATATAACTGGGAAGACAAGAAGGTTATCAGTCAGAAGGAGGGGCATTAATTAGGGTGTGCAAAGTAGAAAATCTCGTAGAGACAGAGCCCATTAACAGTTCACAGCTCCAAGCTAAATTCGAACAGGAGACTCAAAAATGGAACTTATACACTGTCTGACACACATGGGGTACTGCTGTGATGAAAGTAAAACTTAGTTCTGCAGTGGTTTATGAACTATGGCCCTGAACTGCTTTGGCTTACTGATGAGGAGGATGGCAGCACTGATCCAGACAAGGCAATGCACAACCATGACCCCAGTACCCACACCACAGGAGTGAGACCTCCTCCGAGCTGAATGGGATGTCAAGGCTCCTCACTGAGGAAACAGTTTTCTTACACAAAAATAACATCAAATAACTCAGGATGGTGTCTTCAGACTCCTCAGATGCCGTCACCAGGCACAAGACAGACTATCTGGTTGATGGAAGTTTCCAATAATCATGCAAAAGAGAAGCCCTGCAACTGTGAATCTCACTGGTGAGCCTGGAGTGAAGTCTCACAGCTCACCAACAAGATGCCATAAAGAGCTTTTAAAAGGCAGGGTTAGCCAGTAGACAAAGACTGTCTGGCCTTGCAAAAATAATGGAGTCTATCATTACACACCTAGGAGATTCCCTGGCAACTCTTGAGTATTTTGTTAGCAAGCCAAGGAATACAAGCATGAAATGACTCCTATGATTCTGAGAACATGTAAAAGCAAATGTGCATTTCAATAAGGAAATAAAATCATCAACTGGTGTGTACTTTGCAGTTTTAAACAATTCTGGGTTGCTGAAAATGTCCAGCTATGAGTCTTCCACTCAGCTCTTAATTTCTTCATGAACACATCATCAAGTGAGGTAGAAACCACCAGAACTGCACTCATGTGAATCCCTGGAAGACAAATGCCTCAGGAAAATAACGACTGCTGAAGAGAATGAAATTTCATGACACATATTAGTTTATTTCAGAGTCCAGCAACTATTATTTCCAAAGTTGTTCTGAAAAAAGCATGGAAAAACTTAAGAGAAATTGCTATGAAACAATGGAAAGCCATGGAGAGGTCCTTCCTTCAAGCAGCCTCTGGGGAAGGAAAACCTGTGGAGAGCAGCATTACAAAAGGGGTCTTGGTTTTGGCCAGTGTAGTATTTGACAGCATAGGAAAGTGGGTATTCAGACTATCACTGGAGATAACAAATCTAAAGTTAATTTCCTAAATAGCAAGCTTGCCTCGAGAAGAACCTTTTAGCCACAGAAATGAGTCAATGCTGACATTTGTGGCCAGCACCGATGGGAAGTATCAATTGTTTAGGAAGAGACATGTGCTGTCATACAGGGTTACTAAAGCTGAAAAGGCAATTAATGCTCAGGGCCTTGAATCCCTAAGGGTCACTGCCTAAGCCTCCTGAAAAATTAGTCCATATGTTCTGTATTATTTTCTTTGACTGGAAAACAGGTCAGGACTGTATGATATATACATGGGAAGTGGATACAGCTTCATGTTGCTTGCATTCACAAGAGAGACCCACATCAACTCTTTGGGAAAGAAACATAAGGAAGTGCAGTTATGCAAGTGTTCCTCTGCCTTTGGTGTTTCCTATTTCATATTGTCTGTTCTTTACTTACCCTGATACAATGCTCTTGTGAGAGAGATCTAGACATGATCACACTGAAAGAGCACAATATTTCAAAGGTGTAGTATTTTATCTCCCTGTTGGCTTTATTGACCAACCATTAGCTTTAGCTGAAATGCTGCATTGTGATTTTGATTCAGCTGTTGAAAGAACCTTGCCTATGAAGCCGAATCTCTTATGCCCTGAATTCATTCCTTATGGTAGGTCTAAAACTAAGGCTGAAGTTTTGGGAAGGATTGGTCCTCCCTCTGCCACTTTAACTCTTGTCTTTGTTATGGGTGTAACCATCAATGGTTCTGTTGTGGTATGGAGAAGTACTAGTGAGGAAACTACTCTCTCCAAGAAATGCTCTCATATGCCTCCAGCCACTCAGGAGTACAGATTGTGCCCACACTGGGCTGCATTGCTCATTCCCAGGATGTTAGCAGATCTAAACGTTTTTGCTCAACTTTGACTTTTAAACAACTAGTTCTTTCTTTCAAATGAAGCAAAATCATTGCAGAAAAGATTCTTGGCAGCAGTTCTTGCTCTGGCTTCCTGAGGAATGCGCTCGTTTTAAAAACTGAATGAAAAACCAATGGCACATAAAACTGCCTCATGACAATGCTGGCAGTTGTACCAGTTTCTCATCCACCCACATTTACCAAGCACTATGCGTTATGTTAGAATTGTAACTTTGAAATGATAACCTCTGAGGACATGCTTTTTAATCACCAGTATCTCATTTTCTACTTTCAGAGTGTTGCGGAAATGTTATTTGAATAGCGGGTACCAGATTTTAAATGTCTGCAGTGATTACAATATCCTGTCAATGACAGTATCCTTCAGCTGAGACCTTCTGGATTCTCACACTCAAAGAAAATATTTTAGCCATCTGTTCACCTGATATTTGCTACAGCAGAGAAGAAAAAGCTCAGTATTTTCTAGTCAGCTTAGGTCCACTGTGGAACACCTCAGTGTTCTTTTGGCTCCAGAAAACATCCTATTGTGGTGAAAGTTTGGGTATTCCTACTTTATATCTCATGGAATATATCCCAAGTATGATGCTTAATATGACTTTAAAAAGCCTCTTAAGCAATATTGACCTTCTTTTGCATTAATCAATTTTTTTTTCTCAGCAACTGTAAACATCAACCAGCCCATAAAGATGAAAATGTTCCTTCTCTGAACAGGAAAGTTTCAAGTTTTGTGGCTGAGAACGTCAGCACCAGACTACCAACGTGACATGCAGAGCCGAAGACCCAAATTATAGGCCACTCCAAACGCAAAAGTTTAAAAAACAGCCACTCCCCTCTTTCAAAAACTCTTTTGTATTCTTTTTGGTTTCTCTAAGAACAAGTTGTTGATGATGGTATTTTCCTACTGCATTTACACAAGCCTAGAGTTATAAAAGCCAGGCAGGCAGCACTACCCAGCTGGAAGCTGATATTCACTTGGGTAATGGCTGCCCTGTCAATAGGGCAGACTTCTTACATAAACACAGATTTCTGGGATATGCCTTTTTCTCAAGTTCTGCCTGCAGCCCAAGCTTCAAGTGGGATCTACACTGGTACTAGTTGCAGTTGCTCAGTATCTCTGAAAATCATGTGGTCCCTACATGCTGATAAGGAGCTTAACTCCATATGCTTTGCTTTGAAAAAATAGTTCTTTTTTTAGATGAAAATCTAAAAGCTATCATAGCATTTCAGACCAGTAATAAGATTTTATCAGATTATGATCCCTTTAGTGGCACAATCTGTGTTTTACCTAAATAGCCTGATGAGGCTCAAATACCTCATGCTAGCCTCTTTCTCAGTGGTGTCACATGCCCAGAGCAGAAGAAGCTGAAATGTCACTGCTACCACATGGCCATCCCAAACAGCAGCAAGGACCTGACTGAAGCAGATATACCCAGGTAGATGTGGCTAGCAATCCATGCCTCCTTGCCCTCTGCTCCTTGCTGACTTAAGACATTCATTCCCAGGGCAGTGGGGTGTATAGGGGATGGTTCCCACAGCCATACCCAAGCTTGAGACACCAAGCACTTACAGTCCCAGGTCTGCACATGCAAGAGGTTGACTTCTGCCCCTTGTCACCTCTTTGTTAATGGGGATGGTCTGGGGTCCCTAACCACTGCCTGTGTTACGTTGGCCACTTACTGGGAGTCATAGGCACATTTTGGTGTGTAGGATGGACCATCAGGGATTTTACTCAGTATCTCCTGAGAGACATGAAGCTGTTGAAAGCACTGATGCTAACCTGGGTATTTTAGAAAGTCATCTCCACATAGCCGGCTAATCGTTACAGTGATGCTGATAGCTTGTGTATTTGCTGTTTGGGTTCACTATCCTGAAATCATTCACACACTCCCACGCCCACACACACCACGAAGAGAAGAAAACGATCGCATTCAGCGTGTTATTGCTGCAGATACGCAATGTATATAAACGTAGTGTGTATGACGGGGCAGTCGTGCATTTTTTTATAGGGGGAAAAAAAAAGATCCATAAACCAC
>NW_008239110.1:19845628-19866502 GCF_000691975.1 Corvus brachyrhynchos
CCGGCAGAGCGGTGTGCTGGGCGCAGGGCGAGCAGGAGGAGGGAGCGGGACCTGCGCGGGGGCTGTGCGGAGGCGGCTGTTGTAGAGGAAAAACTCCGGTGCGGGTACGGTCTCCTCTGGATCGTGGTTTTGCGTTACCCCGACCTACAGGAGCGGGGTAGATACTGGCCAGGAAATCTCAGTGAGCAATTCGGAGATCATGAGGACGAGAATCGAAAACGCTGGGGGTTTTATGTACCTGATTTGTGGGTATGAAACCTGTTTTGCTGTTACTCTGGGCAAGATCGAGTGTTGCCAGAATGAATTCTCTTTTGTAGAGGACAGATGAGCAGGAGGATGTTTCAAGATTGTTCAAAGGAATGGCAACTATTGCCTTCCTTGTGGAGATAATGATGTTGTAAGTAAAGGAAGTACCAGTACTTTGTTTTGTCAAAGCTTCATTAAAAATGTAGACCTTGTAATCCCCAGTGGATCGTATCTCCCTTCACCTCGGGTATTTACTCTTATAAAGGATCAAAACGTTAAGGCTAAACAGAGGTTCGCACATACATTTCCCATCAGTAGTCTACTTCACTTTTGTTAGAGACTTCTGAAGTGAGATTTGTTGAAGCCACATGTGAATTTTGCAGTTAGCATGTCCAGGAGCCAACATCTCACACCAGGGCTCCTGAGCATGCTGGAGCTAGGAAGACAAGAGCTTGACAGTCCTTGAGGTGTGGATGTCTTGAGTGGATGTGAAAATGTAAATTACCTGGATGGAATATCTAGCACACACATAATACAAATGTTTAAAGAAACTCCTTTAATCTCAAAAGTAGTTTATTGGCAAATTTGTTAGAATGCCACATAAAAAATGTGCACATGGTAAGTTAAACCTCCTTAACTGTTCACATCCATGAGCTGTGGGAATGAAAGATATAAATGGAAACTCTAGTTATAAATAATAAAAATGAGCAGTTCTTAGTCTTTGTGTTGGTGTGACATGCGTCTCCAGTCTCATGACTTGTTTGGCCACATAGCCTGTAGGCTGTGAGGATTTTTCTCAGGTCGGAAGTGTTTACAGTTGTTTGCATGAACTGATGATTCTGTGTCCGTGCAAGCTGATAATGTAGTTAGTGGCTGGCCTGCTGGATCTGTCCTCTGGTTTGACTCTTGCCATTCAAAAGCACCAGGCCTGTTTGGGCTGTGTACTTTTGACATAGAGGTGTACTTGTTCTGTTCATAAGAAAGGATATGGTACATAGGACCAAAGCAAAGCCCAGTGGAATTGTTGCTGCTCTTCGCAGTATTCAAATCACAGGCTTGTTGGAGGAAAATCTTTCATTCTTTTCCTTATTATAGTTGTTGCTTCCAACTGAAGTAGAAGGAGGTCTCCATTAAGGTGGAGACGATATATTGCTGCATAAAACTTTTTTGATGATTTGGTTTCTGAGGTGACTTTTAGGGGGAAAAACGGTTTAACATAACAGAACAAAATGTTTTCAGATTTGAAGGCCAAGGGCAAAATGTTTAAGTCATCTTCTGTTCTTCTTTGCTGTTATGCATGAACTCTATCCAGAGTCAGCACAGATGATGGAAGTGAAAAGGTCAAGCAATTAATACACTATCAGAATAAAGTTGAAGATGTATGATGAGTGTAGTGATTAAAGACAATAGCAATTTAATGCAAGATGCTTTGCTTGAATCTGCTTGAATTACTTCTAGGCTTAGAGATGTAGCTCTCAGGCTGAAATTTAATCACCTATGCAGACAGTTAATAACCCTGTCTGAGGGGAGGTTGGGAGGGGGTGGGGAATTGCTCACTTTAACTTCTGTGGAAGATACAGTAACTTCCCAATGCAATGACATTTAAGTTCTGGAATGATCTAAAATCTTCCAGGTTGTCAGAAATAGCCATTGAATTGTTAATCCTGGAAGAGCTAACCAATGTCAGTGTTTCATTGCTATTCTGATTCAGAGCTCTATTTCAAAGGAGCAGTGCACTTCATTTCTGGGAAGAGCAGAAATAAGTAGAGGGTACTTGCAGTGTGGTGCACTGAAAGTCTGTAAAAAGGCTTGCATGTTTCTTTGTGGGACTTAAATGTAGTGCCTGCTCACTGTTTTCCATTTAAATAATGTTTGCTATTATGCTGAGATTCATCAGTAAGTGGATACTTGCAGAAAGACTCCCTTTATTCAAAACTAAACATGTATTCATAGTCTCTCAAGTACTTGCAAGTTAAGTCAGCTATAAGCCTGTCTTGGCATGGTGACAAAGTTTAGGAGATGAGGTTGGGAAATAACGAGACAGGTTTGTTTGTGTTCTTTTTCTAGTGGATCTTGTCTTTACTGTACATTTTTAGTTTTAAAAATTGGATGCCAAGCAATATGATGGTTTTGGGAGTGTGGCTTAGAAGGAGCTGTTTGAGGCTATTTTTAATGCGGACCTCAGTTGTATGATACAGAGATTAGCTTTAGAAAGGTTACTTCCACATGATGCAGACTTTAGGGATAAAGGACCCTTTACCTGAATGGTATAAGTTACCAACATAGAAAACTTTAGCAGAACCAGAGAGACTTGAGCAGGATTTGTTTGGCACCAGAACCTGTCAGGTTAACGTACTCAGGTCAGGTGTGTCAGGTGAGTGTCAGTCTGGCTGTTTGCTTCTGGGACTGCTTCATTTAAAAAAAAAAAAGTTTTATAACCTGTTTGTTCTGGTTTCTGTGA
Organism: Corvus brachyrhynchos; assembly: GCF_000691975.1. Taxonomy (NCBI): domain Eukaryota; kingdom Metazoa; phylum Chordata; class Aves; order Passeriformes; family Corvidae; genus Corvus; species Corvus brachyrhynchos. Next base: position 19,848,336 of record NW_008239110.1, read on the forward strand.
ATGATGAAACTGAGGTTACAGTTGCAGGTTAGTATAGTGAAAATACAATGCCTTAATTGCAGGACTTGAACTGGCTTCTGTGTTGACCTTTACTAGGTATCTTGGTGTCGATACAAAAATGCTGCTAGCAAGGATTTTCTTGCTATTTTCTAAGTCCGTGAGAGACTTTTCTCTCTCACAGAAGAGGCAGCAGAGCTATGTAAACAACCAAACACCTGCAGCCTTGAAACGTCTTGTTTATAATACAGTAGAAAAATATTTTGACAATGGATGTTTTAGGATTTTGGCCAATCACCTCAAAGGGTGGCTGATCCTTGTCCAATTAGACTATGAAGAAAAAAGTCTATAAAAGAGTTTGTAAAATAATTAAATAAATCAATCTTGCTGCACAATTCCTGCCTGCTGGATCTTCTCTCCTCCTCCCTACGGCTGCGGGACATGGTAATATACCCTAAGGTTGCAGTAATATCTTGTTTCTAAAAATAGTTTCTCCACAGATGCTTTGTGTTTTGGGCTAAGTCCATTATTGGTTAAGAACTGCAAAATAATGCTGCACAGAACACCTTACATCATCATTATTCATTCCCTAATGGTTTGCAACTCGTAGTTCAGCATGAAAGTGGTGACAGACCAGTTTTCCAGATGTATAATTTGTGTTGTGTGCACCTGCCAAACTTGTATATGAAAAAAGAGACCACTGGATTTGTCCCCAGAAACCATTCAGCTTTACAGGTGAATTTCTGTGCTCTGGGGTCCTGTTTATCTAGAATTATAGCATTTGCTATAAATGGCACACAGATTTTTGCACAATAATGAAGAAAGATTTTGCTTGTGCTATGGGTTTGTTGCTGAATATTTTTTAATGTAGAGATTTGCGTGTGCAAATCAAATGAGCCCCTAGACTTTGCACTCTGAAAGCTGAATATAAGACTTGCCTTCTGAGTTACTGCTGAGCTTAGCTAAGTAATCAACTATTTTATTAGAGTTTGTCTACTGACGTATGGAAGTCAGTGCTTGGCAGAGGATATGATGTTGTTCTGGAAGTACCAGGATGTTATGTCCAAGCTTATTATTTTTCCATTCCAGGAATGGAAATACCCTGAGATTGTGTTTAAAATTTCACTGTACAATAAAATAAATTTGGAAGAGCTGCCCATAAAGGCTCTTCAGGCATTTCATTTCAGAGTACAAATCTATGCCAGACTGAGAATTGTTATGTGTAAGATTTTCTTACACATAACTTCTGGTACAGATACTGCAATGGCAAGAGTGGCATGAAGCTCTGAAACGGGTAATGGATTGGCAGTGCAGTATGGGGGGGGAGGGGAACAATTTAACTCAGTCCTGCATGGATCGAGAGCTCCCTTCTTCTGGTTGCTGAGTGACTGCAATTCTGGAGAACACCCTCTTTGTTGGTCTTCCTGAAGCTGCTGGGATATGCTAACATTTCAGTCCACACATTCTGTCTTTTCCAAAACAGCCTGGTCAGCATGCTGCTAAGGCTGCCTTGTGGTGATGTGGACCTGATGGTGTCATCAGGTACTACTTACGCCTCAGGCTCTAGTGATATAATGTTTGAAATTCATTATTCATTTCTCAGAAAGGCATTTGGTAAGAAAATCGACTCAATAAAACACTACAGAAACAAACTTTTGCCTATAGTCTCACTCTTTGAATAGACTTCTAACTTGGACTAAGATCTCAGAAATGGTAATTGCATGTAGATTCCTTTCTAAATGGATCAAAAGTGGAAAGAGGCTGAGAAGGATCTGAGAACTAGAGAGAGTGTCAGTCTTTTAAAAAGATGCAAGTCAGTAGGAAGCGTAATAAATTACTTCTTTCTTTGGAAGATTATTACAGTCTAGATGCATTGGAGTAAAGTACTTTGGGGTCCACCAAATTGCCTAGAAATTTATTTGGATTATTTCTTTTGGACAGCTATTACAGATATCTGCATGTTGTACAACACGAACTTTGGTGTGCTCTCTTGAGGGCAGCGATGTTGCTCAACGTACTTTTGTCTATTGAAGAGTTGCTGTGATCAGAGACCTGTGAAGGGCACAGGCCACACAGGTGTAGCAAAGGCTTATTCTATCATGCAGCAACCACAGAAAGGTATCTGAATCCCAAGAGCAGAAAATGGGAAGCCTAAAAGATGCATGTTGTTTTAAAACAAACCTTGTAAAATGCATGCAGTTCTTTTCAGAGGAGTGGGCTTAAGGACCTGTGAGGGTACCAAGCACCTGATGGTGATAAAGTCAGAGCCTTTTGTTTCTAAATGCACTTCTTAAAATCTCAGATTAAGTTCTAAAGATCCTACTCTAGTAGGAAATGTACCACTGTTCAGCTACTGAACTTTCCTTCTTTTTGCATGCAAACTGTGTACAGTGTGCAAAGGAATTCAAGAAGAGAGAAGTTCATCATGGTCAAGTGCAAGATTCTGCACATGGGTTGAGGCAGTCCCAACCACAGATACAAGCAAGGCAGAGAATGGATTGAGAGCAACCCTGAGCAGGAGGCTTGGGGGTGTTGGTTGACAAGAACCTCAACATGATCTGGCAATGTGCACTTGCAGCCCTGAAAGCCACTGCATCCTGGGCCACATTAAAAGCAGTGTGGCCAGCAGGTCAAGGGAGGCAGTTCTTCCACATTTACTTCACTCTTGTGAGACCCTACCTGGAACTCTGGGGCCCCAGTATAAGAAGGACATGGACCTTTTGGAGTCCATGGAAGACTCCAGAGGGCCACAAAGATGATCAGAGAGCTGGAGCATCTCTCCTGTGAAGGCTGAGAGTTAGAATTGTTCAGCCTGGAGAAGAAAAGGCTTCAGGGGATCGTAGAGGGGGCCTACAAGAGAGCTGGAGAGGGGTATGTAGTGAAAAGGCATGGGGAAATGACCTTAAACTGGCAGGTTTAGATGAGGTATTAGGAAGAAATTCTTCACTGTGGGGGTGGTGAGGCACTAGAACAGGTTGCCCAGAGAAGTTGTGGACTTCCTATCCCTTGGAGTGTTCAAGTTGAAGTTGGATGTGGCTGGCCCAGTGGAAGATGTCCCTGCCCCCATGGCAGGGGGATTGGAACTAGATGAGCTTTAAGATTCCTTGCAACCCAAACCATTCTATGATTCAAAGAAAATTATTTTTCTAGTATTTGATCTTTGTTTAGTCTAGATGTCATTTCTGCACTGGTCATGGTTCATTGTTTTATCTGATTCAGCAGAAATATTCTTGACTTACAATTTAAAGCTTCAAAACACAGATTATCTTCCAGCAGCTATTCCATAGCAATTTTTTTTTGTCCTTTCCCTTTCTGTTCAAGATTCAACTGGTCTCTTTGCTGAAGCAGTAGGTGTGGTTGTTTCATAAAAAGGTGGATAAATAACTGATTGCTTACATCACTTGAGATTTTATAATTGTACTTCTTATTAACAGTAGCTTACAATCTTCGTGGCTACAAAGACTCTTGTGCCTTTAGGGAAATTGTTTTATATAGAGCCGGTACTTGATTATCCAAGGTAAGACAAGAGAGGAGGAGGGGGTGGGAGAACATGGATACAATGGAAAAACTGTGGATAAAAAAATAAATGGTAAATTCTGCTACAAATCATGCAGTGAATGTACAGCTGAAGGGGAAAAGTGGGAACTGGTCATTAATCTACCCCTTTTTACCACTGAGGTTTATCACACAAATTCATTATATTGCTTTTGGACTTGAGTGTAGCTTGGATGTGTCTGTACTTGTAGCGCAATTAAACTACAACATGAATGATCCATCCACAGATAGCTGAGAGCAGGTTATGTTGTGCTTTGTTGAAGGTGCTGGGCTGACTTGAGCACTGTTGGTGCCTTGTAACCAACCCTGTGTTATGACAGAGTGGGATCTCTTTCCTTATTCCCAGAGCTTTGCATTAGCTGATCCAACCTGTGCTGTGGAAGCAAATGCCTGAAATAAAGATAACCCTGTTTAAATGAGGAAAATATCTGTTTCATGGAACACTTGACTTTTCTTATAAAGCATAGGGAATTTTTCTAAATAGGTCTTGTATCTAAATAAAAAGATGTGAAATTAAGTCCTACTTCAACTAGAACAAGTAGTGTGACAGTTTACTCTCATGACAACCCTAAACTAATTCTCTTTTGATTCATGCCTTGCAAAGGCTGGCTGAACTCCTGGTTGCATTCTCACAAATCTCCCTGTAGAACAGGTTATCAGCCACTTTAAAACACTGTTACGGGACTAAAACCCTATGTGTTTTGTAGACCATATTAGTGTACATAATGTGTACATACTTTACATAATATTCTGACAGTGCAGGAGATACCAATGGGGGGGAAAAAAGAAGATATCCCATCTCTAACCTGATTCAATCTGAGTTACGGTCGCCTTGTCTCTTGTCACTACAGGTGATAAAGCAGCAGCAGCAATAGCAATCCATTCTTCCAGCCTTGTGTCTTGCCTGCAGTATTTCTAATGCCAAGTTCTCATTTTTCCCTGCCTTACATCTAACTCCAGAAACTTCTATTTGACAGCACAAATTGAGTAGGTTAGAGGTGGCCATCCATCTTTGTCACTGCAACTTTTGGCTGCCTGTTGTAAAACATTAACAGTGTCTTTTGCTGTTCTCCCATGTGACACATGGAATTATGGAAGTCAACATTTCTAGAACTTATTAATGCTGGAGAAGGGGTATAAAAATCTTAATGGTATGCAGTCCATACAGCAGCAGTGTGACTGTATTTCAAAGGATAGAATAAATTCAGCCTGTTAAAGATCTTCTTGGAACAAGGAATTGTTTGGGCAGAGGTAAACACTGAAACAAATCAAATCTTCTTTGAAGTGATAAGTATTTAATTCTGAGGATCACATTTCATTAGCAGAACTGTTACCTCCCCTCCTCGTTCCACCACTCCCTCCCACTCTGGAAGCATGATATCTATTCTAGGAACCAGTTCAGCATGGCATCTTAAACTATTTTCAGGGAACACACAGATCGCAGCCCCAGAAGGCATCTTATATATTTTCAATCCATGTGATATTTATCAGTAGCGTAGATCTAGTGGATCTAAATATAGAGAAAAATCAGAACATGTTACTATAGGTCTTTAATAGTTAGAATGCTTGTAGATAGTTAATTCAATGTAATACTGCTCAGCCTGTAAAGCAAAGGTAGTATAGAAGATAGCGTTAATTAAGAGGCCTAATGGTAAGTAAGTGAATGGCTAGTGTGGGCAATGGTGCTAGTCTAGAGGTGACACTTCCAGTGGTGACTCAAGAGTTCACCATTCTAAATATGCTGCCAACAAGAGGATCACACACTTCAGTCCTCTGTGTTGGACTTCATAAGTGCAAATGATGGCACAATCAGTGCCTAATGAAAATCCTATTACCAGACTGTCTTAATAGGATTACTTTCCAGAACACAGAACTGGGAAGGCTCTCCTAGGTCACATGGTCTGCCTTCTTATATGCAGATAAACTCTTTGCATTTGATATAATTTTTTAATGGAGTAACTCAGTTATATGATGTTTCTTTCCACATTATTTCATGTATTTAAATATGACTTTTAAACCCTTTAGGCACTAGGATCTTTCCCATCCCTTCTATAAAATATAGAAAGACATAAACAAAAGACCAGTGCTTGCTTGGAATGAGCTTGCTTGGACTTTCACTCTGGGGTGAAGTTTAAACAGATTGTAAATGTGCTTTACTGCCTGTTCTTACTCTGGGCATCATCAGACTCAAGTGATGACCACAGCTGAGGGGCAGAAGTATTAAGATAGTGACTCTGCTATAGGTCACTTAATACCTTATAACAAAATGTGTCCTTTGAGTAGATGTCTGTAGACTCTGGGAGAAATATGCTTACTAATATTTCATGGAATTAATTTAACACTCCTTGGAAAATATATGTTAGCAGCTGAAAATCCTAAGTTATTTTAGCACTTGAATGATAACTTTTTTTAAAGTAGATATCTAAATTAACTCTAGCATGGCACAAGTGATTAGTTTTCCTTTAGGTGACTGGTATATAACATTTTGACACACTTACTTTAAACACAAAGAATGCCCTGAGCCTTTACTGTTGGTTTCTTTACATTTTAAAAGATAGTACCTGAAGCACATAGTGCATTTTTTTTTTTTCAGAAAAGAAGTCCAGATGTTCTGGAGTAAATTATTGTGTCTTTTTGTTATGCTGGTAGTAATCATGCCATTTTAGGCTTATAGTCAAATTTTGTATTCTTGTTTTAGGTGTGTTGAGGTAAAACTTCTTAGTCTTCTTTCTTAAAACATCAACAAAACTCCCTAGAATTTGGATTATGTTGATATTGAAAACTGAATCCTTTCTGAGTGCAGAAACTAGTGAGGAGAGGAGTGCTGGTGGTAACTAGCTCACTGGCAGCCAGAAACATTCCAGCTCTTACTTCAGCTGTTGCTGCAGTACTGCCTAGTCTGCTTAGCTAAAGATTTAATCAACTTGCTTATAGCTATCCAACTACTTTTTGTTTATGAAACCCAAACTCTTAGGCAGAAGATGTGCTTTAGTGTCTTGAAGAAATTGTGATAACCAGAGAATTCATTTATATGAGGAAGCAAGGTATCAATCTTTCACTTTATAATCTGGAGACTTCTTGTCTCAGGCTGGGGGCAACAGAGGTCTCCAGGACTAGTTCTGTAAAAATCAACACCTAAACAACATTTCTGCCTTTTTTTTTCCCCAGTATGTCTCCAAACACTTTTTCATCTTCATTTTTTTTTAAAGCTCTTACCAGATTTCACCTTAAAATATGTAATGACTACATTTGGTATTAGAATTGTTAGCTCTTACTCTTGGTTAGTAGTTTGCAGTACATTTAATGTAGCAAGTGGAAGGAGGCAGGACTTTTTGCTAAAATATTTTTCTGGGAATCTGACTGTGAGAAGAAGCACTGGAATCAAACAGGGGTCCTATACAGTCTTTAGCTCCCTTCTCTTTTTGTCATCCTTGGTGGGATAGTCACAGCAGGTTATCCCACCTCCTGGATCTGGAGTTGTTTGTGAATTCATTTTAAAGATCCCTCAGGCACTTTTCCATGTTTTGCAGTTTGGGGACTTGCCTGTGTAGCCAAGTGGTGTCTCTGGGGCCCTAGGGAAGAGGAGTGTCTGCTTTAAAGCATGTTAGAACTCCTGCTGATATTTCTTGACACCAGTGGACCAGAGCCAAAATGCGTTGACTGCCAGTCCCTGGCCTGCCTGCTGCTCCAAATGAGTATCTGGGGGGAGGGAGAGTCGTCTCTGTGTAGAGCACACTGCTATGCTCAGGCACCACTTGAAGGAATGACTTGTTACAAACCATGAGAAACTCTCTGTATCTCTTGCATACTAAATTTCTTCAAAAAGATTATGTTGCTTCTGGATTCTGCAGGATGCGAGCGCACTTGTTTTGATACCACTAAATAAACCATTTCCCCCCATGCCCCAGAATACAGACTTCTTGTCTGCCATGTTAACTCTTGAAGGAGCTAATGCTTCTGGCTAAAGAAGTATTAATGAATGAAAACTATCTTCTGTTCCAACCAATAACACTTTAATTGGCTGGTAAGACAAAAATGTGGTGAGAAGACTATGAGTGTGTCAGATGCTTGATGTACCCATACTGTATGACTTTTATCACAGAAGTCAATTTACACACAGCCTCTCAGTGTAAAGAAAATCAATACTGGAGACTAACAGATTGTTTTTACAGGGCTGCTGAAACTGAGATGAGGAGAGCCATTTAGAGGCCTCATTATATCACGTGCTCTTTCCTTGTGTTCTTTCAAACAATCTGATGGAGTAATTAATCCTTGAAGTGCCCCAAGAGACAAACCTACTTAATTGCACTGCTGTTTAGCCTAAATTCCCAGACTGCAAAGAACCTGGTGTTGATCCTGTTTGATCAAAATTTTTTCATGGAGTATATTCCTTAGGTCTTTTTCATCTTCTCTCTTAGAAAAAAGCAATCAATCTGTCAAGTTTGACCTAGTGTGGCATGGTCCTAGTCGTTATTGCATTCTCCCTGTAGGCAGAATTATGTACAAATTGCAGGGAAGCAGTCAGCTGGACCTGTATTGCTTGGAGATGGAGAGTGACCTGCTCTTGTGAATTAGGCAGAAGTTGGTAAGTCCTGTGACTACTATGTGGAAAGTCATTCCACTTGCATAATCATCAAAGTAGCAACATTTAAGCATGGTGGCTTAAGCTCTGTGCCTTTCAAGGGTGACTGTGTAACAGTGATTTGCTGTACAACATGTATTTGCTAATACCAAACTATTTCTGCTTCATGTGAAAGTGGATGATGACAAAAAACATGATGTGTCCTTCCTATCTGCTTTGGAGTGCTTTGTTTAACAGAAGGGACATCCAGGCATAGACTTAGCATGTCCTATTTTTATATTGAGAACACAAGGGATTTGTTTTGGAGACAGCACTTGATTTTCAACAAATATCTTGTTGTTGAAATGGAATCCATGTTATGAGTATGGTTAGGAAGTGCTGAATGCTTCTCTTCCTCTGCTCGGTATAGTCTGTGATCAATGCCTCTTCTTCATTTAGCAATTTCACACTCTAGTGATTCCTTTAGACTTCTGTAGAGATGCACAAATTAGACAACAATTCCTTAACCAGCATGCTCTGGATATATTTGGATAAGTTGAAGTTGTTTTGACAGTTCAGTTATGAAAACAGTGAAACAGTGGTGTTAGTACTGAAGAAGATTAAATGAAGTCTGTAACTGGGTATCAGTTTCTTCTCTATGCTTACTAGTGACACTGCAGCTGAAGAGTGCAAGGTTCTTTGTCTGCATAATGAGAAGAGATTTAAATTTTTTAAAAAATAATGTTATGGAAAAATGGAATGCCTGGTATTTTGGTATACCAAAATCTTTTTCCTGTAATCACATCATCTTGCCAATGGATTTTTTTCTGTGTTGTGCTAAAGATGATAGAGCTGCACCCATGGTAGCAGGAGATTGATTATTGAAGTTATGGGCACAATGAGGTGCAGGGTTCTCAAAATTAGAATCTTGCAGCATTTGCCCTTGTATTTTGTATGACGCTTGTTTTTCATCATTTAGAAGCAATGGCATGAATCCCAGAGAACTGCTCTACCTTGTGTCTTGCCTACACCCCCACCTGCTGGCTATATCCCCGCTTTCACTGTCCCTGGCTCTAGGGTAATTTATCCTCTTAGGATGCATTACCAGAAGGACACGTCTCCTGCCTTGAGAACTGCTTCGAAATGTAAGTGCTTGACAAGTTGGAGTGGTTGGTAACTCTTTTGGAAACCCTTGTCCTAGCAAGTCATAGCTGTCCTAGCTGTCATAAAAACCGTGCCTTTGCCTAGTGGAGAGAAAATGCACCTCTCCTCTAGAGCTTGCTTCTGCCTGTCTCTGCAATAGCCAGTAGAACGATATCCACTGCCTCTGAACCAATGGGAAGTGCTGGGTTATCAGGGCCAGGTGGGAAGAGATTGGAGAAGAAAGTGGAAAGTTGTGTGGACCTGGAGAGGTAGAACTAAGGTAGACATGGCAGTATGCATGTAGAAAGTGTATGGTAGGCTGCCTGCCTTGTCTCCATGTTTTTACAGGTGATTTCTTTCACTAGTGTGTACTTCAGATCCACGTGTGTGGGTGTATGTCTCCTTGCCCAAATTCTGCTGGCTTGGTTGTGCCAATTGGATAAATATAAGTAATTTTTCTTCTGCCTTGCTTTATTCCTGTGCCCTCCAGTCCCTGATCAAAGTTGTCCCCTCTGTCTTTCTCTACTAAAGACTCAAAGAAATATTCACAGTAGTGAAAGAAAGAACTTCAGAAGTCAGGGGTTGTAGGGACAAATGAGATTGATAGTAGTTTGCTATAAGTTTGTTTCTCTTGCTCTAGATGTTGCTCTTTGGACAAGTAGGAGCTGGAATTTTGTGGTTTAGGAAGACTTGTTTGAATAATGTTTAAAGCAACGCCAGTATTGGAGAGTCCACTGGAGGTGGATTAGAGGGAGAAGTAATATGATCGTTATCAACAACTGGTATTTTTGCAATTAGTGAGGATGTCTGTACATTTAACTCTGAAGACACATGATGTACTGAAATGCTTCTAAAGCATTTGTCCATTGTTTTTTGTAACTTGTACATCAGATCTGGGCAAGTGTCTTCAGATACACTTGTACTGTCACCCTTTCACTCCAAGCCTATCGCCAGTAGGTGAAATGGTCTTTGTAGATGGTTTTTCCTTGGACTTTTCTGGGATAATAGGTGTTCAGTAAGATAAGTTATTCATGGCCATAAGGACGTTCTTATGGAACAGGAACTACAGGTCCAAATGTCTGAGGTACAGGCTACAGCAAAAATTAAATAATAGATGGGTTTGAATTTATGTTCTGCACTCTGTGCCTCTTAAAGGCATGTTATGGGGCAAATTTTTAATAGAGGTGATTTTCCACTCACCAAGCTCAGCTAAACACTTAATTTTAGTACTCCACCTCTGGTACAGATGGTTGGTGTTAGAAAATTGCAGTCTTCCACCATTACTGTTGAAGTGAACTGCTCACCCTGTCACATTATGGCATCTGCTTTTATTACAGAATATCACTATTTTCTCATCCTTTTGACTTTTAAAAAAAATTTTACAAAAAAGCAAAACCTGAATTATCCATGCAATTATTTCCATAGCACTGAACGGGAGAATTAGGGATGTACTTCGGAAGCACTGTAACAGACTGGCTGGCAATGCCTTGAAAAAGCATATTTCTTCCCTTTTCATTTTCACAGCTGCAGTGTTAAGCATAAAAGCAGTGAAGTTAGAGTATGTCTGACTCTGTCCTCCCACAGTGGCTTGTTTTTCATGTTGTATGATTGTTACTTTTAGGAGTCATCCATGTTTATGCAGGTTTTGTTTTTGTTTTTGATTTTCAAATGGTCAGCTAGCAAATCAACATGACAAAAGTTGCATGAAAGGTTAGCCTGGGAATTTCTTGTCCCAGAAGACAAAATACATTGACATATATAGACAAGGCAAATGCAGGGAAGCCATCTGTGCGTTAGCAAAGACTGACTTGCAGGGTAGCTGTGCACAGAGCAGTTGGCTTTCAGCTCTGCTGCTGTAGATGAGGAGACTTTGCTTGCTGTAGGCTAAGGAGAAGGGGAAGAGTAATAGCAAGTGGAGGTTGTGTGTTACTGGAGAGGCATTAATATATGCAAAGATATTCTTGTTTGGCATTACTCTGACACTGTGTTGGAGATACTGCAGGAAATGAGACACGGAGTGGAAGCTGGAAGAAAAGGAGTGTGACTTCTTGTCTCCTCTCTTCTGATATACAAATTCTCCTCTCTCAAATCTTCTAATGCTCAGTGTAGAGCAGCAGTGATGCTGGAACTGACTTCTGATAAAAATGTGGCTGCAGAGTAGTAGTACTGCTGGTGAGGTTCTTTGGCAGTGAGGGAACAAAAACCTGGGCACCCTTGAGAAAGGAGGATGGTTGTGGAATCAAATAATTGTTTAGGTTGGAAAAGATCTTTAAGATCATTAAGTCCTAAAATTAACCTAGCACTGGCAAGTCTGCCACTAAACCATGTCCCTAAGTGCCACATCTACATGTCTTTTAAATACCTCCAGGTATAGCGACTCAACCAATTCCCTGGGCACCCTGTTTCAATGAATGACAATCCTTTTCATGGAGAATTTTTTTCTGATATCCAATCTAAACCTTCTCTGGCATAACTTGAGGCTGTTTGCTCTTGCCCAGTCAGTTGTTACTTGGGAAAAGAGACCAATACTTCCTTTCAGGTACTTGTAAGGAGCAATAAGGTCTCCCTGAACCTCCTTTTCTCCAGGCTAAACAAGCCCAGTTCTCTTAGCTGCTCCTTTTAAGATTTGTGCTCTCGACCCTTCATCAGCTCTGCTGCCCTTCTCTGGACATGCTCTAGCACCTCAATGTCTTGTAGTGAGAGGCCCAAAACTGAACATAGGATTTGAAGTGTGGCATCTCCAGAGCTCAGTCCAAGGGCATGGTCTCTTCCCTTGTACCACTGGCCATAATGTTTCTGCTACAGGCCAAGATGCCACTGGCCTTCTTGGCCATCTGGGCACAGCTGGCTTGTGTTCAGCTGCTGTTGACCAGTACCCCCAGGTCATTTTTTAATGGGCAGCTTTCCAGCCACTCTTCCACAAGCCTGGAGCACTGCATGGGACTGTTGTGACCCAAGTGCAGGGCACAGTACTTGGCCCTATTGAACCTCAGCCCAGCAATGCAGCCTGCCCAGATCCCTCCACATAGCCTTCCTACCTCCGGCAGATCAACAGTCCTTCCCAGCTTAGTGTCATCTGTGACCTGACTGAAGGTCCACTCAATCCCCTCATCCAGATCCTCAGTAAAGATATTAAACAGGACTGGTCCCAATACCGGGCCCTGAGGGACACTACTTGTGACTGGCCAATGGTCAACAGCAGTGGTAGCCCTATGTCTGGCTCCCTGGTGCTGGGCAGGAGATGTTCCTTGCATGAGCTCGGCTGGGGATACCTCTGCCAAAAATGACTGCAAAAATGGTATTTGGTGGAAGATCTGCTTATTTGCTGGAAGACCTGCTCTTCATTGTTGGTTTATGCAGTGGTCTGGCAGCGCTGTGCGGGGCTCACTGCAGTGTGCAGCCCTGGGCCTTGCTGCAGGTCACCCAGCATGCTCGTGCCACACCTGTTCCGTGGGAGCTGCCCGGGCAGGGAATGGCAGCCAGGGCCCATCCCACCCCCAGCCAGGAGCAGGCAGCCAGGGGCACTAGGGCAGCCCCAGCCCTGGGCGTTTCCCTGTGGCTGAGCCACGGGCAGGCTGGGATGTGGGTACAGCTCAACAAGGCCTGTGGCTGGGCAGGGCTGTGGGGAGCTGGCACTGCTGGGACACGGCTGGGGCAGGGGCTCATGGCCCCAGGAGCTGACACGAGCAGCCATGTGGATGGCCCTGTGGCCCGGGCACTCAAGTGAGTTTGGCTTCTTGCTCTGGCTTGCCTGTGAGCGGAGCCTGCTTTACGATACATTCTTATACAAGCCTTTGGGCCTGTGTGTTTCTTAAGGCTGTTGGGGGCAAACGAGGGAAGTTTGTCCTTGAAGGCAGAGCTCCAGGTCTGGATCATAGACTGTAATGCAGGGCTGTGGGTTATGTTAACATGTGTGTCATGTTAACATGTGTGTCATGACTGGGAATTTGAAGATGTCGGTGCAGACCCAGCTTTGTTATCATAACCAAAGTGGTCATATGGACCTTGATGAGAAGGTGTGTGTTGCACCATTGATTTAGTTTTTATGTAAAGACTTGTTTTTTGAAGTGCCTTTGTTCAGCCATGAAATCCATTTAAATGTCAACTTCTGAAACCATGTTTCTTATTTTAATTTCTTCACATCACAACAGTTTGATATGTTGAAAGATTTTGCTTGCTACAAGAGTCTTTGTTGCTGAGGCTGATATAGCTGTAAAAGGCAGAGCAGGAGACAGGAAGGGAGAAGAGAGGCAGGCTAAGCCCAGAGTCTGTCAATGCTGTTTGGGGGCCCTGCAGTCCTGTTGGGGACTGGGGGCTGGCTGGAGGTGTTAAAAGGAGAAGAGAGGGTAAGGGCATGAGTACTCTATCTGATCCACTATTCCTCCAGAAGCTGGGCATGCAATCTCCTCCCATCACTGTGTCATGCAAGTGCAGTGGTAGGTAACACAGGATTAAAGGAAGTACAGGAGCTGATGACTTTTCTGGTTGTATCTTCATAACATACATGACCTGCAAAGATATCTGCAAAGATTCCTGTAGGTAGGACAAAAAGGATTAAACTCGCTGGATAATAGTTTCTTTGCAGCAATGTAAGCTGCTCTTGACTGCGGCTGTGATAATGGTACCTTAAAGAAAACTATCAGCAAGCTAATGGCATCTTTGAAAACAAAAACTTACCCTGCTTCATCCTATTCATATCCAAAGAGGTGAACATTTCCAATCCTAATGATGCATTTAACTGCCAGGATTAAATACATCTCAAGAAAAATTATATGCAATTAAAAAGGAAGAAGCCTGTTAATGTAACATTGAAGCTGTGCGATTGAGGACAGTCAAGCAGCGGGAAGACAGATCTTTAAAACTGAGATTAGTTTTCATTTGACTCTTAGAGAATTTTATTCTTCCTGTTTCCCAGAAACATATTTACATTGCTTTAATTCTGAAGCACACTCTGTAGTGCTCAAAGGTTAATGAACAAAGCTTCAGCACTAAGGGCTAGCTAAGTATTTCCTCCATGTTAGAGGTGGAAACAATCTCTTTATGACTTGCCTGGTGTCACACACATACTTGATGGTAAGATCCTACTGTAAGGTTGTTGGAATGATTCATCTGTTTAAGCTGTATTTAATTGTAGGACCACCTCCATTTACTATTTGTAATTCCTGTTTCCTAAGTGTGGAGTTCTTCACTCTCTTCAGAAATGAACTTCCTTGTGAGTTGCAAACTTCTGCAAGGTAGCCATCTTGTAGTGTACAAATGAATTTGTTGTTCAGCTGGCATGTTTCTTCTGTGTGCAAGACAGCCTTGCATGTAAAACACAGCCAGATGCAGAGCGGGTGCACTGACCTGGGCTCCTGGACCCAGTGCACTCGTAAGCAGCATGGATCACTGTGTACTTAGGCACTTCAGTCCCATATGCCTGTTGCTAGGACTGCCAGTGTCTTATTCCCATGGGGTTTTTTTCTGCATTAAACTGAGCTGCTTTTTATTTCCCAGGGAATTGTGGGAACTTGTCTGTTCTTGGGGCATGTTTTGAGGGGGAAGGGAAGAAGATACTGTGGGAAAGCATCAAATAACTGTATTTGCTTTAGGGCTGAAATCAAAGGGCTATAATCATCAAAAGGTGGAAGAGAACCAGCCCACAAGAAAACATCAGTGGGGGTTTTGCCTGTAGCTCCAAATAGGCCAGGGTGGCTGGGAGTGGAGCACTGAATGCAAGGTAGATGGACTACTTAATGTGAGTGAGTTGGGAGTTCGTTTGGCACAATGCATGAGTAAAGGCCAGAGCTGAGTTGCTATAAAACAAAATGTTACAAGAAGGCCAGAGTAGTTTCCTATGAATAAAAAAGGAGACAGGTACCGTTGCCTTGGCTTCTGGGGCAGCATGAAGATGCTTTGATGTAAAACTTTGGCCCAGTGCTCAGAACAACTCTTCTTACCTAAGCCAGATAGAATGTATAGATAACATAAGCCACCAAGCTGCTCTTACCAAGAGATTGGTAATTTTTAACTGCAGCTTGTTTCTCTGTACATTTGGAATCTAGTAGATTAGGAGCTCAACCAGCTATTATTTCTCCTTTGGCTCTATCTGAAGTATTTCAAGGCTTCACATGAATATTCCCTATTTGAGTGCATACATGGATTTTCAGTTATAACAAGTATTTTTTTTCTTTGTTTATACTTTGTTAAGAAAAACAATATGAAGGAACTCAAAAATTAACCTGCATTCCTTAGTGTATTTTCATGAGTAGTTACCCAGATCTGCATCAGAAACCACAGTAGGAAATGAGTTCTGGTCTGTGTAGAAACAAGGTGAAACTGATGTCCTAATTTTTGTAATTAACTACATAATTGTTTAATCCCTTTGGAAAATGGTAGTGTAAATTTGTGTACTTTGGTTTTGAATATTTTTGTTTTACAAAGTATCTTATGACTTGGCTTGTCTGTATTCAGTGGTAGATGCCAAAGGCATTATATGAACCATCTTCAGCATTTTTAAAGTGGAATAAATATAGAAGTACTCTTGGCACAGCTATCTCCTACTTGCAGCTGAAGGTAATGGGGATTTTAAACAAAGGGATATTGGGTATGTTTGATTTCAGTGAGTGGCAATGATTCTGCTACCTTCTTTTAACTCTGTATTCCATAGGCCAGCTGGAAAGCTTGTGTTAGGCTCTTTCTTGGTCACAAAATGCTACCTGAGTGCCTGAATTTTGCTGTGCTGAAATGACCAGGCAGGGACTGATACGCCCATTCCATATTCAGTGGATTTTATCCTGTGAACTCTTGTTATGGAAGGTAGTTCTGCTTATTATGAATGTAGGATTTATTAGTGTCCTACACATTTCTGTGTTTGGCACCGTGTGTGCAGAACTGAACCATTTGTGCTTTTTCTAAGCTACCTGCCTGTGGGAGGAATATAGGTACAGTGTCCTTTAAACATATCTTCTACAAGCTGCGAAGATGCATTTGAGGGGGTTGCTCCATCTTCTGTCTCCCAAACCATCTGGGTTTGGAAGAATTTGAGAAGGATTAAAAGTAGATATTTGTCAGCTTTGGGCAGTAATGAGAAAGTGGGGTCCTCAAACAGTGTCCAAATGTAGTTTCTTTATAAACATCTCAACCTTTTTATTCTACTTTATTTTCAGAAAACAGTTCTCAGTTCCCCAATCCTGTATGCTGTCTTTGAGCCAGCAGATAGAGACCTCATGAATGGCCCAAGCTTTCTAAGCCCTCCACCAGAGGAGTCAGACATTTCCTAAGCTGTTGCTTTGACAGTGAAGTTCGGTAAACGGGGGCACGCAGGGGTGGAAAGTATGTTTGCTGCACTGGAGGAATTTCTGATGTTTAGGCATGCTTGTTGTGGAGACATTTGAAGGTGGTGAGGTGAACTTTAAACTCTGCTTGCATTGGCCATTTGAAGGATTAAGAAGACTGGCACCAAGTGAAGGTCAGTGGGAAGGAGCTGATGATACCACTTTGTGCTGACTGGTAGGACCCTGTGCCAGCCAGTGCCTTTCCTGAGCTAGGTTTCAAATGCTTTGATTTGGTTTGCTGAAGCAAGGCTTGCCTGTGGAGGTTGCATATGTGTGCCACCCAACTCTGCTTAGCTGGAGCAAAAAGTCTATCCAGGAGCTTGGATTCAGGCCAGTTACTGCATGAGAAAAATTCTTATTCTCCTCTTGTATTTTCACATGCTCACTCAGCCTGACCAGCTCTTGGAAAAGCACTGGTGTTTCTTTAGCATTTGGGGATGTCAGTCGACTCATCCAAACTTATAATTTGAAGCTGGGTATTCTATTATTAGCTGTAGCCTGAAGTGATTTTCAGAATCCACCTGTCATTTTGATTATGCTTACTCTTTATTTGTTTTGTTTCCTTGTTCATTGATAAGAGAAAATATTAAAGAAATGTGCATCCCTTGCAGCTTGTGGCTAATGTGGTATGCTAGCATGTTTTAGAATGCCTAAAGAGAGTTTTAAAGGAATCTGGTAATGGAGGTTGGACAAAGAGCGATTGCATGCAACCACGACTATGCATGGAAGTCCTCTACAGCTCAGGCTTTTGATTTGAGGTGAGGGAAAAGAGGGTTTGGGGCTACCTGAACACTGATTTACCACTACAAGTTTTAAACAGGTCCTCTTCCATTGCAGAAAGTCTTCTGAACTGGTGCTACAAGGTACTTAAAAGCTGAGCCAGAGCACTTTTTTTTTTATGGACATAAACACTTTTTTCCAAGCTCAGGACAGCTTGCGGAACATCATTCAAATACAAATCCCGAAAGCTGCTTCTCTGGCTTATACAAATTTGGATTGTAACTAGATCAGGATTGGCTGCATTTTAAAGGCATTAAGTTTATTTATTTCTATTATTAAGCTAAAATGACAAGCTAAAAGTGTTTGGCAGAAAAATTTGTCTCTGTGTGTCTTCTGCCATGCTAGCTCTTCTCACCCTAGCTTGAAATTGGCCAGAGAGATAATGATATCCTAACATGATGATAACTGTAGAATTAAGCTGCCTATTTTCACAAAACTTACACACCCTCTAGGTATCTTCACTGTGGGGAAGAACTTCATCCTTTATTAGATGGCGGTGAATCCACACAGGTAAGTTGTTATAGCTTATATATTCTTGAAAAGGAAAAGTCTTTATTGGGGCACCTGAGAATCAAGACACGAATTACAGGAAACCCACACTTCCATAGCACTGGTGCTTCCCAATCCATGTCATTGTTTCTGCTCCGTGTAAGAACAGACATGAGGAATGCAAACACAAATAACGATACACAGCCTTCTTTTGAGTAGCTCCTTTGTTGGATACTGAGAGACTACTCATAGCAGGTTTGTTTGTTTGTTTTTTGTTTTGTTTTTGGGGGGGGGGGTTGGGGTTTTTTTTTTTTTTTTTTTTTTTT
>NW_008239110.1:19866564-19904529 GCF_000691975.1 Corvus brachyrhynchos
GTTGGTGTTTTTTTTGTTTGTTTATGTTTTTTGGTTGGGTTTTTTTTGTTTGCTTGTTTATGGAAGACAGTATTCACTTTAAAGTGGATGCTTTATTAAAGAAAATCACCTGGTAGCAACAAGTCACACACTGATGTGAAATATTGTCAAGCTACCAGTGGATCAATCAACCCCTGGATCTACTTTGTTGAGGTGCCATTTCATTGCTCTTTTGTGTGCCACAGTGTAAAAAAAGCAAACCACAAACAAACAAAAGAACAAAAATGATTATCCAAAGATACACCACCTCACTTCTCCAAACCCCAGTGATCCCGGGTGGTATGCTGGGAGCTAGGTGAACTCTTGTTTTGTCCACAAGAAATCTTGTGGAAGTCAGCTGTTTTGGGATGCACTGGGTGTAGTTTGTGCTGAAAACTACTTTGACAACTGAAATCTTTTAAAGTGGAAAACAACAGAAACATGAGACAGGAGCAGCATTGAGCTTCCTCTCTTATCTTTTTTTCCCAGGGAGGGAAAGGGAGTGCCTGACTTTGATCTTATTACCTTCCTTCCACCTGATTCTGCGTGCGTGTTCATGCAGTTTCATGTCTGGAGATTTGATTATCATTTCTGATGTTCCTGAAATATCTCCCATTTGAGAAAATCTGTAGGTGGAGATAGAAAAGCGTGTGAGAATCTGGAGGAGCAAAGATTATAGGAGTCTTCCTCATTAACATGTTTGTGTCATAGCTGGTCGCTACAAGGGCTTCAAACCTTAAGACTTTGTATATTTGTAAAAAAAGTAGCCAGTTAAAAATAACTTTAGTGTTTGTTTAACAGAGTATTACACTTTGAATTCAAAGTTCCTTTGAACTGGCTATTCTGTATTAAACATAGACTAGCACACAACTGGTACTTTAAAAATGCATGGGAGTGCTTCTGGATTCCTTTTGATGGCAGCAGTTCTGTAACCATGACTGTAAGGTCAGACTCAATGTTTGCAGAAAGCATGCGATTGCTTATGGCTATCCTTTTGTCCCTAGAGTGGAAATAGGCTGTTGCAGGTATTTGGTTTATATGCAGGTGTTTTGTAGGCATGGGCCATATGAGAAGGAACTCTATTGAAGGACTTTGTTTTGGATTCCTTGGAATTAGTTCCTCAGCTATGCCCTGTAGGGTAATGATGTTATGTTTCTTATATGTCTTTCACTGCTACTTGAAATTCTGGATTTCTGACTATATGCTAAGTACAGTGTCAGTGAGAACACTGCTGTCCTTTACACCTACCTTTTTGTTTTAAGTTGCAGTGTTTAACTGCTTGAAGTTTTCTTCTCCTGCGTTTCCAATCCTAGCTTTTATTTCAAAGGTGGAGTAACGTGAAAAGAATGCAAAATAGTTAGCTCTTTGTCTAAGATGTACCAGTGATAAAAAGCTGAACTATGTTTAAAAACTGGAGCAGAAAGGATGCTCAGATTGTATTGGTTCCTTTTCTTGGTATCTGGAAGCAGAAAATAATTTTCTACAGAAAAGACTGCTACGCTGTATTGAGTAAATTAATTATTTAAAGTCTGTCCAAGTTAAATGTTTGAGTTGAGAAAGGTTAGGATTGTGGGTTTTTTTGTCACTGAAATTAAGATTTTTTTAAGGTGGTAGTGCCCATCTTTAGAACTTTTGACGTGATAGTAAAATAATTAGTCTTAAAATACAGTGTATCAGATGGAAAAATTAAATTACATTAGTTGTGATTTGTAATACGTGTCTTTTGGTCAAGCATTATGAGCAACACAATCAGACAGCCTTTAATCAGACAGTCTGTCCTTAGTCCCATGTCCTGACCCAACCTTTATCATGGTACACTGGTTAACTTTATCAAGGTCTGAAGGAGGACACTGTCTCCAGATGTCTTGGACTAGGATGATGCTGTATGTTGCCTTCAGGATGAAAAATAGTGGCAGTGAACTTCAGCTACTCCTGTAACAGAAGGATGTAGGTCTTCCATGTAGTGACATGAGAGGTACCATTGATAAGATTCATTTTCTGGGAGACAGACCTCTGTGCTGTAGTGCTTGATGCTCCCTTAACAGTCTCCTGTTGTTCACTGTAGATGGTTGGTTGCTCAATCATAGAATTATTGAATAGTTTGAGTTGGAAGGGACCTTAGAGATCATCCAGTTCTAATCCCCCTGCTGTGGGCAGAGATACCTTCCACTAGACCAGGTTGCTCGAAGTGCCATCCAACCTGGCCTTGAATACTCCCAGGAATGGGGCATAACACTTCCAGGAATGGGACATGATACTATTTCTGTGGTAAACGTAGAAAGCCAGGTGAGAGAAATCCCAACTTGTGAGTCCTGGGCCTTGGTTAAAAAAAAAAAAAAAAAATTGTAGCTTGGCTTTAAAATATTGCCCAACATAAATGATTTTGGTCAGATGAAGTTCTCACTCTGGAAGATGTCTGCTCCTGAGGTAGATATGACTCTTTACATGTTAAATGGCTTCACGTGTATGAATTGGAGTTGTCATGTGATGAATGTGTGTATTTGATAGCAGGGAAGGTGAAGAAAGGAGAAGGCTAACCTCTAAGTGTTTCCAAGAAACAAGATAGGGGGAAGTGAGACTCAGGAATGAGCAGCTGAAGTGTGAATCCAGGTAAATTCTTTGAATGGTTCCTTGAGAGTGTGCCAGGGGCTAGAAACTAGCTAGTGTTGTCCAGAAGGATGAAACACATGTTACGGTCTCACCTGATGGCTTGAAGCTGTTCTGGCTCCTTGCTGTAAATATATTGTATTGGCTGAGTTCAAGATCTAGAAATTTTGAGCCCATATTACACAAATCATGAGGTAATTTAGAAAAACAAAGTTGGTCTGTCTCTTGACTCCTTAATTGCTTTTGCCAGCAGCTTTTGAATGATGCCAAAAAACTTATTAAAGAGGCTTTGACAGTTATTACAGGACGTTTTGCAAGACAAAGTCCCCATTATTAGAGCCCTACTGTGATAGGCACTTAGTCGCAAACACAAACGAGATTTAGTACTGCCTGGAGAATATCTAGTGATGGTGACTGCAATGCACCCAAGTGAGATGGTGTTCAATCCATCCAAAAGCTGTTGGTAGTCTCCAGCTCTCATCTAAGGTGGCTGGCCTCAAAATAACATATTAAAGATGAGCACCATTTTGGACCCTGAAAAGATTCTGAGTGGCAGAAGACTTAACTAATAATATTTTGTTTGTGAACACAAAGGTGGCTTTCTAGAAGGACACTGCAAAACTTGCCTTTCATGAGCTTCCAGGGAAAGGGGAATCAGCTTACTGGACATCATCTCAAGACTGCTAGTAAAGTTCCCTGTTTGTCTGTTAAGTAAAAAACTGCATTGAAACTTCTAATTACAGATTTTTTCTGATGCTTTTTCATGTGCTCTGGGGCCTGAAAGACACGTTTAAGCTTGTAACCTCTTCTCATGGGGATTTTCAGAGATTTGGGCTCAAAACTTTTTAATCCTAAGCAAATTTTAGCTCCTGTAGCTAGGTGTAGTGCTAAAGCAGAAGATACGTGTTTTTAGCCATTATCTGGCCAGGGAGCAGTACACATAGGCATAGCCTGGCATCCTTGTGGCCCTGTGAGCAAAGCATGATGGCTTTGTAAAAATGGCATTTTGTGAAAATGTTAAAACACTTAGCTCTGGAGATGCCTCAGAACAAGGCCCCTAAATGATGAGCAGGCAAAGAGGCTGCTGTAGTATGAAGAGGCGGATTTTAGCAGAACAAAACAAGATGTAGCTGTACGTACTACGAGTAACCACATCCTCTACTGTGGCAAAGCTTGTGCTCTTTGCTGAACCAGACTTCAACTCTGCTTGGTTATTTGTTTGGAGCGTCTGTCTTTGTTGTGAGGATCAAAGTACTAGCTGGAGGTACATGTGAGGTAAAGTGTCTGAGATTGTTTCAGAGTTTGTATGACAACAACATTTTTAGTGAAGAGAAGAATGTATTTTGAAATTTGTCTTGTTAAGCACTCCTTTTAGTAAGTCTTTTAATAAGACTTACACTGTGTTGGTTTTCCTGTTTGGAATTCAAAGGCTGAGGAATTAATACTCAATTTCAATCCCAGCTCTCCTGATTTACTTGCTACACATTTTTTAATTTTTTTTTTTTTTTTTAAGATGCAAACCACAAGTTAGTGATTTCTTGGTGTGACACAGATGATACTGGCTGTTTTCACATTTTTGCAGCTTTTAATGAATTTGAGTATCTCTTAGCATGGTGCCTGGCTTGCTCTGAATTTCCAGATTGGAGCCTTGGGAAAGTTACTGATTTAACCTTGACTCTTTTGATGCCAACTTTTCTAGGAGGAGAAACTGAACTGAGGTTGCTGAGATTTAGCTTAAAAATTTTGGAACTAGCAGAGAGCTGTTTTGTGTCTCTTCATAATACCGGCCCTGACAGTTTAACAGAGCTTATTGACCATCTGCTTTGTCTAGTTTGCCACATGGCACAGTAACAACTAAGCCAAAATACTGGCTGCACAGTGTATTAATTAAACAACTTGCTTGTGAACACTATCAAGATACTAATTTGATTGATGATGTACATTTAACTTGAAGAGTTTTGTCCTTTCTCTTGCTGCAGTTGGCTGGGTATTGAGCTGAAGACCATAGGATAGGTGGTGAGGAAGGAGCTGTTTGACTGTATGTTGGAGTCCCTATTTGTCTTCTTGCCCTCTGTCTTCTGTTAACCCACTCTCAACAGATGGGATCCGGGGTATATTACAGTCTTGTTCCCCTGCTGCTACTTCTGACTGCTGTTCTTTGCTTCTCACAAAGCTGGCAAAGCAACAGCTGTTTCATAATTTTTCTGTTTAAAGGGAGAAACATAGCAATGGGGGGTGGGGGGAGAGACTGAAAGACTAGTCATCTTGCTTGCCTAAGACTAGAGAGAAACATCATTCTTGTCTCCTTTTTGAGAGCCAATAACTCCTCTGAGAACAGATTTCATGTTCTTCAGTGTTTGTTTTCCTGGAAATACAATGCATCTTTCTCCAAGGTGAGAGGAGAAGTTGAGAGCTTTAGGTAAATAGCACTGGTTCTGTCTGCATGTGTCTAGCTGGAGGAACCTGACTGTGGGCTGCTTGTTAGTGTGACTAATTCTGCTCAAAGGCACAGCCCCCTGGGAAAGCAGATTTTAAATCCAGACTGTGCTGGTGGCAGAGATGTGTAACATGCTCTCTGAAAGGGATGTGGCAAGACTTTGGCAATATCCAACAACTGTCTGCTTGATCAAGGGACATGCTGTAGGTAGCATCTCTGCATCTAGAAGCTGAATCCTGTTGAGCTTGTTATAATGAACAGATGGCATGTTAATATGTTCTGTGCTATGGGAAGCCATGCTTCTTCAAGGCGTTGCTAGCTATGCTTTCATTGCAGAAATTTATGTACGTTCTCTTTCTTCTGGTAATTTTCTGTAACAACGGGTAACTGTTTATGCATATGTGGATGTAGGTGTATGTTTGTGGTCTATTAACATGATCCTGAAGGGTTAGTGTATATTTATGTGTGCACTGTGTATATAGTATGCTCTTGGATGGTGTAACATGAAATAGTATTGCAATTCAGTGTAACATCAGTCTCAATGAAACTACTGTTTGGCTCTATTTTTAATATACCCAAGCTGCTGGCAAGGCTTTGCATGGAAAGAGCTTCAGGAGAAAACTGAAAGACTGCTGTACTCATTTGGGTTCTGTCTGAAAAGCTGTGTCTAGTTGGCTGCAGACAAAGCCTCTGATAACACCCCTGTGTTTTGGCCTCTGGAAACTCAGTGCTAACCAGAAGCATTGCTCTGATTGTGTTCGGGACTTCCAGGACTTGCAGAGGATCCCAGGTAGTCTTGGTGTGTGTGTTGCCCTACAGAACAGGGAAACTATTTAAGAAATGAGATCTTGAGTATATATGTGAGATCTCTCCTTTCTGGGAATCTTTGGTATTCCTGATAATTGAAGGTGGCGCCTTCCGGCATTTAAGGGATACTTGAGAAAATTACATTCCTCTTAAAACCTTTTTCTCTTCCTCCCATATTTATCTTTTCTTTTTTTTTTTTTTTTTTTTGCTTTTCCCCCCTATGTGTTAATTAAGATACTTAAGAGTAATCTTTCACTCTTTTGTTAACTTGATAATGAGCGGGTTATAGCCCCTCTGCCAGGGCTCCAACCCTGGAAATGAAGGGCTGGGCTTGATACAGCTTTAAAGAAGTAGTCTTTTCCTGGAGCTGTAGTTCAGTCATAGGAAACAGTTTAAGCAGTTGTTTTCTTTAGCACATACACGGGAGCAGTACTGCTAAGAAGGGGCGGGGGTATAAGTGCTCATCCTTCAGCAGCCTGGTGGAATTCTCTCTCTTCAGTTCAGTCCAAATGCAATTTCTCTGGTTTTGCTATTGCCAGTCTGCAAGTTCATCTATTTTAAGGGCCCTCATCAGTCCTGGACTTGCTTTGTCTGCCTGCATCATCTTTCTGCTACAGTGATTTGTGAGGACTAGCAGCTGTTGCATGAGCATCTGGAACTTTCATGGTTGTGCTGGAAAATATTGCCTGTTTGTGTATCTGAGGAGCAGAAGGACACCTCAGTGCTTTGGCCTCATTCTGTTTTGGGCTTGCTAACACTCATGTATCTCATCACAGTTTTTTGTTATCCAATGCGAAAAGGTCTGTCATATGTTTGCTGCTGGCAAGGAGTGTGTTGTGGAAGATGATAGGCTCTTTAACATTTAAAAAGTAAAGCTGTAAGTAAATTAGAAGCTTCAGGAATTACTTCGGTTTTCTACTTTTATACAAAGCCAAAACAACAAATATCTTGCTTTACATTGTACTTTTCTCCTTCTGTATGCCTTAAATTACTTCTCAGGCTATGGTTATGGAACCACAAAGCTTTTATTTCTTAAAAAATAAATCTAAAATATATACATTTCATCATAACTTATTTCTTTTGGAATGCCACTGGGAAGAAAAACACACTTTTTTTTTCAGCCTGTGACAATTTCCAACAATGCATATGATTAGAGAGTGCTGGCAAATCCTGACTTGGCATGTTTGTGTCTCTCTGAAAAATGGAGGCAAATATTTTCACATATATTTGACGTCTGCTTAAGAAAGATAAATCTTGAAGTGAAATTGAAGCAGGAGAAGAGAACAAATTTTAGGCTGACCACAGCAGAGTGAGAGTTCAGTTGAAAAAGTGTACTGTTCAAGGGTCAAGGGAGCTGAAACGGGAGTTCCTGGAGCTGCAGGTTTTCTTGGAAGGCACTTAGGCTGATATCTTGTCTTAAAACAGTTGCTGCAGATCATCTGCAGGCTCTGCCAAGGGACGCTTGCTCAGTCTGTATTTTCAAGATGGCAGCACAATTCATAAGGTTTGCCGGCTGTTCAGAGAGCAATTTTTTTTGGCAGTGAGCAAAGGTTAGCTTCCCTTGGGGTAGGTAAATGTGCCCATAGGTGGCTTCATAGTGAAATGGGTACAAGAACGTGGGAGGAGTTGGGAGTCAAAAGGGTTTGCTGGAAGCTTTTGTTTTACTTGGGCTTTGGACTTCTTCGCAATGAATTTTTCTCTTGCATTTGTGCTCTGGTGGCCAGGATGTGTTCTTGATGTGCAAATAGAGTGTCTCCTTACAACCCATTTTTCAGAGACTCTCAGGAAAGTGTGAATGTGTATACTTGAAACCAAATAAGTGGCAAGGCATTTTGACAGACTTCTGGGAGCTTTTAAATGGAGGTATCCTAAAATGGTAACTAAAACTTAAATTCCTTTCAAACATGCTACATTTGGATATAATAAAAGGATTTTGGAAAAAATGTGAGTGGTTCAAATCTTGCTGGCAGTTAGATATTGACCAAAATGAGATAAAAATGACGTGACACAAAACCCATGAGCACAGATGTCAGGTGAAATGTGTGAAGGAAGGGTGCTGCTGCATGGTGGAAATCCCAGTTAACAAACCAGCTGGGAAAATAACACTTCAATGCAAGAAAAAGATCTGAATGATTCCATTGAAAATCCCTATTTTGAAAGGAATTAACACAACATTACAATGACAGAGAATATAGTCTGAACTTAACATGTTCAGCTTCACCTGCCAGCACTTATTTTCAGTTTTCTCTATCTTCCAGTGATACAAAATTTTCAGATGAGACATTTATTAAATTGTGAAGTGGTAATGAAATGGAGCTTTCTTTGTGTATTTCTTACTGGCTTGGCCTATTTTGTCTGCAGAGAAATGTTGGGCAAAGCTGTCTTTTTCTAAATTAATAGAAGCATTTGCATTGGCATCGTGATAACTCTTCCTTGGAGACTGGGCAAGAATTTCCAAGCTGGGAGAGGAAAGGACAAAGAGTATTCTGCATGTTAAAGGGAAGTGGCCATGTTTCTGTTGTACTGGGTAGTTGCATCAGTGTCTCAATCAAAACCATCTGATTTTTAAGGGCTGTCACAATTTTTGCTGTAAAAGAAGAGTAAATAACAAGTTGTATATCTGACTCTCAGCTTCTTTTTCCCAAATAAACTGATGGAAGTATTTAAATGAATGATGGGACCATGAACCAAGCAAGGTTTGCCAAACTGTGTTTTTTGGCCAGCTAGGAATCCCTAGAAGCTGTTCTGTTCCAAGTCAGAGCCAATTTTGGTTGCTCACTGTTGGATGCTTTATGGCAGGGGTTCTGAGCAAGTGCTTCCTAAACAGCTGCTCATACAAGAACTACTGTGTATGGACAGACCAGAGTCAGCACTGCAAGTGTGTGACCCTTGACTAGTGTTTCAGTCACCCATTCAAGCAACAGATAAATACCAAACTAAAATTAGCAAGTCCAGGGCCCAGGATAAGTATTTTCAGTCACCTACATAATAGGCTCTTTTGAAAACTTGTTAAAACACAGGGTACCAAGAAACTGATTTGATTAAGAAAACCCGTAAGTAGTGTGTGCGTGCATTTGTTTTACCTTTACAAAATTCCATTTAGCAGCTAATTAGAGGAAAAATTACTCCTGTTGATTCTTTGCAAATTATTTCCTTAGCTTCCATATAATAATGAATAAATAAAAAGAACCCTGAGAGGGGAAAAAATCTTGAACAGAAGTGGGGAAAAGAAAAGTAGAAAGATCTGTTATTTATCGTTCTTGGCCAAGGCACCTGCACAAGCCTCTAGTGCTGTTCATGGAGTTGCAGGCTGCGTCCAACTCTGTGTGAGTTACATCCCTGCTGCTGATGGGAGAACGCAGCCAGTGAAATGTGGCAGCCAGCCCAGGCATCTAAATAAAGAGGCATGTTCTTCTGAAAGAGCACAGAAAGCCTTCCTTCCAGTGAGAAAACTTGATGGGTGTGCTGGTGACCAACAGCAGGCAGTGTGTCTGCTAGGCAGGCCTGGCCTCAACTGTGTTGGCAGAGTTCAAAATGCAATAAAACTTAGTTTTTCTCCTAACACATTATTCTTTCAATAGCAGCTTTGTGGCCCTACTAGCAAGCAGGATGGAGAACTGTGGAAAGAGAGGAACCAAGGTTTCTTCTTCTGCAGAGGCACTTCTAGATATTTCACTGTGGTCACCATGTCAATATTTTCATATGGTCTATATAAACACAAAGGCTACTCTGACAGTAGTGGTCACATTGATGCAGAATTGTAAAGTGAATTTTAATGGCTAGTTTGCCCTTACTGATTAAAGAGAGCCCTGATCTCCATTTGAAAATACCATAGCCACCACTCCTGGGTGTTGGTAGGCTCGAATCTTCATTGAAACAGCTTGCAGAAATTATGATGCTTCTTCTGTTGCAAGTTGCTAATGTTATAAGGCTCTACCTTCAAGTTGATATATCAATGTTTTTTTCAACTACTCGTCCTTTTGTTGTTTGCGAAGTGGTACCATGTTTTATTTGAAGTTTTGTTTTGGCGTAACTGTGTGGCACTGAGGCATTTTAGGTGTGATGGGTAGCATCTGTCTGTGATTCTGTGGAACACAGTAGCAGGGGAGTGGTCCAGATTTTCCATTGCTCTAATTTGGAAAACCCATAGTTTTGTAGCCTCTATATATTGAGTTGTTCTCTGAAACTGGCCCTGCCTCCCTTTCTCTGAGTAACTTCAGTAAGGGTTTTGGCAGTGCTTGTACCTGTCTCACTGTGCTTTAGCTTAACTTCCCCTTTCCCCTCTTTCAGCTGACTTTTTGACACAGTTGGCTGTCTCATTTTTCCCTCACTCCTTCTACAGGGTAAAATGTTATGCTAACCATGTTGTGGTGTAGGACCTAGCAGCTGACTTAAATTTAGTCCTGTAGCTGTAAGGAGTTTGTCCAGAGGAAGTCATGGTGTGTTGCCATCGTCTTTCTGCCCTCTAACCTTCTAATTTAAGGAAAGGCAAAGCTGCAGTGGCATCTACAAAGGCAGCAGCTGCCTCTGAGTCGAATGTCAATGCAGGCAGGCTTGTGTTCTGGGGGAGGGTGAAGATATTCAGGGAAGCTGGTTGGGGAGACCTGTGCTCTGGATGTGGATGTCCTTTCCCTATCCTCTTTCACAAAGGCTTGCCCAGTAAGAGAACTTTCACAGGAATTGCATTGAGGGATTGATGTTCTTATCTCTGCCCCAGACCCTAATCCTTTCTTGCTGATAGAGGAACCCACCTGGAATAAGGGTGCGAGAGAGTTGTATATTTTTGTATCACCTGAGTGCCAGGATTGTACTGTTGCCATTTTTGTGTACTCGGGCTATTTTACAATAAAAACTTTGGGGTGCATTTGCTGCTTTAGAGGGGCTGACTCTTTGAATGAAACTTGGAATAGCATCTGTCTGTTTCATCTGCTCTACTGTCACTTGAGAGCCAAGAGGAGAGGCTGATCTATGACAGTGCTAGCTTGAGACAAACAACAATGGTTTACAGTGACTGAGGCAAGAGAAAGAGCCAGCTTGGGTAATGAGATGGAAGAACTTGGCTTGAGTGGGTGATCCTCCCCTGATTATTAAAAATATCAGTTGTTAATTGCTTTAATGAGGTTCACAACTAGAATTTAAGTGTTTTGTGTGTACTGTATATCCATTGCCATGTCAGCATATTTTTCACTTCCACTTGAAGTCTGAAGCTGCAGCTGTACCTAACTGCTGGCACGTACATGGGCATTAAGATGCCTTTATACTTAAGGGATTCCAGAAATTTTCAAATGTTTTACACCACGTTTTTTATTTGTAATCATTTCTAAGTAAGGAAGTTTGAGCTGTTCTTGTCTATTGTTAAGTAACATTAACATACAGGATTAGTGTTCCAGCTTGCCTAGGATGGTATCCTTATATAGGGATTGTCCTGCTTGACATTGTTCTGTTCTGAATTCCTTCCTCCTTCCCACCACACAAAACCAAACCCCACAAATCTGCGACCCTCATGAATTACTCTTTCTAGGCAACTTGCAAAAGTACTGATTGACTAGTCGTGTTGTCAGGTAACATAGTTCACAGAGGGAGCATGTCCCTGTTGTTTGTCTCTAAATCTCTAAATTTGTCATTATGTAGACTGATTAAATCAAAACTTTGTGTCCCTCTTTTTTCTGTAAGGAACATGCTGCTCAAACTGATCTGCTGCCTGTATGACAGGAAAAGATGATGGAGATAGTGATGGTCATGGAGGAGGCCAAGAATTCTTAACAGTGCTGTTTCAGGGAAGGCTGACTAGGCTGTGGCATAGGCATGCTTTTTCAATTATCCAAGGAGTATGGTGGTATCCTTTTAACATATAATCCTATTCTTTTTCTTATAGTGTGTCTCTGGCTGGGAGCAACACACACCTGACTTGCATACTGGCCTGGATCTGGGATGCTGTTAGGTTATGCTTTAGATCTTGGAGCTTGAGAGCGCTCCCTGTTCCCTGGGTTCAGACAGGAATCTCCAACAGATTTCCTAGTTGAGGTTTCCTTGTAATATAATGTGTACTTCCTAATATAAGCCTGGGGCTATTTGCCCACTTACCTACTAACCAACATAGGGTGATTTGGCAGATTCAGACAGGCTTTTTAGCTGTTTCTTTATTCTCTGAGCCAGGTGGATGTGGGGAAGCTTTGGTCTGGAAATCTAATTGCTGTGTTAATAAACTATGGCACTTGAATATAAATGTTCTGCCAACAGGGATTGTTCTCTTGGTCTGAAAGCTGCCCTAATGTAGCTATGTTTTCTGGACCATGCAGTTTGTGCATGCTGGCTGAGCAAGCTGTGGTCCGGCTGTGCCTGCCTGTGTAAACACCATCATGTGTGTTTAAGTGTCTGTCCATCTTTCTCACCTTTTCTGCAGCTTTGTTTCATCCTCTGTATTGCTAGACTTTGCAAATTCCTAGGTAAGCTTCCCCTCTGCTTCACAGCAAGGTTTGTAGTCCTCCATGAAGAGCTCCATTAGCATTGTTCTTGGCATTATTCTTGATGTAACAACTGGCAAACACACTTTAGACGTTGAACTTGTCCAAATTGAAATAATCTGAGCTGAGGAGGTTCACAGCATGTGCCTGTCTCAGCTGGAATATCTTGGAAAGCTTTTTAGGTGAGACTTCAGTTACTTCTGATGTTGAGACTAAAATCAGGAAGAAAAAAGGTGGTCTTCCACATTGTTTGAGGACTTTCAACAGCCGAGTTGAAACTGGTACGTGTGATCTTGGAAATTTAGGAGGGACCAGATTTGCTGTGCGTTGGAGATGCCTGTGGCCAGTTTATGAAAGTGTTCTCAGTTTAATCAAGCAACTCTCCTCCTCTTTCACTTGTCATGTGCCTGAACTTGTTAAAGTTTGGCAATAAGCTCAAAGATTGTCATATGTGAACAAGCTTGCTCTGTGGGGAACTAGAAGGGGCTGGGCTCTTGCAGTTTCGTCTTGGCAGGGAGCCCTCATCACAGTGCCTGGGAGCTGAGTTGCTCGTTTTTCTGCTTCTAGCAGTCCTTTCTCTGGCCCTCAGTTGCAGAGAAAGGGTACAAAGGATGGATGTTAGAAGCAAATACCCAAAATGATAGGAGCAGAGGTGGTAGGATTTTGCAGGAGACAAGATGCTGAAGTAAAAGCTGAGGACTACATTTTTAAGAACAGGAGCAGAGGGCAGTGTGTACTTGAGGATAAAAGTTCTCCAGACTGAGAACTGTACACAGGGCTCAGAAGACCTTTCCATGCTTTACCGGCAGCTTCAGGGGCCCTCGTTGCGTTTGCAAAGTGTTACCTCCCTCTAGTGGTGTATGCACAAGGCTATGGACTGCTATCTCCGGGGTGAGGGTACGTCAGATCTGGACCATATAGATAAAACACCGTGTCCTGACTTTTATCCAGCCCTTCATACCATGTTATGTAAATGTAGATGAGTTTGGTGCACCAGAGATACTGGGCAGCTTGCATAAGCCATTCTGTTGACAGGTGAGCACTTAGCGTCCCTCCTTTGTCATATATTTAGCTGGATCCACGTGATGTCAGACTTGAAGACAGGCTCAGCGCAGGAGAAGGTTTCTGTGAAATAGCCACACTGCCACAAATAAATTACGATTATTCATAATCAGTAGGATCAATGACTCAAAATGAGTGGACAAATCTGGTAACGTTGCCTTGAATGTCTCTGCACTTTGATTCAATAAACAGGAGTGATAGAGGAAGATAGACTTGCTGTTGGTGGAAGAGGCTGCTGCTCTGGTTAGAACAGATTGGGTACAACACGGGTTTTGCTGCTACCTTTTAGCTGGAGCCAAGGCTGGATAGCATGTGCTCAGGATTGTGGGGCCTCATTGTCTGTATTGCCTTTGAGATTTCACATTCAATGACTGGTTGCTAATGAGATAAGTGCCTAATGGGGGAGGAAATAATATGTAACTGCATGCTCAAGGTTGTATCATACTGGGAGCAGCATCCTAAATGTGTTCGCTGGTTATCGGCTGTACAAACTAATATTCAGTGTTGCATGAACTGCTTCACCTAGACCAAAAGAAATGAGAGGTAATTTTTTTTTTCATATCTACCATTAGATCTTCATGTCTGCTATGGGATTACTGCTCTCAATATTTTAGGATTGGAGAAAACATGCTGTAATTTAGTAATTGGGTTTTACCACTGAGGATTCTTGTTCTTACTGCAAGTTTCATGAACCCTGGCACTTTTGAGTACCTTCTTGCTGTCTTCAGCATCCTTTCCTAATCTTCTCTTCCTCATACCAATCAATAGACGGAGCAGTCTTTTTGTCTTGCAAATGGCTTTATTTTAGCTGTGTATTTTGACTCTGCACTAGAATTGGCTTTAAGTAAAAATGGGCTTTCTTTGATTCTGGATTAATAATTTTTGATCACTTAAACTATTGTCTTTTTCTGTTTTCACTTTTATCCTCTTTTGCCCTCACACTTAAGTCCCCCAAAACAACTGAATGCTTTGAAACAAGAAACACATAAATATTTCCTTTGTGTTTCATACAAATTACTATTTGGTCATATTCATTTACCTGAACTAAGTGCAATCCATTCATAATCCTACCAGGTTGCATATGCAACCAATGACTTCTAGTCTTGGTAATTTATGGATTTTTTATTTATCATCTGGAGACTTGCACCACTGTCTTGGAGTGCCATCCATGTCGGCAGATGAACTTGTTTAGAGCTGCCTGTATTAGATGCCCAGCAAATGCCTGTTCTAAAATAAATAAATATTTTCATATATTAAATGGATATTTCCAGAAAAACTGGTCTTTTTTTCTAGTTTGGTTTTGATCACTTACTGGCAATCTTCCAGGACTCCCAAGAGGAATCCCTGATTCATACAATCTGAAACCTTCATATGTCTGAATTGTACAGTCATCTTCCCTTCCTTTTCCTTCATTTTTCTTTTGCTATCCTTTCCTGCTGTTTCCAAACTCACTATAAAAACAATGGCTTTAACTTTTCTTGCTGGATTTAACTTCTCCTTTCTTTCCCATATTTGAAATCTAAAGCAAAAATCAAACAAGCCTATTTAATTATTTCCCAGCACTACAAATGAGATAGTGCACAGTGAATGGCAGTGAGGATGTGGGATAATAGGCTAATTTGCCAGTTGGATTTATATGGGAAGTTATCCATAGGGCAACTATTGCCCTTTAAATTTTAAAGCCTCCAATAAATGTTTAATTAGTAGATACTTGGGATGATGTCAGACCTGCTTTTGCTGTACTGGAGGTGCCGTCCTCAGGGTCAACAGACTGGAGTGTGCAAGTGTTCTTCGAGATGCCCCTGCAAAATCCAGCCTTTTGGCTTAAGCTGCTGTGGGAGCTGGTTTTGAAGGCCTTTCTCTGGTCTCACTAATGGATGTTCACCTGCTTCTGTTCCATTCACCTCTGCCAGCTGCAGAGGTTGTAATGTCTTAAACTGCTACAGCTGTTTACTGCTTAATGCATGTCTGTGCCCAAGGTCTTTTGCCCATAGCCTGCAAAGAATTCATGCAACCTAAAGAGTAATGGGGCTGTCTTTCAGTGCAAGGTTGAATTTAAGTTGCATTAAATATCATGGAAGTTGTCTTTGATATTTTCTGACTTTTGAATAATTAAGCAGAAATCAGCTTATGTTCTGCCTACATTGTTAATGCAGACTGCAGAGGGTGCTTAAAAGGAGAGTGTCCATCCTCCCCTCCCCCAAGAGTTTCACTTGATAGATGTTTGCACCTGGAACCCCCGCACCCCTTCTGTTTTAGCTTTTCTGGGGGCTGCTCCCTGTCAGCATGCTGCTAGTGGTTTCTTGCCCCCTGCCATCACCTGCTATTTGCATCACTTTGTCTCACTCTTACTGGAGAACTGGTGGCAGTGCTTTGGTTTTTTTTTTGCACAGCCTCATGACAGTAACAAGACCCTCAAAATACCATCCTTTGGCTATGCACAGACCCTTTCAGGCTTGGCCCAGCCCAATCTGTATCTAGCTGCTTAATTGTAATTCGAGCAACCAGACTAATCTCATCAGTAAAATCCGTCAAACAGAAGGCATGACTTTGTCTTTCCTCTCTCTCTCATTACAGCTGTTGTGGAGTGGTCAGGCTCCTGACCTAAGGGCTTGTTTTTCACGCCTAAGATAAAACTCTTGAGATCATGTAGGCACAGTAGTTCAGATGGAGAAAAGATGTTTTGACTGTTCATTCAGCCAAAAGTAAGAGCAAGAGTTACCTTTTTGGTCTTCCCTCTCCATTTGTGTTGTGTATCAGAGTTCAAAGCTGCTGTGACGTGAAGAAGACACACATGATCTTTTACAGAAAATGTAGCTTAGTTGAAAGCCATTGTGTCAGATACAATTATAGTTCCTTGTTTCAGAAATATTTCTAGTTTATTTTTTTTATCACTTTCTGTGATGTACAGGAGCTTTGTTACCTCTTATACCAAAGTTTCAGTGAACTGCTGGTGCAGTTGCCCTCTGAATTCATGGCACTGTGAACCTTGAAGTTGTAGGAGAAAGTTGAAGAAGGGAAGAGGGAAGAGGGATAGAAGCAGGATTTCTCCCACTGAACTGGTACCATTCAGCGTGAAACTAACCTTTCAGGAGTACTCAACTTCAATGAAGTGTGATCACAAAAAAGCATTAGATACCTTCTAGGCAATTTCCCCTCATTGCTGCTTTTCAGCGTTGTTTCAGTTTGCTAGAATGCCGCTCCAAGAGGTAAGAGTTCAAAATGTGTATCTGACAAAATATTCAATGTGCTGAACAGCACTTCTAAATGCAGACAGATGCACTATTTCTATTTACAGGGTTCAATGGATGTGTCTTTTGAGAAGTTTACAGTACTAGTAGTGACAAATTACTCCAGGCACCCTGTCTTAACAGTATTTAGGCTGAGCTGCTTAGATAGAATGTTCAGGAGGTTTTCTACCTATGTGGGGAATTTCTGGTTCTTGGTGTGATATGTGAATTCGCTTAGAGTTGGGATAGTAAGCCACTAAGTAATTGTACCACTGTTATGTATTATTCTTTATCCTTTCCAATTCTGATGGCTTTTACTGAATATATAGCCTATAATTCTTCCTCTTCCTCTTGTTTAAATTGCTAAATTGCATAAGGTTATAAACTCCTGTATTGCCAGATTACATTACAATAATTGGTATCTTTACTTCATTTCAGCAAACGTCCACACTTCCTTTCTGACCAGGCTAATTGGGCAAAGGGTGTGCTTTGTGTATTTTTGTTCTTTGGGTCTAACTGCCTGTGTGACTGCGCTGTCGTGTCCCTGTACACTTTCCTTCAGAGATGGGGAATGGGGAACTTAATCATCCAGCTTCTGTCCTTTCTCTGCACACTCAAAAAGAACAGTTGGTGTTTTAGCTGGAGTTTGATACAGCTGGTTATTTGCCACTTTGGTGCTTAACTTCTGTTAGATTAACTTGAACTAACTTATCTTTGTTGCTGATGTTTGGACTGTCTTTTACCCAGTAGAAGAATAATTTTGGTGTTACCTGAGGCAGTTGCTATTGGAGCTCTTACATTATCTCACAGTTGTTGAATTATTTCACAATTGTTGAAACCTTTGCAACTTGCTAGAACCACCACATTTTTGTTAAAATGCTTCTTTAAAGGATCTTGAAAAGTGTTGGTAGGGTACAAGAGGGCTGCTGCTGCTGTGATCTTGTTGCTTCATCCTGACACTTAAATCCACCTTCCCCTTTGGAGGCTTTCAGGTCCCTGTTTTCATTAGGTAGGTGCCAAAGTGATGCTGTGTCAGTGAGTCGATTGAAGGCAGTGTACTTGTGGGAGAGGACAGTCTTGCAGTGCCCATGTGTTGGCTTAGATGGAGGAGGGGCAACAGAGGAGCTGTGTGCCATGGCACTGAGGCTTCTGTCAAGGCTGGACTTGGTGTGGGAGAGAGGCTGAGATCAGAGTTTTGTATGTGCAGTAGGGAGCTGCATAACAATTTTGATGAGAAGATGTATAAAATGGCCAGCAGAATATCTCTTGCATAATTGAAAATGCAATAAATGGTGATATCTGTGGATGGTGAATTCTCATTGGGATTCTAGAGCTCAGGGGTCCTTCAAAATGTGTGGACTGCTGCTCTGACTCAGGGAGCAAGGCATCTGATGTGTTGCTGATGCAAAGGGAGAAGTGTGTGGGTGGAGGAGGTTTAAGAAAAATTCTCTAAAATACTCTATGCCTTAGACTTTGTGCTTCACTGCAGGTACTGAAAATCTGAATTCTTCTGATGAAGCTTGTATTGTAAGTCAACTTTAAGCAATGGAGATCTTCCACAGTGTTACCAAAATAAGCAGTCCAATCTAAAATGCTTTCAAAACAATTTTGTGGCTTGCTGCAGTTGTTATCTACTTCCTCTTCCTTCTTCTTCTTTATCCTAGTGCCCAGTATGGTGAGAATAGCATGACTTGTGCTGCTGGCCATGAGTTAGTAACACATCCTGGCTGTGAGCAAAGGATTGATTAGAGTTGTCAGCTCCTGTGAGGCTGGGGCTTGGCCTTCTGCTGGCCTGGGAGCAAGGAATCAAGCCACCATGCGCTATTGATTTCCTTGTCTGGCTCCAGGAAGATGGGTTTGTGTGCTATCACTAGGCTGCTTTTGGGGTTAGTTAAAAGATAGCTCTATGGACTAAGTGGGTATTTTTGCATTTCAGGAAGAAGAAATGCCAGATGTAGAAATTGACATTGATGACCTTCTTGATGCAGCCAACGAAGAGGAGAGAGCTCTCAAATTACAGGTAATATTATTTTATAATTTTAAATCAGAAGGTGGCTGAAGTAATGCATCTGGATCGATATCTTGTGTTTGATTGAATCCACTGTAAAAGTAGAATTAGAATGGAGAGGTTCGTAGGTCTAGTTTATCATAGTCTAC
Source organism: Corvus brachyrhynchos (assembly GCF_000691975.1). Lineage (NCBI taxonomy): Eukaryota > Metazoa > Chordata > Aves > Passeriformes > Corvidae > Corvus > Corvus brachyrhynchos. The sequence goes on from NW_008239110.1 coordinate 19,885,347, forward strand.
CAGACTGTTCAAAGGTAATCAAAATCCTTTTAGATAAAAAATTTCCAGAAGGTAGGTGGTAACACTAGTAAATAAAACTTCAAAGAATCCAGTAATAGAGGGAAATATGCTAAGCCAAATTAGCCTCATTCTAATTTGTACAAGTATATAAAATAAAGAACAGAAAACATAGAAAAATGAAGAACAGTCACATGGAAAAACTGTATGACTGAGGGTCAGTTATGATGACCAGATAGTTTCTGTGATTCACTTCAGCAGCAGAAATGTGTATGCACGTGTATACAGACCAGAAATCTTCCCTTGTGCTTAGACTACTGGTAATTATTTCTGTCTATACTAGATAGAAATTGGAACCCATCAAAAAGTTGAAAGAAAGGGTAAGATGGCCAGGAACAGGAATTAGTAGGGAAATTCAAAAGCTGTCTTTTGAAATTACTCAGTTCAAGCCAGCTCTCTAATTCTTTGAATCCTGTGTGAGGTAGAAGTTAATGAATGGAAGAATGAGGGGGAGAAGAAAAGAAACATCATTGTCTTAACATATATCTCTCTCTAAATCAATACGTAAAACTAATAGGAAATGTCTCCATTTATAATCTTTTCAGATGCACTAAGAAAATAAAAACTGTTCTAGAGTTGTGGCTTGCCCTCAGCTTGCTTCTGGGAGGTGACTAATGTGGTGCTTAGATGCAGCACATCTGATTTCAGTGCCTGTTAGCACCCTTTTCCCAGTGCCCCCTGGCCAGCCACAGAGATGTGGGGCATGGCCCCAGGCTGTTTGCTCAGCATTCATAAATAGCTTTGCTCCTTCTGCCTAAACTAGCTGCAGCAGCCCCCTGCTAGGAATGCCCTGCTAGAAATAACTAACGTTTCTATTTCTGCATTGCAAAGACTCTGATGTCCTCACAGAAAGCTGCCTTTCACATGTCTGTTGCTGGGAGAAATGTTCTTAGATTCTCCTCCTCTTCTCAGGTTTTCTTGGAGAGAGGGATTTTGTAACTTCCTACCTGGGGAAAGAAGCCATTATTTCTCTCCTGGTACAAATCATTCTGATCCACCTAGGGAGCAAAGGTGACTTGTATAACTCTGGGTTTTTGGTAACATCTTCATTCAGTGATTCAAAGATTGTTGCTCCTTTTCTTTCTCCCCTCCCTTGCCAGGTTTCATACCATGACTTGTTTATGTACACTATTACTCTGTATGGATACTGATGCTTTCATATTTTGCTTCTAGGAAACTCTTGTAGATTGCTACAAACCAACAGAGGTAAAAGACTTTTTAAAAATGCTATTATCCTGTGGAAAATGTAGTTATGTTCAAGCTAAAGTAACTTTATTTTTATTCTTATGATAAAGTAACTAGATGAATATGAATGTCTAGCTGATAAACTTGGAGCTTTATATCCTGAAAATGTTTGTGCCTTTCACTTGGCTCCAGTAGGAATGTGATTGTACCCTGTGGAGGAGCTGCTGGTCATTCCAGCTGAACTATCAATATTGTTTTCTGTAATGCTCTGACTGACTATACTGACTTACACAGCTGCCATGTTATAAGAAATCTAAACACAATTCTCATCAGATGGATAAAATATTTACGTGTTGGACTGTGCTCTTCACTGTGAAATCATTTAATTTTATCTAGGACAGTAAAATTTATTCTGAGAACTGTTATGCAGATATGCAGCTCAGCTAATTGTTTGTGTGAATGGACTTGAATAAAATTGTGGGATAACCTGTACTAGCAGGATTTAGTTACCCAGCTTTCAACTTGCGTATCCATTAATGTGTCCAGTGTCAATACAGCCTGCTTTTTTTACAGTAATATGTGTTTACTAGGAAGAGTAAATTTTGTAAAAAAACCCTTTGGACTCATTCTAAAAAGAAAGAGGAACAAAAATAATTAAAAAAATCAAAAGTCTAGATGATGGGTCAGTTTGTTAGTTCCATTTATAGAGTCAGTTCTTTCCCAGAAGTGGCTGCTGCACAGTATTTAATAGAGGGGTTGGTTTACAGGATTCCTCTTGTCAGTGGCCTCTCAGCTGTGCATGACTAGAAGCCAGGTGTTTGGTTTTGAAACAAGGCTGCAAATACATTTGTTCTTCTGTAATATCTGCAGCTGTAGCCACAGAAACTGCTGGGGCTTAAGGATAGTCAGACTATCCGGAAGAACTGCTGGTGCAGTTGAATAGGCACTTCTCAGTCCATGAGATATTTTCTTCAAGACTTTTCCATTTTTATTGATTCCTATGGTAGATGGGGAAGATTCTTCAGAATTGCTATAGTAGTTGCTGGTACAAACATTTTGACAGTGCAGGGAATTAACCCAGAAAGACTCACTTGATAAGACTTATAGAGCTTGTTGTGTGTTGTATCTTGGTTTCTTTACAGTGGATACTGTCTCTGCTATTCAGAACATAAAGAAAAATAGTACAGGCAGAAAGCTTAATAACTCACGGCTCTTACCCAACTGTTAAAATAAACCTCTAAACCTGCAAATGTGTATCTTAAGTCAGTTTTGCTTAGTACCTTCCATTTAGACTGAAGGTTAAGGAAAGACTGAGGAATTTTTGTATGTATCCTGGATTGATTTTCATCAGAGGAAGTGGAGTTATCCAGGTCACTTAAAAGATGGAAAGAGTTCCCAGCCTCTTTAATAATTTGGCCAAAGATAGTAGCTGACAGTAACTTATGAGGAATTATTACAAAACCTTTCTTCTAAGGGAAATATAGCTAGACTGTTGAATGTGCTTCTAAAATATTGAAAGCTTTTCTTAGGCAGCAGTTATGGCTGTTTTAATTTGTATGGAAATATGCTTAAGGTGGGACCTTTATATAAAGACTTACTGTGTACACAAACTTAAAGGATGTGGTATCTGCTAAATCAGTGCTGTAATCAAATTCTGGATTTGAACTGTTGTAATTGAAGAGGAGCAGGGAGCAGCATCCTCTTCCTGCATCATCTGTGTGCCAAAGCAGTCAGTTCTTCATACAGTCCCACATGTCACTTGTGGAAAATCCCACTCTGACCTTTGTCAAGTTGCTATCTCAGTTCTGCCTGATGTTCTCTGTCATCATCTGGTGATGGAGATTATTGATGTTAGCAGTGAATATAACAAAGAAATTTAAATATAATCTGCAATCTTGATGATGAGGTTTAGATGCTTCACAATAGACCCTTATTTAGGATAGGAGGACAGTTTGATTGTGAAATCAATGAGGTTTTTTCAAGACATGTATTTTGAAGAAGGCTGAGAGAATCTGTATTGCTGTTATCTCTGCTATTGGTAACAGCAAGGCCACTCATTTAGACTGGGCATTGGAGAAAATCTGAAATATTTGTGGCTGATGTGAATTAAAGCTTCCACTAGTGGGACAGCCAAAGTGATGACAGGAGAAACAACAAGAAAATTCTTCAACTGCTATAGGAGAGAAATTCAATGAGTGGGCAATTTATATGTTTACTGACTCCAAAAGATGCAGCTGAGCAACACACGGTCTGCAGACAACGAGTGTTTGAAGAGAACTGGATAAATTAGATTTGCAGTTCATTTACTTTTTTCTTTTCTTATGGAAATATACAAAGCTTCAGATGAATGGGCTGGAGATCTCCCCCATTCAGGTGGAGGGTTCATTCAAGCAGGATTAAATCTATTTTGCCAGTACAATTCTTCACTTAAAATGCAAAAGGGCAAAATGGGAGAAAAAGGAGATGAAGTTGCATCATTAAAGAAAATTGCATTGGTGGAAACTTATAATAATTTTCGATGTGGTTTGCAAACAAACTATGTTGAATTGTTGTCCATATTTTCTGGAGAACTTGGGCAGAGATTTAACTTACTGACTACTCAATTACTTCAGTGCTTTGACTATTTCAGCAGCTTTTAACACTTTTGAAAAAGGTAGAGATGCATTTTCTTAACTGTATGTTTCTCCAAGTTTAATTTCTAGCTGGAGCAAACTAGAGGCTTGTGATGCAACTTTTTCGAGTGGTGTTGGCACTATGGTTTTTAAGATAAAAGCTGTTTTGTGTATCTATTGACATAATGTATGTTTTTAGTATGCAGGCATGAATAGAAAGCTCAATGCTTCTGAACACAGAACCCCATAACTTTTGAAGGACTGTATGTTTATTTTGGTCCTAATATTTTATTAATTATTTCAAGTTAATTGTTGTTTTTTCTATGAAATTGCAAGGCAGCAATATGTAGGATACCCACAAGAAGCAATAGTCACTATAGATGTGTCCTAAAGCCTCAGTGCAGTGTGCTGCCTTACATATGGGCAAGCCAGAGCAGCTGATGGGTGGCAAATTATTAAGTCACAGCAAATGTATTTTGTGTCCCTATTACTTGAAATCAGATAGGACAGTTTGTAGAGAAAAAGGGTTAGAAAGCATGCTTATTTAAAAGTGATGCAGGCAGATGCATTTTGAGTAACGCATGATTTCTTGTTCATCCATTTGACCACTGAATTCAGTGAACTAAAACTTTTTATGTGCCTGCTGAGATCTGCCCTGTATTGTACTACAGCCTTGGAGGGAATTAAGCTTGCATGTTTTAATTTCTGCAAGTACTCATGAATACAACTCATAAATACCTATAGCAATATCACAATGGAAGGGCAAGTGGTGATTTGACAAGAATAACCTGTGCTTGTTTACGTGCTGCTGAACTGGAGAATAATTGGGCTGCAAGTCTTTACCATAGCTAAGCTTTGTAGTATGTAGTTAGTGCCTTGTACAGAGCTCACCAAGAAGCTAAATTGCTGCAAAAATTTCATCCTCTGGACACTAATGGTGCTGTGGCCTCACTGGAGAGGGCATGTTGATGGCATTTTTCAGTGAGGCTACAGAGACGCTGCACTGGTTCTTGCTAATAGAGGGCATCTTCTGGCCCTGCTCTCCCAAAGCAGTTCCCTTCTTTACGATTGGCTTCAGATTTGAGCCTTTGTGGAAGAGGTGTTTGGCAGTAAGATGAGTAGGGTGCCCTCTTTTTCTTTTTTTTTTATTTGTTGGTTTGGTTTTTTGGTTGGTCGATTTTTTTTCTTTTTAGTTATTATTTAGTTTCTTTCCCAAGTAGCTGTGGGATTGCTCTCCAGGCTGACTTTAGTTTTTACATCCAACCAATGGGGCTGTCTCCGAGAAATAGCCTTGGGCAAACAGTTAAGGAAATCTTGGTTTTTGACCTGGCTACAGGGAACTAAAGCTGTGAAGGGAAGGTGGCTTAGGATTCATTTCATGCTCTAGTGAAGCAGGAGGACTAGAAACTCTAAATTTTAGTTTAAAAACTAGTCCTACTACATGTGTACTGTTTGAGGAAGAGAAATCTGGAGAGACAGAGTCTAATTAGTCTCCAGAATTAATTGGAAGACTTGAATAGGAAGCCTGGAATTCATTGTCTGTCAAATGACCTCATTAAAACAATGAGTCACACCACCAAATCAGAGAGGTGAAGTGATTTCCTCCCCTTTCCTGAATTAGCATTTCACCTTTGTTTTTTGCCTTTATTATTTTTTTGCCTAAGGCTGAATATAGATGAGTTCAAATGAACTATAGATTTAGTCTGTCTCTCCTTAAAATTTGCCTTTGGAATTAGAAAGGTGTCTTCTAGAAACAATGGTTTAGTATTATAAATTAACAAGATTCTCAATACTTGTAGCAAGGGTGCCTCCTTGCACAAAATCTGTAAAAAAGAATTTTAACTAAGTTTGCATACATTTTTGCACATTTAAAAAATTTTATTTTTTATTTCATTTACCAAGGCACAAAGTGCTGGTATGAGATTTTTTTTCTATTAGAAGTGCATGTAGCCTGTATATTCCTGGCTATAACCCTTCAAGGAATAATTAATAAATTCTTGAATCCTTAGCTGAATTATTCTTATGTTTTTTAACTCTGTGAATTAAATCAGTATATATAGGTAGATAATTCAACCTGTGTTACAGAAGTGTTTTTAACATAGATTAGTACACCATCAGCTTTCAAACATCTGATGCTAAATTGCAGCGTATCTTGTTAGAGGGGATTTCAATAAAATGCTCTGTGTAAAATGATTTTTGTGTACACGGTGGAGATAGATGTGGATATTAAGTCTTGACTCAAATGGCCACAAGGAGCAACACTGCAATTTTTGAGCAATGGCTTAAGAAAAAATTGGTCATTACTGTCATAAGATGAGTTGGTTAGTTACTGAAATGCTGTGAAGTTTCTTTCCTGCCTCCATGAGGGAAAATGTGCATCTTTTCTAGAACACTGCTTTTCCTTGATGGGAAACTGCAAAGCAAGAAAGGCACAAGCACCAGAGCACAACTGTGTTAATGACAGCCAGCTCCATGCAAGTGTCAGATGCAAAGTGATACTTAAATCAGAAATGTGCTGAGCCAGTGTTGTGGTTTGGGTGTCCACGGGATGTGCACAACAGCAGTACTGCATTATGCAAAATGTCTGCCACATGCAAAATGCTCTTGTTGGGTTCTACTCTTTGGTACTGCAGACCCTTATTTCAAGAAGAAATAGTTCCTGAGGGATAAAGCATTTTAAATTATTACAGGTACTTCTTCAAATGAATGCTTCCTCTGCCTTAAGAATAGTTGCAGTTACCTCAGATCTCCTCCTTTAGGGGGTTGACCCAAGAGTTTGGTTTGTTTTAGCAGCATTAAGAAGTTTCCAGGTGGTGTTAAACTTGCCTGAAAACTTCAAGCAAATACCCTGTTTTGCAAAAGAAGGTGCTTATGGTAACTCTTCAAAGTATAAGGGTAGGAATTCCTCTCTCTTGGTATAATATCATATTAAAAAGCAACTGACCCCGGCTACATTTCATATCTAAGGGAAACTTGCTCCAAACTCTACGGAGTTGTGGGAGAATGGTTAGAGAAATGGCAGGGTGGGATGTCCCAAATGACTGCAGAGTACCATAGATGTCCCTGTCCCCTCTGCAGGTGCCCCTTCCTGTAAGGCTTTTACTTGTGTGAAGCTGCTGCAGAGTTTCCAGATGTAGTGTCTTGTAGAGTATTTGTGGCTTGAACAGGCAATTAATAAAGTTTTCTAAGGGAGGAACTGCACTTCAGCCCACTCCTCTCCAAAGCTGTCTTAATCTGATGTTTTGGCATGGGACTACAGGTTTGTCAACTTTCAACTACTTGCTGAAAGGCAATACTAATGACATTAATCCCAAGTAAAAATCTTCTAAGATCACTTCAGGGAGTTAATTTCTCTAATGATTTATATAAAGCAGGGCTTTATATAAATTTGATAGTAAAAAAATCCGAAAGTGTGTTTATATGTTTCAAGCAGCACCATGCCTGCAGTTTTGCATTATCTAACAGGTCCTTACAGTGATGATAGGATGACACAAAACTGTTTGCGAAGTTTGTTGAGAACTGTGAATTTTTAGCGCAAGCATGTCTTCCTCCTTTTCTGTTTTTTAGTGGAGAAGTACTGGGCTGTGACAAGTTTAGGATTGATATTGTTGCAGTGGCTTGTGCCTGTGTGGAAGAAGACAGCTTCAAGAGGATGGAGGGAGAGGATTTGGGGGTCTTAGGAAACCTGTTTTTCTGATTATCTCATTAGGCTGTGTGTGTGTCCAGATGGGAAGTGTGATATTGATATGCATAAGATGTATTCCTTACATCTATGTGTGTAAGTTAAGTGGCCTTAACTTAGTTCAGGGTGGAGACCCCACTGTCGTGTAGCTGCTCTGCCTTCGCTGCTGTTCCTTGCAGCCACAGGTAGCGTGGATGCAACAATAACCACAGTGCAACAGTACATGCACTTCACTATAGATGTGCATAATCTGTCAGAAAAGGAAATTGGTTTGGTGGGACCATGGTCCCACCAGAAAAACCTGACATATTTCTCAAGTTAAAATACACATTTACAGAGACTTTCCTTGTGCAAAGTGTAGCCCCTTGTAATGCATGTTTCAGTATGACCTGTTTTGAAAGGTACTGCTTTGTCATTTAGGTGGTGACTTTGTTCACTGGAATTTTTAAGCATTCATCCAGGAAATAATGCTTTTAGTTGTTTCATAGAGTGGTTTGGGTTGGAAGGGACCTTAAATATCATCTAGTTTGACTCCCCTGCCAAGGGCAGGGACACCATCCAGTAGGTTCTCAAAGCCCTGTCCAACCTGGCTTTTCACATCAATCTGACTGACTAAATCCATAATTATGTTCCATGTTTATAGCTAGCTGATTTCATAAGAACCTTTTTGTAGGTGTATACATAGTACTGTGGATAAACATTATTTTCCCAATGTGACAGCAAGGAAGTAATTTAGCTTTAAATGCACCTGCAAGAAATTGTATGCCAAAAGAATTTTGAATTATGCAAACCTGTAGGCTTCTGTTCTTACACAGTTTAAAAAAGAGAAAATCTGCTGAAACTGGGGAAAATATCACTGTGCCTGGTCCATGAATTGGTTTGTTGTGTTCTGGGTTTTTTGTTCTGGGTTTTTTTGTTTTGTTTTGTTTTGTTTTGTTTTGTTTTTTACTAGTGTCATTCACTTGGCTCTGCAACCAGTTTCACCCATCATAAACCAGTGGTGCTACCTCTGGTTCCTTCTTCCTGCCTTGCCTCGGGCTGACACAAGTGTTAGTGTGGGCTGAGTGGTGGGCCTGATCAGAGGGCTGAGCCAGCTTGGTAAAGTAGCAGGGCAGGAGGAAAAACACCCGAGTTTTTAGCCAGATCAGCTTTCTTGTACAGCTGAGTATGCAGCCAACCAAAATACTGATTCCAGCATGGAAACTGGCAAGAGAAACACCTCTTTTGGCAAGAGTGCTGATTTCTGTGCAGGATTAAGCTGTGGAAGTCTGCTTTGACTGTTTGCATTGTATCCAGCCATAGGTGTTGCTTCATTCAGTAGTTGGTAGAAGGCCCTGTGTAGTAAAAACCTGAAAGATGGCTAACAACTGAGCCAGCACAATCACAAGGAAAAGCTTGTTGTTCACACCTCTGCTGGATGGGAAGGGTGTGTATAAGGTTCCTGGTGATCAGGCCAGAGAAATTCCAGCTTAGCAGTAAAAGCTTAAATAAAAATGTATAGTTTGCTTTTTAGAAACAAAACTTGATTATGGTATTATGGGATCATTAAAATTACTCATATTTTCTTTTTTTTCCCCTAGGAATTTATCAAAGAGCTGCTAACTCGGATAAGAGGAATGAGGAAACTTAGTCCCCCTCAAAAGAAGAGTATATAAATAACTCAAAGTAATAGCACTCTGTAAAAGACATGGCAAGGGAAATGGGACTTTGAATACAAGACCTTATTAAAATAATTGTCTTTCTCCACAACTTTTTTGATTTTATTCAGTTTTGACTCAAGGAATTTTTTTTGTGTGTTTTAAGGGTTCTTTTTTAAGTGTCAAATTTTTTTAATCAAAAATACCAACAATTTGGATGCTCTCAACTTTCACCTGAGGATTACTGAAGCAAGTGAAGAATCCAAGAGTTAGTGATGAGGGGAAGCAAGCCTATGTGGTGAACCAGAAGATCTTGTAAATTTACAGAGCTAGGAGACTTCTCCTTGCAAAACGTTTCTTAAGTTGGTTGTACATTTAACTCATGGATGTCAAGTTTCTTGTGCTTGTCTGTACATAAATTTTAAAGTGGGTTGTGAATACTGTTTCACATGGATGGAAGGAGAAGTTTGTTATAGTAAATTATTTAAATGGTGGTTGTTGCAAATTTGCTACCAGAAGGTACCAATTTAGATTACTAAAAAGAATGCTGCCATTTTTCTAAATACCCTTAAAGCAGCCCAGTGAAGAATTTCATTATATCTCCTTGTTTAGACTGCAGCATATGAAAATTGGGAATTTTAAGGGCTTAATTTGTAGACTTAAAAGTTATTTGATTGACTTTGATGCTTTGCCAGGATCACTTCCTCTCCAGGATCACTTCCTCTCTCATGGTGTCTTGGAGCTTTGCTAACCTATACTGAATATGGGCCTGGAGTGATACCTAGAGAAATGTCCATCACCATTTAAAAGCTGGTTCATACTGGAGGAAAGGCAGGGATACCAAAATGAATTGCAAGTACTGTATTGCATTTAATGGTGTGGTCTTAATCAGATGCAGATTCCTCTCCTGTAACGGTAGGCAAAGAGTAATACAACCTTTGTTTATGGCTCTGCCCTGAGAAGTGGGGAGACTTCTTACCTTGGGCTCTCTTACTTCTAAGAGCAAGAACAGAGATCCCTGCTCCCTTCTGGAAAATGTCCTAACTAGAATGTTTGATAAGCTACCATTTACTGGTAGGTGACACTAGTCAGGCATTTTATATCAAGGGTGCTCTGAACATATTTTATTTTTCAAAAGAAATACATGTTTGTGAATTTTATGTATACTGGCAAGCTTTTTTAATGTATTTAATTTTGTAATGTTTACTGATGATTTTATTTACCAGATATTTACTCAAATAAATGGAACAACTTGTGACTTGTTACATGTACACTTTACAAGACTACTGTTGCTGAGTAGGTTTGTAAATGGAATTGCTTGTCAAAAAGAGAAGCCTGTGAAGTGGTAAGTACATGGGAACCCGGCTGTATTGACCCTAACTGGCTTTTAATGTACCCAGTATCACTCAACCTCCTGTAACCTGGTGCACAGCTTCACTTTTGAAAGTCTCCTCCAGATGAGGCCTTCCTTCCCTGTGCCCTACGGAATTTCAAAAGGGGTGGGGGAAAAAAAACCATGGAAATTCTTTCAGGTAAATGCTGATAAATTCAGGTAATTTTTTTTGTCCACCAGAGAGGGACTGTAGGAGAGGGCTTACACAGGGTGGCTCTCAGTTTCCTGGTGAAGGTGTGGCAGAAGGGAATCTTTCAGAAGGAGACACACTCTACATTTCTTCCTTTATGCACCTTTCTGGATCCTCAAGAAATGCCAGCAGCCCTCAGAAAAGACTCACCTGCAGCATTTTAAATTTAAATCTTGTATCTTGCCAAAGTTACAATTTAGCTCTGGTTTTCTAAGAAGCCACCCAGGAGATTTTTTTAAAATTTTGAAATGAAAATTCAGAGAAATTGGGAGGAGCTAGTGAATTCTTCTGTTTTTGTGTTGAAATCTCCCACTATTGTTGTCAACGTTATCAGTGGGATGTCTTTAGTTTTGAAAGAGGCCCATGTGTCTTGCCACAAGAATCCATGGTCTGTGCTCCTTGCAGAGGATCTCATGTAGCTAGATCTAAATGACCAAGTTTGTATCAACATCACCCTTTGAAGGAGAGAATGTTACAGGAAAAGCTCCGTTACCTGCTGAGGTAAGGGGGTTTTTGTTAGATTTTTCACCCAACTCTGGAGGCAAAAATTGGTGGTGACGTAAAGAATTCTCACTAGCAAGCCTGATGCTTGAGCGGGCAGGTACTTTTTCTGAAAAGCTTTTTGGTTTGTAAACCACTGAGAAGCTTTTTTCAAGCTGAAAACAGTTTAGTATGTCCAAAATTGGGAAAAATCTTTTGATTGGAGACTTGCTGGCAATTCTCATGTTCAGAGTCTTGAGCTGGAGTCTGAAACAACCCAAAGTTTGAACAATAAGGTTTCTAGTAATTTTCACATCCAGAGATGCATTTTGTGACTTCACTAATGATTTCAAATATCACTTTTTTTTTTTCCTTTATAGTAACGGTGTGCCAAATCAGATGTCAATTAATGGCAACTGTACCAATTCTCTTATTACCTACAGCAAAAAATACTATCCACAAATATTTTTTCTTTTGTGTTGTTTGACTAAAAGCTGCCCCCCCTACTGTATGCATGACATATTTGTGTCTTTTATCCTATTCACCTTGCACTGAAGTAGCTGTGGAAGGTAGCAGTGTACCCCTTCTAAAACCAGTAGGTTTGGTGGTACACTTAGAAATGGTGAAGACTGGGATAGTCCTTACTGTTTTCTTGTCTCATGGAGATGGGATAAGTCACTTCTGAGAAGGATTTCCTCTCCTCCAGTGCTACAGGTTTTGCTGCCTTACAAGTGTCAGTGAGCAAAACCAAGCTCTATATAGCTTTTTTTTGCAGTTGGCCTGATTTTCTTGGGGACTTAAGGGGTCTCATTCTTGCTAATTTTTACTTAAGGGAGCTACTCTTGGCCTTGGTGTAAGTGGGAGGGAAGTAGGAGGGCAGAATTGACCCATTCACTAAAGGTTTAATTGGGCTTTATGTCTTTATACTGTGTGGGTGTTCTTGGCTCTGGGGCAATATTCAAGGGGCATATAAATAGCACACTGTTACTGAAATAACTTGAAATTAAATCTTACAGCCCAGTCTCTTTGCTGTCTTGCCTGGACAGCTTTCATGAGAAGGGCCAAGTTGCTGCAATGAGAGCTTCCTCTGGGCTTTTTAAGTGGCTAATGAAAGAAACGGAAGTTCCTTCTTGCAAATGTGTAGTGAAACTGAGGTTTTTGTTTTGGAATTGAAGTGCCTTTCCAGTGTAAAAAAATTGTCTGCAAGAGCATGTGTTTCTGGAGTCTGCTTCCTAACATAATTAGCTTTTGCATGTTTTACAGCAGGACCTGGCAGCTGGCTTAGAAAGAAAAGGAAAGTGCTTGTGTAATCATACTTAGTGTGCCTTATGAGGCTGCAGTGACACGGTAGTGTATTCCTATGGCACAGAAGAAAGGTCATGAGCCATTTGTCTGCCAGCCTCATTTTTGTTCCTTCCCCCCAGCGATGAGGTGTACTCCTGAAGTTGCCATTCATGCAAGGAACATAAGGTGGAATGTGGAAGGGAGAGTTTCTCTATTCTCAGAGAATATGGCCAAGAAAAGCAGGAGCAAAATATCTGCTCCATTTGTGCACTTGAAACCCTTTGACACAGAGTCTTAGTAAGAGTTCCTAGTACTTTATGCCGGTAGGTATAATAGTGTATGTGAAATTGAAATTACTCAACAATTTATTTCTAAATGTTTTTTTCAGATTCAAGACAGTCTTAATGTAAACATGCAGCTCCAGGGTTAAAATAAAAATATTGCCAGCCACATCAACAGAAGATCTGTTTGAGTGGAAACTAGAAGAAAGTGCAGGTCTTATTCTGAACAAACAGCTGAACTTAAAACACAGGTGAAGTGCTGTAACAAAAGGAAAAATTGCTTCTTGGCTGCATAAGATTTCTCATTGCCAGCATCATGCACAGGTTACTGAGTAACTGCATGCAATAGTTTTTAAAAGGTATTGAGATTTAGGGAGGAAGCCAGAAAATAAATCAGATGTTGGGAAGTCCAGGAAAAAACATCACTAAGAAAATTACCCGTTAGGAAAACAGAAGAGTCTTGTGTTACTGCATATATTTCTGTATGGAAAGAAAATGAGGTATGTCAGTGCTTTCATGTATTGGAGAAAAGCATGAAGAGGAGGAATACCTGGAAGATAAAGGAAAGAAACTTGAAGTGTGGAATAAAATAGAGCATCCTGATAGTGATGAGCCCTTTGAGCTTGCTACTGTGGGAATAGGTGAGATTGACATCTGTTAGTATCTCCAAATTGAAATTGGCTGCTTTTCTATATAAGTTGTCATTGGATCAGTTATTCAGTTTCAATCAAGGTAATCAAAGGCCTTAAAACTCTAGAGTTCTACTTCTTGGGATTTTCTTTGTTTGGTGTTATTTTTCTTCTGTGATTGGTTTTGTTTTGGGTTTGGTTGGTTGGTTGGTTGGTTGGTTCTAGATTTTTGTTAAAACAGAGGAAACTAATAGGAAACTGATTTCCATGTATTATGGCAATGTAACTACATGCTTATGTAGTGGTCAAATCAGATTACTAATACTAGCTACACATTTTATATATAACTCTACTACTTTTTACTTGACTTTCATGTTAGTACTTTTATTTTTTCTGGAGGTAAGCAAATAGTAAGTGTGAATGTAATTAAAGTTGTTATTGAAAGCTAGAGAGAAATTGAAGAAGAGAAAATGTGACTTGAAAGTGCTTAGTGCAGTAAATTTTATTTTTGCCACTGAAGGATTCTGTCATCAGTGTATAAATAGAGTGTTTCTAAAGTTTTGAAATTGCTATTTATAATAATCTAACCTAGTGCTGATGCAGTTTTATTTGTTTTGTGGTTTTTTTGGTAGAACTAATGACCAAATTCTATGAACTTACACTGTTTACAGACTTCTCTGTTTTCCAATAAAAACTGACATTAGTTGTTTAAAGAAACTGAGCTATTTTAAAAGTTATTTTTCAAAATGTATGTAAGACTGAAAATTCTTTTGGAGGTGCAGCTAACAGGTTTTGTTTGGTAGTAAACTCAGATGTCTTACTGAATTGGTAGCCCTTAGCAGAGGTTTCAGTCTGCCTAACTCTATGATACTGGGTTGGACTTGAAGCCCATAATTACATGGCAAAAAATGTAGGAGCTGATCCTCTTCAAGGATAGAGACTTGTTTTACTACCCCTTCTAGGCGGCAAAGGGAATGAGAGCACAAGAGGCTTTCCTGCCTCCTTAAAGGAAGATCCTACATCAGTGTCAGCAAGGCTTTGGCTCTTGCCCAGGCTTTGTGGATAAATTCATGTCCCCTCAAGCAGCCCACAGTCATCCCGGGGTTGGTGGGAGTTGGAGCAGCGTGTACTATCAGATACATGGAGAACTAGGTCATGCAGGTCTGTGACAGGATTGTGCTTATCCAGGATCTGTGTTTCCCTTCATGTTGCTTGACCTGAGGCAAAACCAGCTGGGAATAGCCTTTATTTAATATACTGATTTACAGTAAAGAAGGAATCCCAGTAGGGATAGTATGTTGAAACTCCCATCAATTCTTGCTGTCTTCTAGTAAGAGAAGCCAATTTGTGACAGTGGTGGCTGTGCAGACCCTGCAGGTCTTTTTACAGCTCTGCCTGAACCTGGCTTTGGGTCAGAGCCTGCCTTCCTATTTGTTTGTTCTGACTCTACTACTGCAGTATCAGGAAGCCTCATAAAGCAAATGAAAAGGCTTCAATGGGTGCTTCAGGCTTGTCCAGCAACCAGTACTGAGCCAAAGCCTTGTCAAAACTACAAAGAGTGTGCCATGATGGTGCTTGAGACAAAGGCACTAAAACTGACTTGGAAGTGTTCAAGATCAGGTTGGATGGCACTTTGAGCATCAGTTTCGTACCTACTTTCTGCCACTAACCATCCCCAATGAACTTCATGTTTTCTATTGTGTCTTTCCAGACTTAATTTCAAGCCTACCGAAGCAACGGTTACTAAATCAGTTTTGGTGCCCATTGTCTCCTGTACCTCATGGTGTGTTTGCCTACAGTCTGCATTATTTTCCCCCATTCCTTCAAATTTATCAGATTGATTATTTCTCTTAGGCATCTTTTACTACTAAATGGAAATGTGTTATGGTGCTATTTCTGCCACAGTGTTTTTGCTGTCAGTACCAAGGCAATCCAAAAGACTAGAAAGGATGCTGTAAATTTTAGTGTCTTCTAATTTATGGCCTCATACTGCTGGAGTTTACTCACTTTTTGCATTATTTCTTTACTTCCTTGAGTAAGTTTTCATCAGTGTGTGAATTCAACTCAGCCACATACTATAAGGAGAGAACAAAGCTCCTAGAAGTAATCAAACAATTTCCCTTACATTCTGAGAAAGAAATACAAATGTGGTTTTTATTTTTCTCCCCCAAGTATCTGGAAGATGCATTTGCAGTGCCACAGAAATGTTTTTGTTTAGAAACCTGAGGATGTAGTGTAAGGAATGAAACAAGGGCTAAATGGTGGCAGACACACAAACTTGCCAAATGGACACATTCTCTATGTCCTTTGAGAAAAAAAAAACCCCACATCCGTGTTTCTGGAGCTCAGTGCTTGTCAGCGACTAACCTACTTCGATTAGGCTCTACTGGGCTTTGTGCTGGGTCTGGGCAGTGGCCCTGTGGAGAGGTGAGTACTGGTCCTGGAGGAATAATGCAGATATCAGCACATTTGTGTAATTGCATACCAGCCAAATTGCTTAATTCTGAATCTGGTGTTTGGGCTGTTAAGAAGCCAGTGTTTGAGGCAGAGCATCAGTAGGATGTGTCATCAACCTTTTCAATTTTGCAGTGACTGTGATGTGTACAGTCTCTGCTGCCACTGCCACTAAGGAATACTGGAGCTTTTCAGGCATTAAATTAGGCAAGAGCATATTTTTCATTTGGGAGGTACAGTAGTTTGTTACCAACCCACACATACCAATAACTTTGTTCCTCTGCTATATGTACCTAAAAAGCAGGCCTTTCAAATAGATATAGCTGTACATATGCTGTTACCAACTGACAATGTCTGGTTTTGTGAGAAAACGAAGCTGTTCAATGTTCTTTTCTCTGAACTCATTTAATTCATGCCTCCTAAACTCCAGTTAACCTTTTAATATAGGTTTTACAGTTATCAGAAAAGCTTTAGCACCTTTGGGGACCTTTTCTGGTGCTGATTTAGACTTAGAACCAGACACAAAATTATCTGATATTGGAAAAAGGCTATAACTTGTTTGTAAGATTTTCCTCTTTAGAGTTGTCTCAAAGGTATTTGTTTCTGTATCAACAATGAACCACAGTAGTGCTTGTTTTATAATGGTAAATCCTTAGAATTTCAATCATTTACCTCAAGTGTCTGCTCTTTCTTTTGTCCTCTGATGTGCCCTGGCCAAGAGCTGACACTTAACATATTGTATTGATTATTTCTTCACCTATGAAGTTGTACATTCAGCTCAGCACTTAATCACTCTGAGGCTGGATTTTTTGTGCTTGGCACAAGGACAGTGTGTTTAAAAATACATTTCAACTCTTCAAAATTAAAAGTTTTAATGCCAGGGTTGAGCGAAGAGGTAATTGTTTAACATTTTCCTCTCTTGGTTACCTTTGAAATTTGAAAAATCTGAGTGCTTCCTGAAATTAGTACGATTTTTTTCGGTTCTATTCTTGCTAGCTGCTTACTAATTAATGTAGTACTTGTATTTCTTACAGTTTTTATTTCTAGTAGCATTTGGTATCTGCTCTAACAACTGTTCACCCTCCCTCAGAATTCTTCTCTTGTGCTCTCATCCCTTTTGCAACAGAAATTCAGGTATGTCAAAATTATGCCACATCTGCAGCACCAGCAAAGATAACTAGGCAGGGATTCAAGAGAGATCAAATAAATCAGATTAACCCACATTATTGCTGTGTTTTCTTTGCTGGAGAAAGTTAGGCTATCATGCTCAGCCCACTCCTGAGTTTCACATCATCTCCTTCTCACACAAGCAGACTCTTCCCTAGGAGAGTGTGTTTATTTTGGGTGTTTTAAGCACCCAAAATAAAGCACTTAAAACTCTGGGATTTGGTTCAAATATCTCAGATGGAACTTATTTATGAGGTTGGCTTTTTAAAAAAAAAAAAAAGTTTTGTCCTTTGTATCCAACCACTGAGTCTTGTTAGTTAGAAATTGTGGAGCAACTGTCAAATATGCAGGGGGGCAGGGACCCCAGATGAAACAGCAGGCATAGAATATGCTGAACTTTCATTTCTTTCAAAGTTTCCTCACTGTCTGAACCTTGCTCATCTCAAACACTCAAGAATTATAAGACAAATAATGTAGGCACTCTGAGGCTGTGGAGTCCTGAATCTTTTATAATGCTTTGGTAGTTTCTTGAGTTGCTTTCTCAGGCACCACTTGTAATTTGTTCGTACTGTTGATGGGGGTCTGAAACTTCCTGTCTCATCTCCAGCAATTGCAGGAACAGAAATCCTAGGAAGGATGCTGGGCTTGTTGTAAAAGCATTAAAGTCAGAGACAATCAGGGAAATCACATTTGTAGATGCTGGAGCTGACCTTACTCTTGATCTGCTACAGTGCTCTTCTTGATGCATCTCATGTAGCCCATGGATCTCTCCCATGGAGCTCAGGACTGCTCGTGCACAAAACCCTATGAGGCAGACAAGCTAGGTAAAATTAAAATATGCTGGTGTCACTTGGCACTAGATGTATTTTACTCTTTATCCATTTCAATGCAGGCCACTCATTTCATTAGCTGGAAAGCAACCTTCCTTTAAAGTCGGTTGATGATGGGGGCTTTTATATATCACTTCATCCATGCTTTACTGCAGTACACAGGGATCCTGATGGAAAAAAGCAGTTCTTTGGTGAGTACTAGAAACAACCACCTCTCTCTTTTTGGTATAAATAGTTGAGGACAGAGAGAAGCAAGCTCATTTTTAATATGTGTTTAGATTCAAAGTGAGTTGCAGTAGAGCCTAGATAACACCCCAAGCAATTATACTTCCGAATTTTGCCCTCTGGGGACAGAAAAAGGCTGTCAAATGCTGGGCTCCCTGCAAATCAAAAAAGTCTTTTGAGTTATTTTCATTTTTAAAAGGGTCTCTTACTGAGAGCAAACAACTAATAAATGAATAGTAGTTGATGCTCAAAACTTGGCGGAAGGTTTCAGAGCTGTGTAATGGCATTTGGGAGATGGATGCGCAGCTTTCTGTGACCTGTTTGTGGGGAGCTCCACAGGGGGAGAAAACTGAAATAACTTTTTCATTATATCATTTTTCTGTAAAGGACAGATTAGGTGTGGGGTTTAGTTAGGCACAGACCTTTCCCTCACAATCTGGGACTGCAATGCTGCTGAGAGGAAAGAGATAACCAGTGGTTACTTTCTATATAGATCTTTGGACTTGGATAATCTTACAAGAATCGTGTGAGTGCTGTTGGGAGTTACTCAAATTAAACAGCTCTTGGGAACCCTCCCCCTGTTAGGGTAGTGCAAGAAATTGAACGGGTTGCCAGAGAAAGACCAGGGCTGGATGACACTGGTTTGTCATGTGCCAGACAACTCAGAGGTAACTGAGCCAGAGGTAAGTGCCACCACAGCACATGGAAGACTTGAAGTTCTTTACTTAGACATAACAAATGACTGAGCTCTTGTACTTAAAGACCACAAAATACTTTCCCCCCTATTTGTTGGCATTAATTAAACAGAATTTAGTTCTCTACTTCATCAATTATTCTGGTGACCACTCATCTGGTCAAGCCTGAGATTTCTGTCCCATCCATCCTGTTCCAACCCAAAAATCTCTTACTGCCTGACATTTTGTTGTCTGTCTTGTGCACTGCAAGTCTTGGAGAAGTGTTTTCCACAAGAGGGTATAAGACAGCATTTTTCATGAACCCACTGCCACAAAACTGGATGTTAATTCCTACTACTAGCATTATCACTGCATGGATCATGACAGTGTGCTGTCCATCACT